>NW_020664373.1:16429468-16512242 GCF_002925995.2 Terrapene triunguis
GTCTCCTTTCATAAGACAGGTTTTCCATTCCTCGGATCATCCTAGTAGCCCTTCTCTGTACCTGTTCCAGTTTGAATTCATCCTTCTTAAACATGGGAGACCAGAACTGCACACACTATTCCAGATGAGGTCTCACCAGTGCCTGATATAACGGTACTAACACCTCCTTATCTCTATGGAAATACCTCGCCTGATGGATCCCAAGATCGCATTAGCTTTTTTCATGGCCATATCACATTGGCGGCTCATAGTCATCCTGTGATCAACCAATACTCCAAGGTCCTTCTCCTCCTCTGTTACTTCCAACTGATGGGTCCCCAGCTTATAACAATAATTCTTGTTATTAATCCCTAAATGCATGACGTGCACTTTTCACTATTAAATTTCATCCTATTACTATTAGTCCAGTTTACAGGGTCATCCAGTTCTTCCTGTATGATATCCCGGGGTCCTTCTCTGTATTGGCAATACCTCCCAACTTTGTGTCAGCCGCAAACTTTATTAGCACATTCCCACTTTTTGTGCCAAAGTCAGTAATAAAAAGATTAAATAAGATTGGTCCCAAAACTGATCCCTGAGGAACTCCACTAGTAACCTCTCTCCAGCCTCACAGTTCACCTTTCAGTATGACCCGTTGTAGTCTCCCCTTTAACCAGTTCCTTATCCACCTTTCAGTTTTCATATTGATCCCCATCTTTTCCAATTTAGCTAATAATTCTCCATGTGGAACCGTATCAAATGCCTTACTGAAATTGAGGTAAACTAGATCCACTCGTTTCCTTTGTCTAAAAAATCTGTTACCTCCTCAAAGAAGGAGATCAGGTTGGTTTGGCACAATCTACCTTTTGTAAAACCATGTTGTATTTTGTCCCAATTATCATTGACCTCAATGTCCTTAACTACTTCAAAATTTTTTCCAAGACCTTTCATACTACAGATGTCAAACTAACAGGCCTGTAGTTGCCCGGATCACTTTTTTCCCCTTTCTTAAAGATAGGAACTATGTTAGCAATTCTCCAGTCATACGGTACAACCCCTGAGTTTACAGAGTCATTAAAAATTCTTGCTAATGGGCTTGCAATTTCATGTGCCAGTTCCTTTAATATTCTTGGATGAAGATTATCTGGGCCCCCCCGATTTAGTCTCATTAAGCTGTTTGAGTTTGGCTTCTACCTCGGATGTGGTAATATCTACCTCCATATCCTCATTCGTCATCCTACCATTATCCCTAAACTCCTCATTAGCCTCATTAAAGACTGAGGCAATGTATTTGTTTAGATATTGGGCCATGCCTAATTTATCCTTAACCTCCACTCCATCCTCAGTGTTTAGCGGTCCCACTTCTTCTTTCTTTTCTTCTTATTTATATGGCTATAGAACCTTTTTCTATTGGTTTTAATTCCCTTTGCAAGGTCCAACTCTACATGGCTTTTGGCCTTTCTCACTTTATCCCTACATGTTCTGACCTCAATAAGGTAGCTTTCCTTGCTGATCACTCCCATCTTCCATTCCTTGTAGGCTTTCTGCTTTTTCTTAATCACCTCTCTGAGCTGCTTGCTCATCCAGCTTGGTCTACAACTCCTGCCTATGAATTTTTTCCCCTTTCTTGGGATGCAGGCTTCTGATAGTTTCTGCAACTTTGACTTGAAGTAATTCCAGGCCTACTCCACCTTTAGATCCACAAGTTCTTCAGTCCAATTCACTTCCCTAACTAATTTCCTTAATTTTTTAAAGTTAGCCCTTTTGAAATAAAAAACCCCTGGCAGGCCGGGCCAGTTTGTTTACCTGCCGCGTCTGCAGGTTCGGCCGATTGCGGCTCCCACTGGCCGTGGTTCGCCGTCCCGGGCCAATGGGGGTGCGGGTAGCAGCGCGGGCTGAGGGATGTGCTGGCTGCTGCTTCCTGCTGCCCCCATTGGCCTGGAGCGGCGAACCACGGCCAGTGGGAGCCGTGATTGGCCGAACCTGTGGATGTGGCAGATAAACAAACTAGCCCGGTCCGCCAGGGTGCTTACCCTGGCGGGCCGCGTGCCAAAGGTTGCTGATCCCTGGTCCAGAAGCAGGCAGCTGCCTTGGGAGGTTGTGCAGACTGCAGGTGACTTTACAAAATGCTGTGGCTTATTTTGTTTAAGTATGGGCCCTGGATTTCAATGGTATTTAACTATATGTGGTGACCTAAGTTTTACAGTCCTTCTCTTTTAGCTAGAACATCACGAAAAAGCTGTACTTGAGTAAATTTCAAGTTTCACTTCTAAATTGCTATGAAGTATTTTTCAGCATATATTGAAAGCAATCACATCCTTTTTCTGTACAAAAAATAATTCATTTCCCTTATCAAACCTTACATGCAGCCTTTTCTGTAGCGGTTAGTGGAGCAATATTCAGGACAAATTTGTGTAGTCTTGTTACTCTACAGTCTGCCCAATTTTCTTCAAACTTACTGTTCAACCTGTAGAGTAAAACGGCTAACTTTCAGACCAAACCAGTGTGACTAGCCAAAGTTTTAATAGGGCAAAAACAATGCTTATAATAGAGCTCTGTAAATTTTCTTGAAGCCATTTAGATATTTGTCATCTTTTGGCACTGTTTATAATAAAATATTTTAAGTTTGATAAACATTCAGTGCTACTTGAATGAAGCTGCATCAGTGGTGATTGGGGTCTAATGTTTTAATGACCAGCTATCTAACTGAAATAACTTTAACTTATGAAAGTGAGCCAATGTTAAGTCATACAAACATTTTCAAAAATCCAGTAAGTCTTTTTGTCTTCAAACAAGTGTAATTAATTTCTTAAATATGGAAATGTCTGTTCACTTTCTTCCTTATTGGTCTACTTTAAAGAGGTTGGGGCTTTAGACATGTCCATATGTAACTTTCATGCTTAAGCCTGTGATTATGTATTCATAAATATACAGTAAATCTAATTTATACTGCTAGTTCCATCATGGACAATCTAAAGAGATTTACAAATGATATGCAGGGATCCCTTTCTCCAATAGAGAGGTGAAATGTTGCAATTGTGTAACGTCATTTTGCTGTGTTGGCATCTTCAGATGGAATGTGCAGGATGTAATTACCCAACGTTTAATATCTGCACTCTTGTCAAAAATGCCATAGGATCTCCACTGGCAACAAATGATCAGAATCTCTTACAACTCATGAAAGATTGCACTTTCAATAGCGTAGTGCCCCTAACATTATGCTGGGCTCAATACTGACTACCAGGAAAGAGTGCCTCTTACTGAAGTGTAAACATAGTTTCTTATAACAACTGCGTTTACCATAGAAGCTTTCTGTCCTAGCACTGGGATACTCTTGATGAGCTTGTATGATCAGACAGGATTTCAGAATAGGCAGCAGATTTAAAACAAACAAAAGGAAGTATTTTTTCACACAACGCACAGTCAACCTGTGGAACTCTTTGCCAGAGGATGTTGTGAAAGCCAAGACTATAACAGGGTTCAAAAAAGAACTAGATAAGTTCATGGAGTATAGGTCCATCAATGGCTATTAGCCAGGATGGGCAGAGATGGTGACCCTAGCCTCTGTTTGCCAGAAGCTGGGAATGGGCGAGAGGGGATGGATCACTTGATGATGATGATCTGTTCTGCTCATTCCCTCTGAGGCACCTGGCATTGGCCACTGTCGGAGGAAGACCGGATACTAGGCTAGATGGACCTTTGGTCTGACCCAGTATGGCTGTTCTTATGTTCTTTAGTGGTTTCTTTGTGTTTAAAAACTTGACTGAATTTCTTTTGGTTCTTGTGAAAGCTACCAGTTAATAACCTTGAGGACAGAAGTCATATGTTTATCTGCAGGATATGTACAGGGGCAAGGGAAGCTTCTGCACAACTCCCTGAGGGCAGGTCTACACAAACATGTAGTTTGCAGCAAGCTGGGGTATGAATCTATCCCACACTAGCTGTCCATGTGGACCCTGATGATGTGCACTAATGAACTAGACATGCTAGGTAACTTGACTAAGTCACATAGGAAGTCATTGGCAACACAAAGAATCAGACCTTGTCTCCATAGTCCTAGGCTTGCTAACTAACCACTGTACCATCTTTCCTCTATGCAAATACTCTGCTGTACCATACTCTGGAGCAGTGGTTCTCAACCTATTTACTGTTACGGGCCACCTATGCGGCTCACAATGAGTTATCTGGGTCGCATCCAATACTACCTGTATGGCCCTGAGGATGTCACATGGGCTGCATTTCTGTGCTGATTGGGCCGTAGGCTGAGAACCACTGCTCTGTAGTGACCACATTTTAGTATATGAGAGGTAGTTCAGTAATTGGCCTGTGTGATACTTCCAAGAAGGCTACAAACTCTGGTGATAGCTTTTTGTAATGTAATTCTGAACAGCTATTAGATTGTAACGCCTTGCATGAACTGCCAACTTACGCTGGATATGAGCGAGTAGCCTAAAGGTTAAAGATGATTCCTTTACCAATTCCATCAACTGTTCAGCCCCTACTGATAACTGGAGCCTTTAATTATTTGAGAAATCACTTCTCTCTCTTGCTCCTGTAGGAAAAGGTGACAAAACATCCACAAATGACAAAAAGAACGTGAAGAAGTCTGTGGTGTCAAAGCCAAACACCATCAAGTCTATGTTTATGGCTAGTGCAGGGAAGAAAAACACAGATGTAAGTTGTATTTTTATATTTCAATTTAAATGTCCTACGTTCAGTTAGACTTGTAACTTTATTTTCTTTACTCAAAGTGACAAATGTTTTGGTTACTACTGTTTGACTTTTTAAAATCAATTGGCACACAAGCCAGACTTAAAAGCTCTCACTGGGAGTTTCTGGGTGCTGGTCACTCTTGAAAATCTGGCCCATGGTATGTGGGGAACATCCTTATTCTGTATTGACCGAGTCTTTCGGTTCAGTTAAGTGCATATAATTTTTCAGGTATCTAAAAGGGTGTCATAAGGAGGAGGGAGAAAACTTGTTCACCTTAGCCTCTGAGGATAGAACAAGAAGCAATGGGCTTAAACTGCAGCAAGGGAGGTCTAGGTTGGACATTAGGAAAAAGTTCCTAACTGTCAGGGTGGTTAAACACTGGAATAAATTGCCTAGGGAGGTTGTGGAATCTCCATCTCTGGAGATATTTAAGAGTAGGTTAGATAAATGTCTATCAGGGATGGTCTAGACAGTATTTGGTCCTGCCATGCGGGCAGGGGACTGGACTCGATGACCTCTCGAGGTCCCTTCCAGTCCTAGAATCTATGAATCTATAAGTCTATATAGCTAATACAGCTGTCTAATATTTTACAGAAAACTGTAGACTTGTCCAAGGATGACTTACTCGGGGATATTCTGCAAGATCTGAATGCTGAGGTAAGTAGTTGAATTCTGAGGGGTATAATGTACTGAACACCCCAATCAATGATGCAATTCATCCAGTTATCAGAAGTTTTTAAGAAGCATTTTTTTTTTTTTTTTTTTAAATGGACCTCCTAAGATTTTATTATTTTAGTGAAGTCATTCCCAACTCTTGGCTGTGACAATCTTTGTCCCATCTTTAGGTACACAAAAAGTCAGGTCAGCCAATGACTCTAGTTAATCAGCATGACAGTACTCATTACTGTATTAGCAGACTTCCTTAAAATTACAAAGACTAACACTTTCAACAGCACGTATCACAATGTCCTTTGGGGTTACTGAACATGACACATCATTAATATAAATTAAAATTACAAATATATTTTAAAAAAAATTAGAACATTGCCATGTCCTTCATTTAGCTTTACTATAAATATTCGATACTCATTCCCACGCTATCTGATACCTAACTATAGGGTTATGTCACCTTATTAACTGTTACTAACATCACAAACATCTAAATAGTTCAGGAAATGCTTTCATGCTATCCTGATATTGTCTGCTGTTGCAAGGCATATGTGAAATACCAGATTTTGTGGAGGCTAAGTGAGAAAAACATTTTAATACAAAATACTTTCATCATATTTTCACTTAAGTACACAGTCTGTTGTTGTGGAATAGTTGGCTAGTTAATAAAGCTTTGGAGTTCACTAATACGCTTCTCCTCATGTTCTAAATGGCATTGTTTCTTTCTGCATTTACGGGCACAAATGTACATCTTAAAATTGTTTGTCCACTAGTATGCCAGTGCTGAAAACCAACTACAAATTTTCCTAAATAACACATTCTCCTGAACTATTGTCTACTGAAACAGTTTGTAAAGCCAACACGTTAAACTTATGACTCTCAGCCATAACTGAATTTTTAACTTTTTTTGTCATACTTCATATTAGCTGTAGTCTAAAAAAATCTATGGTGAGGGATGAGAAGCATTTGGAAAACTTTCCATTGCATCCACACATTTTTAACTGAATTTCTTTGGCTCTTGTGGGTCTCCAAACTTCATCCAAAGATTTGTGTCGTCAAGACTCCTTCTTTTATTTAAATGCCAGCAGTGTGCTTGATGCTGTATAAAATACAAGGAAAGGTGGTCCCTCTACTGTGACTTATGATCTAAAATTTTTATTGATTTTCTTTTCACACCAAGATTTTGTATAATACTATATTATCAGTTGGCATAATACTCCCACTGCGGCTTTGACTGTTCTGGACCCCCTTGGCCATTGTTTTGCATTCTCCTCTAGTTTAGGAGCAAGCTATGTAGCTGCTTTTAATGATTTTTTTTTTCCAATTAATTTTTTCACAATGTTAACACTCAAAACCAAAACCGTATTAGAATCCTTGTGGCCTTGTCACTTCAAGTAAATTGGAAAAAAAAAAAGGTTGTTTAGTTGGTGTGGAAGGATTTCTCACTCGCTTAGGGAATTTGAGGAAACGCTCCCAAAGTGAAGACACTTCATAGTGTCACTTTTTGTTGGGACTCTGATACTTTTGTAGTAGCTGATGCAGCATGTATGCGGGGTTAGAGGGTGAAGAGAAAAATTGGGTGGCTTTTTCCTTCTCTGTCAAATTCTACTAATGCAGGGCCATTCTCATATTTTCCCTCCTTTTTAGACTGTTCAGATAACTCCACCTCCAGTTGTAAAGCTAAGAAAGAAAAGACCTGTTGGAGCGTCACTGAATCCTTTCTCTGTACAGTCACCGGCCCATACGGTAAAGTTGCAGATCCAAATTTTTTTTTTTTTTTTTGCTTATGACTAACTTATGTTTTGAATAAGTAAGCTCCTGTTTTATTATTGGCTTCCTTAGTAAAAACAGAAGGTCTGTAATTTCCTTTTTGGTACTCTAATACAGAGATGAAAATACACTTTTGCGTCTGACTATCTTTGTAGTTGGGTGAGTACATACTGTAGATTCAGTTATCACTTCACCATTCATACAGTGTTTTAGAGTTACATGACACGTTACTCATAGATGCTTCATATGCACTAAAAAGCTTATGTAAACAAGTTATGACAAAAGGATATTGAGGGGTTTATTAAGGGAGAATGAATTTTTAAATGAATTTGGAGGAAAGGATGCTTGGCAGATGGGGCACAACGAAATAGGCATGAAGTGAGGTGGGAAAAGGAGATAAGGCAGAAAGATTGGAAAGAGCTTGTAAAAAGAGTGGAAAATGGAAAGATGTAAATAGGGGAAATATTATTTAGGAATGTGGGTGCATATACGGCCCTTCGGTTTTGCAGAAGGTGCGGAACCAGTGGAAGTCTTCTGATAGGGGTAGAATGGTTTGAGAGGAGGCATGAAAGATGACTCTAGCAGCAGCTTTTTTGGAGAGACTCACTGCTAAGAAGCAGGGAGACTGGAGGGTAGGCTATTGCTATGTCATAAGCCTTGATATATGGGCAGTGGTTTTAGCAGTGGAGACAATGAGGTGAGGACACAATTTTTATGTGAAAAGACTTAGTGAGAGCTGCAAGGAGGAGAGAAGAGTCAGAGACTGAGGCTCAGGACCTGGAAGTGGGACAGATAATGGAATTGTTGATGGAGAGATACAGAAGCAGGAAAGCTGAGAAGTTAATGTTTGAGGAGGGGAGTTTGAAATGGCAGCTGGGCATCCAAAAGATGTCAGGCAATAAGATACAAGACTGGGTGGAGAGGAAGCCCCTGGAACTTGAAAATCAGCTTGTGTAGTAGAAGTAGATGAAACCGTGGGATAGATAAGATCACTGAGGGGGAAAAGGAGGGGCCAGAAAAGAGAAACTGAGGAACAACAGCGGGGAAGAGGGTCAAAGGGATTTGGAGATGGCTGATAAATGTTCATGGGCATAGAAAGAGTTGTAGCATACTGGGACAGTTTAGTGAGGGATACGATTGAAGGATACAAATGGTATAGAGGAGATAAATCCTATTTGCCATTAAAATACAAGAACGACAGTGCAATTGGAAAAACAAATTAAAAACTGAAACATACTCTTACACCATGAATAATTAACTTGTGGATTTGTCACAAGAGATTATTGAGACTAAATTTAATAGGATTAAAAAATTATCCATATATCTAAATGAGGATCTGAACCCTGATGCTTCGGGGGTGTTAGTCAACTACTAGCTGACATAGGTTAGGAAGAAATTTAGCCATCAGGCACGCTCTTCCATAATTGTCCATGCTACTATTTTCCTCTGAAGCATATGATACTGTCCTTTGTCAGAATGCTGGATTAGATGCGCCACTGGTCTGATGGTCCTATAACAGCGGTTCTCAAACTTTTGTATTGGTGACCTCTTTTACACAGCAAGCCTCTGAGTGCGACCCCCCCCCCATATAAATTAAAAACACTTAAAAAAAGTATTTAATGCTATTATAAATGCTGGTGGTGAAGCAGGGTTTGGAGGTGGAGGTTGACAGCTTGTGACCCCCCCCCCCATGTAATAACCTCACTGCCCCCTGAGGGGTCACCACCCCAAGTTTGAGAACCCCTGTCCTAGAAGGAGCAATTGGAGGCTTTTAAGAGCTGTCCACAAGGTAGAATGAGAACCAGGAAGAAAGTCTTGGAAACTAAGTGGAAGTGAGCAGGTAGTGACTAACGTTTTCAATTTCAATAGGCAGATCTGGAAACATAAGTATAGAGAAGTGTCTATTTGGTTGAAGTAGGAGGAGTCATTAGTACTAAAGGGTACATCCAGACTACCCGCCGGATTGGCGGGTAGCGATTGGTCTGTCGGGGATCGATATATCGTGTCTCGTCTAGACGCAATATACCGATCCCTGAACGCGCTCCCGTCGACTCCTGAACTCCACCAGGGTGAGTGGCGGTAGCGGAGTCAATGGGGGAGCCGTGGCCGTCGATCCCGTGCCGTGAGGATGGGAGGTAAGTCAAAATAAGATACGTCGACTTCAGCTACGCTATTCCTGTAGCTGAAGTTGCGTATCTTACATCGACCCCTCTGCCCCCCCCCCCCCCCCCCCCCCCCCCCCCCAGTGTAGACCAGGCCTTAGTGAAGGTGGCTTCAGGAGAGTGCAGAAGCTGAATAAGAGAGGATGCGGTTGGAGAAGGTAACAGTCTAGGATTCTGGAGAGTAAGAAAGGGAATAGGCAACTTTGATCAAAGGAAGGCTTATTTAAGACAGGAATAATGATTGGGCAGCTGGGGTAGATGAGGTAAAAAGAAATAGAGAGAATAAATATTAACATTTTTTAAACTTTATTTTAGTTTACAATAGTTTATTTTGGTTTACAATAGATCAACTGCACAGACCTGTTCTATTTAGTGGTTGACAGTGGAGCCTTAGATAGAGCATTAGACTGGGACTTGGGAGACCAAGGTTCTATTCATGACTAAGACCCTGGCTTGCTGTGACCGTGAGCAAGACACTTCATTTTCCTGTTCCTCAGTTTCCCCATCTGAACTAGATGATGACAGTAGTGAGGCCTTGCTCAATAAAGTGCATAGAACTATCACCAGTTATTGGAAGATCTCATGACTCCCCTCCCAGAACACCATTTTCAAGGTTAAAGGCAGGGGGGTAGGATGAGGTAGTTGCAGCTGTTCCAATGTTCTGTCTGAAGCTCTAGCTCTGAGTGGACCTTGTGGGCGGAAGAGAGGTTTTGGGAGCATGCAAAAGTGGAGTGAGAACATTTAGGGATTTTTTTTTTCGAAGCAGCAAGCCTCTAAATGCTTTGAGTTTGTGCAAATGGGAACTTTTGAGAGGCTTATAACTCCGCTAAATGTAACTGAATAACAAAAGGGGCCTGTCCCCTTATCAACTTCTAAATCTCTGCTTCAGAGCATAGGGAGGCTGGAACTCTTCAGTGAAATGGTTGGAAATCAATTTTAACATTAGGAAGACAACCTCTTTTTCCCCTAACCTTGCTGTTGGAAATGAATGGTCTTTGCTGAAACTTTAAAAAGACGTATCAGCCGGAGGTAGAAAGAGCCTGTAAAACTTCAGTCCAAACAGTTAGTTAGTTTGGCAAAGTTATAAACAACTGAAAAATTACTTGGGCTGCCTTAACATGGGCAGGGCCCCATGTATCCTGTGATTGTGTCGCTGCAGAATTCATTCCTTTGCTACATAATAATGC
Source organism: Terrapene triunguis (assembly GCF_002925995.2). Taxonomy (NCBI): domain Eukaryota; kingdom Metazoa; phylum Chordata; order Testudines; family Emydidae; genus Terrapene; species Terrapene triunguis. The sequence goes on from NW_020664373.1 coordinate 16,439,949, forward strand.
TCCAGAATCGGACCTTTCATTTGAAAATTGTTCTTGCCTTTATGGTTTCAGCGAGTACCCCCAAAATGTAAACAGTCTTAAATGATGCAGTGTCCTGTGTCTGCATCTGTAGAGTACCTGAAACTCTTAGGACTGAGGGGTGTAGCCTGTCCTATTCATCTCAATCAGGGCCCCGTGGAATTTGGATACTATGGTTACATAAACTGGCATTCACCAATTTGCTGCAGTTAGGCACACAACTGTATTTTCCCCCTGCCCTGCCATACCATACCTACCATTTCCCTTACAATTGTGAGTTAATTGGAGTACTGTGCGCACTCCCTGCACTGTTCCATGGAGCAAGTCAGAAGAGAGTTGAGGGAGCGAGAATTTAACTTCCTGGCTGTACCAATGTATGCTGGCAAACTAGGCTGCCTGGGGAGCTAGAGAGAAGCTGACAGCCAGCTCCATTCTTGCCTGGCACAAATGGGGAGAAGGAGGTTCTGAGGTCAGCCTCTTCGCTCCTGAGCTGAGGCCTGGGGAGAACAGCAAAAAACTCATGCCCAAAAATAATCAACAAATGCTGTCTATTAATATTTTCAACTATGACCCATAGAACTGTCTGGTTTTTGTTGTTGTTTTTTTTTTTTGGGTGTAGGTTTGGGAATAGAAATGGTGGTAGAATAAATGTTGCCATGGAATTGAGGAGTTGTTGCTGAGAAATTTGATGTTGTGTTGAAGAGTGTGCAAAACCCTGACTGTAGGCCTTATTGCCAACTTCATTTATAACTAAACAGTGTAATTCTCCTTTAAGGAAAATTAAAGTTTAATTTGTGCCTAAAATATTTTTTCAGGTAGTATCCCCTATAGTAAGGAAAGCTCCCACTACTGTCAAAAAGGAAGTTCTTTCTCCAACTACCGCTGATCCTAAGCATGCCACTTATGCAGCAAAACCTGTTGCAGTCCATAAAGAGAATGGTGCTGAATATACAATAAAAACTGCAGAAAATGAAGAACTGGTGAAGGCAAAACCAGAGAAAGCTATTCAAGGTATTTTAAAAATTCTGGCAACGGAGATAGCAAATGTAGCATGTTCTAAAATATTTTAGTTACCATTGGGGCTAAGTGTGAAAATAGCTTAAAGTGATTCATATTAATGTTGAATACTGTGTGTATGTACTAGAATTATATAGTATATTGTATTAATGATTCAACCCCTTAGTTCTTTTTACAATGCTTACAGAAAATGATCAGGGCATGATGGATTTTGAGGATGGGGATTTTGATGAACCTATGGAAGCGGATATACCAGAGACTGCCGGGGCCCTGAAGAAAGAACAGAAACTAGAAAAGAAAGAGACACAACAAGTGGATTCTGTGAAGGAAGATGCATCCTTTTTGTAAGGATCTGTGGTTGCAAAAGACCTTTTTTTGCTGAAAGAAGTTATATTTATGACTTTATTATATTTGGACTTGATATTTACAGATATTTACTTGATATTTACATATTTATTTTTCTCAAGGCATTGTTCTGTGATTGCACTGTAGGGACTTGAAAAACGTGCATGTTGAAGGGAGTAAACTGGCTGACGGCTACTTAAGAAAAGGGATACTTCATGTTTCTGGGGATAGACAATTCCTGTCTGGGTAAACAGTGTAATGTTTTAGGTTAAGTGCTCAATGTATATTGCACAGAGCTGGTGATGTAATGTGGAAGTTTTAGACTGCACATCTTGGTGCTGATGAACAGAAATCAGGAATCACTAAAGATTTATATTACTGAATACCTTATAATTGCCCAAAACATTAATGATAGTTAAAGCCAGTTTCCCGTGACAAATAGTCATGCCATTGAAGTTCAAAATGCGAAAGTAATGATTTTAAGGTCCTTTTCCTATATAGGAGAGTTTTGAAGCACTTTTTAAATACTGTTTCATGACTGAAAATTATGACAAGTCAAATCATGGTTTGAAGTGTACAAGGTGCTTCACAGAAACAAATAATGACTCTGTCCCACCCCAGATAGCTTACAGTCGAAGGTAGCCTTGCAAACTGATGGGATTACTCATGCTGTAAAGACTTGCATGTCTGGGGTCTGTCTAATAGTTTAAAGGAACTATTAATGCCTGTCTGCTGGATATATGAGAGCTATATTTGTGGGGGAAATAATGGAGTATTGCATGTTAGCTGGTTTCTTGTGACAGATCTTAAGTCATGTCTTCTCAAAAGTTATGGTTGTAGTGAACATACAACCTTACTCATCTGTTTTTCAATACTTGCAGAAGTTCTTTTCTCCCTGATATGTCCTGTTGGACCAGAATGGATAAGGATGAAATTGATTTAGTTGCCTCAGAAGTTCAAGTGGACCCCAGTTGCCTGCCACTAGTGAACGGGGAAGATGGTGATCAAGTCTTTAGGTTTTATTGGCTGGATGCTTACGAAGATCAGTATAGTCAACCAGGTATCTACACATTTAAAGACAGAAAGTAATTCTCTCGTTCCTTTCAATTTAATCTCGCCATGAAGGCAGGGATTTTCAAAGGAGCCCAAGGAAAGACTAGCTGCTCTCTATGCCTGTTGAAGTTCTCCCCCGGAAGCTGCTTTGTAACTTGCACAGGGTTATTCCTCCCTCTGTATGATATAACTACTTGACAAAATGAAAGTCTTGTCTATTATTTGTGGTCTGGTATAGTGTTAGGGGGGAAGGAAAAGGATTTTAGTGCTGTTAAATCTGGGGAATATGCTGACATTATTTGCCTCTGTGTGCTAGGAATGAGTTGATGTGTCTAACTTCTTGGCTAAGTGGTACAATAGTTAAATGCACCGTTCTCTTCCTTTTGAAAATATAATCTGAAATCCTGATTAGATCATTAGTTTGATCTCCTAGGTCCTGATAAACCTGTCTTTGTATTACAAGTCACATGTGTTGTAGGAGGTGGAGGAGAGGAGGCAGACTGGTTGTGGAATAGATATTATTGTGCAAAAATCTTCATAAAGCTCTGCCAAGATACTTCAGTCCTATCTCACTTATTTCATATCTCTAGTGCTTTTGGTCTCTGTCTTCCATGCATATCAACCTCATTCACGCTCTTAGTGGTAGAGGAAAAATACCTATTTTGGAGGCTTTGGACTAATGCTCCAAGTGCTAAGTCTAATGCATTTTGCAGTTACACCTTTCTTAACTTGTGGTGCCAAGGGGTTAAATATGAGTCGGTCTCTTTGTATGCTGAGTGCGTTGAAAAGCTTCCTGATGAGAGCAGCTAGTGATCACTGAAGCCGTGGTGAAATCAATGATTCTAATATAAAATAGCTACTCTTAAAGACCCTGTTATTGTTTTTTACTTCTGTCTTGGCTTGTAAGTCAGTGGTTGCTGAATGGAACACAATTATGAAAGGATTTATTTTTCTTGCATGTTTTTCTTGCATAAGAATGTCCTTATTTTGACATTTCAAGGTTGAATAATAGACTGCACCTGGTTTCAATTAATAGTGCAAGGGGGGAAGTAAATTTTGACATTACTTTTTGTTTAACAGTTTCATTATTTTTATGGAAAATGGGCATAAACAATGTCAAATACATTGCTTGAAATGAAGCTGGACTGCAAGATAAATAAGACTCTCTAAAATCATTTGTAACTTTGAAATACAATCTGTTTTCCTTCATGGTTCCCTTAAACTGTTTTATGGAAAGAATTGGAAGGCTGTACTCCTATCTTAAAAATTTGATGAAATAAATAATAAAATAAAACAATAGGTGTCCATCTAGTGCTCTGGTCACCTGTCCTATAGCTTAAAAAGCTAAGAATAAACCAGGAACTACTCCTAAATATCTCAACCTTAGCCCACACCCTTATTAAAGGCTTAATGAAGGAGGTGAGGGAGAAAGAGAACCTGGGCTCTGGTAGACCAAGGGAGCAAGTCCTGAAATTGAAGACCTCCCCAAAATTGTTTATATTGAAGGAGCTCCAGCTCAAACACCTCTGATCTCAGTAATGGCAGTACGTTGTAGGAGGAGAGAGAAATCTCCAGTAACCAAGTCCAAAATTATGAAGCGATTTTTCTTATAGGTTAACACTAGGCTTATCGGAATGTGATTTTTATTTTTTAATAATTTTGGGTGGGTAATGTTTGTTTTGAAGCATTTTTTAACATTTTTATAAATGTAGATTTTCATGGTTGTGGGAGATTATGGGAAGAGGTTCAGATGATAGCGGGGAGTCAGACAATGATTGAATGACAGTACATCTTGAGATTCAAAAAGTGAAGGCTTTATAGCTGTTAAAACAAATTGTCAACATCACATTGTGGATAAATGTAAAGTAATGCACATTGGAAAAAATAACCCCAACTATACATACAATATGATGGGAGCTAATTTAGCTACAACTAATCAGGAAAGAGATCTTGGAGTCCTCGTGGATAGTTCTCTGAAGACGTCCACGCAGTGTGCAGCGGCAGTCAAAAAAGCAAACAGGATGTTAGGAATCATTAAAAAAAGGATAGAGAACAAGACAGAGAATATCTTATTGCCCTTTTATAAATCCATGGTACGCCCACATCTTGAATACTGCGTACAGATGTGGTCTCCTTATCTCAAAAAAGATATACTGGCATTGGAAAAGGTTCAGAGAGGGACAACTAAAATGATTAGGGGTTTGGAACAGGTCCCATATGAGAAGAGATTAGAGGCTAGGACTTTTCAGCTTGGAAAAGAGGAGACTAAGGGGGGATATGATAGAGGTATATAAAATCATGAGTGATGTGGAGAAAGTGAATAAGGAAAAGTTATTTACTTGTTCCCATAATATAAGAACTAGGGGCCACCAAATGAAATTAATGGGTGGCAGGTTTAAAACAAATAAAAGGAAGAAGTTCTTCACACAGCGAAGTCAACCTGTGGAACTCCTTGCCTGAGGAGCTTGTGAAGGCTAGGACTATAACAGGGTTTAAAAGAACTAGATAAATTCATGGAGGTTAAGTCCATTAATGGCTATTAGCCAGGATGGGTAAGGAATGGTGTCCCTAGCCTCTGTTTGTCAGAGGGTTGAGATGGATGGCAGAAGAGAGATTACTTGATCATTACCTGTTAGGTTCAGTCCCTCTGGGGCACCTGGCACTAGCCACTGTCAGTAGACAGGATACTGGGCTGGATGGACCTTTGGTCTGACCCAGTATGGCCGTTCTTATGTTCTTAAAACAAATTGTCAACATCACATGTCAGACTATACAGAGTAAACATCCTTGTTCTTAAGCAGCAATTTTCTCAATTTTTTCTGTCTGTAAATTTCTACCATCATCAATAGAAATATTTGTGTGTGTGTGTGTGTGTGGGAGGGGGGAGTGAAATTGACATTTACCAATAAAAATATAATCCTTCCAAGCCTAGTTAAAACCAAACTCCTGAATTCTACCCAGAAGCTGATTGAAAGGTAACAGCACTGGTTTAATGTGCTCCCATCTTACAAGTCCACTTAAGTGGACTGCAGCATTCTGTGCTAGCTTCAGCTTTCAAATGTTTCCAAGGTGTAATCCCATGTAGCGTGCATTATAGCTGGTTCGTTGTACCTTTAATCTTGCGGTGATGCAGATGTGGATAATTGTGGCAAGGTCCACAATGAAAAGAAAAGATTGGTGAAAAAGCTGTCTTGGCTACACCTGTTACCTGGACATCCAGGAGCACCCTGAATTTAACAGCATCCCCAAGTTGTCCACCTGTACTGTTGCACTCCCTTTGTGAGGGGCGCTGATGTAAGTTCCACCAGCTTCCAGTTGCTTCCCCTAACCTCACCGTTCTCTCTATAACCTGGATGGAGTCACAACCAGCTAGCTGTCATCCAAGACCTAAGTTTTCTAGGCACTGGGAAATGGATCCCATTGCTCCAGCAGAGTCAAATGTGATGGGGATGTAGAGCTGGGTACCATCAGCATACTGAATGCAATGAACTCTCCTCACTAACCCTCCTAGTGGCCCCATATACTCACTGAACAAGACAGGTGACAAGCACCGTGCACGAGAGCCCTTGGGGCAGGGGAATTATTTCATTGACCGTGAGTTGCAGGAAACATTGTTGTACTTGTGGGGTCTTGTTTTTTGTGTGTGCTGTTCTTTTGAGCAGTGAATTGTCAAATATAAAAACTTTCTGGATTTTACTGTGGGAATTATTGCTGCGAAAATTCATAAGTTTGGGACTTGAAGCTGATAAATCTATTGAGTGAAATTTTCAGTGGATTGCAAAAGGCCTTCCACCAACTTAATTGGGTACAAAGGAGTCTGAATCTTGGAGAACTGAGTAAGGAAAAAACTTCATTGTCCTGGTTACCATCTAACACACCTCCATCTGGGAGGTTCAAGCCTTTTATGGAATACTTGACACCACACGCATTTCAGCATTTTCTTTCTTCACCTACTTTTTCTTTAGGGGGAATGAGAAGCTGTAAGAATAGAACTCTGAGAACAGAAGATAGTGGTGTGATGCCATCTTCTGTGCTTGACATTGCTTGGTTACCACAGTTTTGGAGGTGGATGGTTAAGGACCACATAAGTACTAGGTTTATAAAGTGATTGCTTAGATATTTGTAGAGCACTGTCTGTCAGCAGATGGAACTGTCAAGGACTACAAATTGGAAATTACTTTGGTCCTGTGGGTGAATTAATCTTTCTTTAGTTAGTTATACTTGAAGTGGCAGCTTTTCTGCTAGCAGCATCTTTGAGAATTTTTGGTTTCCTAATATCTAGTCTTTTCTTCCTTTCTCAGGTGTGGTATTTCTGTTTGGTAAAGTGTGGATTGAAGCAGCAGAGACGTATGTCAGCTGTTGTGTGACAGTGAAAAATATTGAGAGAATTATCTATCTACTGCCACGTGAGATGGTAGGCCTGAATTTCAGTGGGCTGCTGATGGGAAGCTATTGAAGTAAAATGCCTTCTGACTTGCTTACATGGAAAAAACAAGCTGTGCTGATTGTTGCATATGTGATATTCATTATGCAGAGTAGAATATCCCTGATTTTCAAGCTATAATGATGTAGCTAAGAAAAGGGCAGTTCCTTTACCTGAAACTAATGGTGGCAGTTTTCTTGGGTGATCTCCTGCTTACCATGTTAAGTTTCCAAGTCCTCTGTTTTAAGTAGTATTTAATAAATTTTACATTTTGTGAACTCATTTATTTTGGTGCCATAATACTCCTTGGCTACAAGCTTTGATTGTATGTCAGTTTACCCATTAAAATAACCTTGAATTTTGCTGACTTGTTAATTTTGTTAATGTTTGTTGTCACAATCTGTAAATGAAATAATTTGATTTGACTCTCTTTAAAGCAAATGGACCTAACTTCTGGTAAAGAGACAGAGAATCCTGTGACTATGATGAACATCTACCAAGAATTTAATGACCAGATTGCTGTAAAATACAAGATCATGAAGTTCAGATCTAAGGTTCGTCTCTTTTGTACATCACGCTCAGTCCCTTCCTATTTTTCTGTTTTTGGAGGGCAGAAAACTTTCAGTGGATAGCCATGCTGGTTGGTGTGTGGGTGGAAAAGGCAAAGTTGTAACTTGCATGTATGTGTATGTTTTCCTGTAACAGTGACTATCTGAATCTTTCTCAACTCAAGAATAAGTGAAACAGAGTTTGGAGATGGGCCTAGTATGGAACAGAATTTTAACCCCAAAGCTAATATGATTAATGGCAGAATATTGATAAAAGGTCAGGATCATCATCTCTGTGTGAGAAGTCAGCTTTCTTTGAGATCTAAGGCTGTGTCCTGACTTTTCTTACTAGGACTTGTTACATTCAAAACAGTTTTCAAATATGGTTATGACCAAACAGTTTGTATACGTGCCATCATGATTATAAATGTTAAACCTTGCTAAAATCCTGCCAACGGATTAGTTAATAGTACAGTTTTAGCCAACACAACTTTGTGAATCAATTTTGTTTCTATATTGTGAACCCCAAACCACTAATGGACCTGGTTCAAGGTCTTCCTTCTTCCCCCCGTCTCTGCCACATATACTAGAAGTCAGTGTACTACATTTATGTAGCACTTCCAGTTTACTGTAATGCACTTTTTTGCCCAAAGCTTGCTGAGGGATACACACAACATGGCTTCACTTACTAGAATAGAGAAAGTGTACATGCCCAGGTGAGCTAGCAACTAAACAGCAGTCCTTCTGTGATGCTGACAGTACTGATTCCTGGACTGCCAATATTCATTTCTCTTAAACATCCTAATTTTTGTAATGAATATTGAGCATAAGGGGGAAAAACCACCTGTGGCCCTCTGGATAGGGCACTGGGCTAGGACTTGAAATTTGGTTCTTTGATTTTTCTTCCATTGACCTGCAGTGACATTGAACAAATTGCTTCACCTTGTTGCTTATTTTTTCCCTTCCACTTTTTATCTGTTGTTTTTCTCTTTAGATTTTAAGCTCTCTGGGGGCAGGAACTGTTCTTTATGACTGTACAATGCCTAGCACATTAGGGGGTCCTGATCTTGGCTGGACCTTCTAGACACTACTGTACTGTAAACCATTAATAAGACAGATAACATTCCCTTTTTGTGGGAATTAGGATGCCATCTTGAGATTTAAACTGTTCATTGGATCCCTAGTTGTGCTTGACATCTGTGACTCCACTACGTATTTGGGCCACTCCACAAGCAGTTAAGAGAATGGTGAAGCGGAAAAGGTTGCTCTATTGGAAAATAGAGGCAGACACGATGTGGGATAGAGAATAGGTGTCCGAGGAATCTGTTCATAAAGGTACAGTTCTGCAAAGCAAAATATGCAGAAATTGTTCTAGCAAGGGCATCACAAATTTGGACTGAAGTGCATTGCTAGAGCTGTGTGAGGAAGCTTATTCAATCACTTCACAAGCACCCATTAACTTTTCTTTTCCTTTTCCCTCTTTAATATGTGTGGATAAAATGCAAGTGTCTCTTTGCAGTCCAGACTTGGATGAAGATGAGTACAACACTAGCATCATGTTTCTTCAATTAAGTGCTCAGATGACTCTTCCTACTTTCTTGGAGTATCAAGTTGAGAGTTCACAAAGAATTACAGTATAACTTTGGGATTAGTTTTGATTTTCTTGGTTTAGTGATCAGTGCTGTCATTAAACCCTTGTGTAAAATGTTTGACAAGAGGTTTGAAAGGCAGAGGAAAACAGAGGAAGAATGAATAAAAACACAGGTGTGTAAAATGAGGGGAAAATCAAAATATTGATGGACAACTCTAAATGTTCTAAAGCATGATGGAAATGCAAGTGCTTCCCAAATGCCTCCTAAATAGCAAGTTCACCCAATAAATATCATACATCTGTGCAGCAATATGTAATCTAGTGCAATATTTTCAGCCTTCAATAGTGGACAGATTGCATGCTTCTTTGGCACATTCCAGCAACACATATTTCATCTGTTTCAGATTTTCTTATGATCAAAATAATTCTGACAAGTTTACCTTTGAATTTTTTTCACTGTTTCTACTTGTATGTTCTTATTATAATGTACTTGTACTTGTAAATGGGAAATGTAGGTGGGTAGTTTTAAGATTGGGTGTAAAGCAGGGATATGCTAGCTCACTGCTCAGGAAGAGAAATCTGGAGAACCCTGAAGTTGAGAAAATAACTAAAGTTTAATGAAGAGGGCTTCAGTAACAATGACTTGAAAGCATATGCTTTGGATTGTCCTTTGAAAAGGTGCTGAAGGATCAGAAGAACTTTATATAAAAAAAAACAAAACAAAAAAAACTTGTACATGTGCAGAGTGACAGTTAAAAGATGATACAGGAAGAGATAACAAAGATTAAAATAAAGATACAACTGCAGGTAGAGATTATAGATGTTGAAAGTGGGGTAAGCCACAGTGCAAAACCCTCTTTTATATAGGTGCAGTGTGTCTACACTGGGTGTTGCAGTTACCCCAGTACAAGTCTTGTCAGATAGACAGGCCTGCATTTCAATATGATGATGATGATAGCTTTATTCATTGCATAGCAAGATATCAAACAAAGGCCTTCTGTGTGAAGACCAAATACTGATCTGAGAGAGAGGACAAACAAATGTTGTATCGTACTGTTCAGATGGGAATTTGCTACCAGGTCTGAATTGACTTTTCTCTGTATATTAAGACTAGCTAGATGGGGAAGGCTAGGGGGAATGGTCTCCTATAAAGCTTTGAACACTAAATAAGCATACTTTAGCTAATCATAGTTCCTGCATTGCCAAAAAAGGATGGGAAAAATTTAATACCTTTAATCACAAAACTGCATATCATATGAACTTTTTTTTAAAGAACATGCCTTTTATTGAGGCATTAATACTTCAGTATTAAAACATGCTTGGCCTGTTCTTTATCTTTCAATAAACAAAACTACAGTAGTAAAAGGCTTGCTTTCTAGTTTGTCAATTCTTTGAAATTCTCCTCCCTCAAGTTGCCTTTGATTTCAATGGGAGCTGCAGGATCAGGCCCTAAGACACAAATACAGCTTTCCTTGAAGTCGATTTTAAAATTGTAAATTAGCTTCTCCAAAGCCAGTAGGCTTAAACAATTACTTACTTTTTTTAAAAAAAACGATTGGCTCTAAAATTTTGTCCTGTAGCTTTAATGTATATATTCAGTTCATCCATTAACAGGGCTATTTTTGAAATATTTGGAAGATGTTTTCATTAATTATTTCCTCCATTATAATCAATTTATTTTGAAAAAGGCATTGGCATCTGAAGTCAACTTGCTATAAAATTAATCTGCTTTGTTTTCATGTGCAGAGTGCATAGCTACAGTGGCTATGTGGATTTCTGGTTTGTGGGAAAATTTGGTTTTGTTCCAGTTCAGAGTAAAAATTGATATTTCCCAGAAACTGGAAATTCCATAAGTTTCATTTTTGAAAACACTACACATGATATTTCTGAAACAAAATATGCTCTTGGACACCCCAACAGCTGCTGACTGAAATTGATGTGATTAGCAGTAGCAAAACTGACAAGATTCTTTGAAGAGCAGCGGTGAAACTGACCAGAATCCTGTAAATTTCAGTTGATAGCTGGCAGGGCTTGCACTTTTGCAGCAGCATTGCTCAAAAACCTCTCCTTACAAAATGATTGAAAATACTTAAGTGAAAATATTGCTACATACCAAGCTGATGTGACCCGCTCGATAGAACTACATGTAATCCACGACCTGATGATTTATATTGGAACAAAGGGAAGATAACTTCAATAAGGAAGTTTTGAAACTTAACAGCCAATCATTGCTCCTCCGTGTCTAATTTCTGAAAGAACACTTAATGGGCAGATAGCATTTTTACGGCTCTTTACACTTCACTGTAGTTATGAACAGAGGCTTACATGCTCTCTTTTACTCCATAGTCAGGTTAAATCCACAAGAAGTGGTTTGAACCTATATGTTTAAAAAAGACAAGACAGTAGTGGAGTCCTGGTCTATGACTAGGGCCAGTAGGACCTATGGCAATACAAATAACGCACGCCACAAGTGACTCTTCACCATCTGTTTGCATAATGGGTGCAATGTGCTGTTCTCCAGCTGGTGCAATAGCACAGGATAGCCACGCAAATCCGGAATCCTTAGTCTCCAGGAAATTTTAACATAGTTCTGAACAGTAAGGCTGTGTCTATACTGTGCAGCTTACAATGGCGCAGCTGTGCCACTATAGCCGTGCCGTTGTAAGGCAGGCAGTGTAGCCACTCTTTGTCGCCAGGAGAGAGCTCTCCTGATGACAAAATAAAACCACTCCCGATGAGGGACAGTAGCTTCGTCGGCTTTGTCTACATCGGTGCTTTTCGTCATTAAAACTTTTGTAGTTTAGGGGTATTTCCCCCCCCCCCCCACCCCTGAGTGACAAAAGTTTTTTAACGATAAAAGTGCAGTGTGGACACGGACTAAGTGTGGTTGGAGCCTGCTTTTGCATCGCTAGTAACTTATGAACATGATGTTAGAGACCTACTTGTCCAATAGCAAAGGGAAGCTAAGCTTTATAGCTGCTGTAAGGAGAGTAATGAGATCAGATGAATGAGCATTTGCATCACGTTTGGTTTTTATTCCTTTTTTTCTCTTATTGGAAAGAATGAATGTTCAGTATACTGATATTTTAAAAAAAAGTCTTAGCACCTAATACATAGTATTTAAAATGTTTTTATTTTGCATAGAAAGTTGAAAAGAATTATGCTTTTGAGATCCCGGATGTTCCAGCAAAGTCTGACTACCTAGAAGTTAGGTACTCGGTGAGTAAAACTAATCTGATGAGAGGCCACATCACTGGAATAGTTCTATTGAACTTAATCTTATTTACATAAGTACATATAATAACAGAATTTTGTCCTTAACTTATGGCTACACCCACTTTGCAACATGTAAACTAGTTGCTTTTTATTTTTAAAATTTGTCTTTTGGAGCTTATTTAACTAGTGTTTTTTGTTTGTTTGTTTTCCTTATATCATTGATGTGCTGGCCAGTCCCTGCTGTAGCTAGTTAATTACAATGAAACTGAAAGTGAATAGCAAATTAAAACATTTTAAATCAGTATATCCTAGATCTACTAAAGCTTTCTATTTATCTCGGTGTTAGCTGCACTCCCCAAAAAATGAAACACGAAGAAATTAAAACAAAAATCTCATTCATCAATGTTAATGATGGAGGTATTTATTATGGAGGTATTTATTCCTGATTAGTCGGGCTTTCTTTTTTATTTTTTTGTTTACTTTTGTGCCCTTTGGCCTAAGTTAAACAATGTATTTAAATGTGTGTAACTTTAAACACCCAGGTGAGACTGTTCTCAGCCTAAAATCAGGCATATGCTTAAGTGCCTTGTGATAGTGAAACTTCCTATACACAAATGTCCTATTTGTATTGGTCTTTTATGAGGCTCCAGGGCAAGAGAAACTTTCTTTAGAAATGAGGGAAATACAGTAACAGAGACACAAGTTCCCAGCAGGACTCTGGGACAGGGATAGTAACAACTAATTTTAATCATTTAAAAAAAATTGACTAGGTTTCAAATTGACAGTATTCCCTTCTAAATATCTTTTGTTAATTGCTGATCTGGGGACATTACAGGCACCATCTTAATGCGTTCAGCCACGTTGCAGGGATTAAGGTCATATCTGAAGGGTAAAGTAAATGCATGTTAGCTGCCCAAAATGCTGCTTTGGCACTTCAGGAGCATTCTAATCTTATCGATCTGCAAACAGTGGATGTAGCTGGAAAGCTGTCAGATGCATAAAACAATATAATTAACTTGCAGTATTTATTTAAGCAGTTTCTATATTAAAAATGTTGCGTTATGTGGGTCATGGCTGATACCAACACACTCTTGTTCCCCATGTGCACACAGATTTTGGCGTGTACCTTTTTGGATCAATTTCCTGGCTTATGTGTAGGCTTGCAGATTTCCATTTTTATTTTTTTTTATAATTTCCACAGATAACGTGGGTTTATTTTTAAGCATTTTTTTCTTTTTTTTTCCTATTTAAATTTTCACAGTTGGGGAAAATTAAAGAGGAGGCCAGACAATTTTTTTTAATTACAGTAGACATTGAGTTTCAAAAAGTTAAGCTTTATAAATCATGAAAACACAAATTGTCAACATCATATGTCAAAATATACAGAGTAAATATCTTTAAATCAACAAATCATACCTGTTTTTACTTTTCATTCACTAGTTTGTAACAAGCCTAATTCAAAATTCAGTGGATTCTGACTCTTAAGTTCTCAAGCAGCATTTTTCTTTCTTTGCATTTCTGTACATTTCAGTTATTATTGATGGGAATACCTTTTCATTGGTTTGTGTAAGTTTGGTGAAATAGATGTTTGCAGATATTTACTGGTAAAAATGGAATTAATCAAAACCTACTTATGTAGAGTTTTGTTAAAACAATAGTCTGTATTATAGCAACCCAAGTAGTATCATTCTGATGAGACGGAGTTTCACTCCTGTGAAACTGGCACATTTCAGATATGGTTTAGTTTGTTTATACTGCTGCTTGAGCATAATATGTTGACATGCCTTTTTTTTTTTTTTTTTTTTTTAAATACAATGACTTATCCCTTTCTTTTGATTATGTCAGGCTGAATTCCCCCGGCTTCCTCAAGATCTGAAAGGAGAGACATTTTCTCATGTATTTGGAACGAACACTTCTAGCCTGGAACTTCTCTTGATGAGTAGGAAGATCAAAGGACCAAGCTGGCTGGAAATAAAAAATCCACGTATGAGGATTTGCATGTCAAATACTTAATAGATTGCTGAAAAATAAATTTGGAAGGGGATGGTAGATGAGTTGATCAGTACAGTTCTATCTTGTCAAATCTTTTAGATTAGAAGTCCTTGAGGGCAGTATTCTGAGAAGTGATGTTTTTAGATTTCGTAAACAGGACCTATTAGAAAGCCGTTTATTCTGAGAGGCAAGCAAGGTTTGCCTGTTTGGTCTGATTTCAATGTTGACCGCTCTTGAGCTGATTTCCTCCTTCGCTTCCTTCACCCCTTTCCCCCCCAATTCTGTACTCTCTGTTTTGTGCTCTTTGGGATTTGATCCTTCAGAATGTCATTTTTTATACAAAAAGGTATAGCCCGTGGGCAACTGCACCACAGTAGTAAGGTGACTGGGCTTCCTGTGATACCCCCTTAAAGAGGAGTGGGAAAGAAAAACTTGATTTGATTCTGTGACCGAATTTCTAAATGGTTCTGAGTGTCAGTTTAGCTCCAGTAATGCCACAGTGTAAAATGTTACAGGAATTTAGGCACTCGCCATGCTTGGCATAAGGTTAGTGTTTGATCATAAGTGTTTAATTTTACCTTTACTCTGACTTCTGGAACTGTTTCTGGATAATACCCAGTACAAATTACTCCATCAATAGTTTACACAAAATGACATGGTTGGAAACACCCCGTGTGCTTTCAACTTCGGTCATTGTTTGAGTGTTTGTCTATGGGGATCCCTCTCTGTGTGCAAGTGCACCTCATATACATTCAGAATCTTTGAATATTAGTGTCTCTGGAGCCATGCCTGCTCCCTCCATGTCTTCATGCTCCCAGCAACCCCAGGGCATAAAGGGCAGAGCAGCTGCAACCATCTCTTAGTTCCCTCTTACCAGCTGTGGCAGTGAGATGGAACCAGGCATTCTGCCTGCTGCCCCTTAGTCCATTCTCCAAATCTATCCTTATCTAGCTTATTAGGGTTAATTCCTTAAATATCTCCCCCATTTTCTTTAATTTTTTCTTTACGTTTATACTTTATTTAAAAAAAAAACCTTATTTTCTCTCCGCACTTTGTGCCACAACCACTTAAAATAGCAGTTTCAAATCCTGCCCATCTTGTGATTGGCTTATTCCCCGTCCAGACAGTTTGTTTTTGTCTTGGTGAGAACCTTCTGCCTAATTGATGCTCCATCTGCCAGTTGTCCCTTCTCCAGAACAAGAAAATCGAGAGAGGCTAAAATTGTGTCTTATAGAGCAGCCTGTGAGGGGCATTTCAGACCCACAAGAATGGGCATGGAGCTCCAAGATGGGACTTTCCACCTCTTAGTCTGTGTGCTCCTATGACATCCAGGATGCAACAGCAAAGGCTGGTATCCATAAGAAGTCAAATCTGGGACCGACTGGCCATAAAGACATGGTAGCCAAAGACAAGCTCAGCACTGTTAGCTGCTCCAGCAACAAAGATAAGTACTGCCTCTTCCACACTGAGGTAAGGTAGATCAGAGCATTGGATCAAACATGGTTCCTGGTACTGATCTTACTTCCTTGAGAAAGGAAAAGTTGAGAGGCCTCAAGGAGAGCTATTTCCTTTACACTCAGTTCTTTGGAGGAGAGTGAAGTCTTCTCGTACTAAAGGGGCAAGTGACACTGATTCAGCTTTCTTCTTGGCACTGAAGGGCTCTGAGGCTTCTCTGGTCCCTACATCTGATACAGATTCCTTTAAACCAAAAACTGAAATACTGACACTGTCAACTGAGGAACTAACTGTTGTTCTGGTTATTGCATTATTGGTGATGGAAGTTCTCTTTTTCCATACCATTTTTTCTACTGAGTGTGCATCATCTGGCACTGATTCAAATGTCTAAGCTCCTGGTACAGACCTTGCCTGAGAGATCAGCACTGCAGATAGAGGAGACCTTTTCCTGACCATACTTTCTTTCCCGTCCAGTGCTGCTGGGAGCCTTCACCTCATCACTCTCCAAGATCAGGAGATGATTCATTCCTCCAGACCAGAATCCCTCATTTCAGAGCCCCAGCTTACCCACCAGTTGGCAGGGGCCAGCTCACTGTATCCTAACTAACCTGATTAACCATAGGCATACAACTTTCCACTATGCCTATTTAGGCTTACTAGGGTGCTTTCAGAAGTGCGTCTCCTTCCTGATTGTTGCACAGATGTAGGTCTCATTCTCCGGTGGCCTCAGTTTCAAGACCTCCCACGGAAGTTCTCAGGGATGGGAGTGGATAAAGAGGAGTTAGGTCCTGAACCACTGGTCCGGTGCCCTTCAACTTCTCCCACAGACCCATCCTCATCATGTCCTGAAAAGGCTCTTTTGCCCCCATACCAGCTCCAGATGATTTCAGAACTTTTCAAGAGCTGCTATCTTGAATTGTTGATACCTTGGAGATTGAGACATCAGTGATTGTGGAAAAGGCCCATCAATTATTTGCTTTCCTCCTCTTTTGGGCAGTTTAGCAAGGCCTATAAATGAAGGCATTTTGGAGCCAGCTAAAGATATCAGGGCCCTGATATCCTCGCCCAACTGCAAAGCAAGTGGGAGGGAAAAAAAGATATTAAGTTTCATAGAGGGGCTTTCGAACCATTCTGTATACCTCTGACCCCGGTGTCTTTGGTAGTCCCTGTGGCATAGGAGAAAGCTAGGCAGCCTGGCCTACCACATGCTACTTCTGAAGATAAGTCTCCAGAAAGCTTGATCTCATTTGAAGGAAAGCTTACTCCTGCACTTTGCTCCAACTACTCATAGCAATTACTAAGCATTGTTCACTAAGTATGACTTTTTGGCATGGGACCAGGTTATCTTCCTCTGTGAATAAGCTTCCTCCAGAGGCTAAGGACGAATTAAAGGCTGTAATCTTTGAATGGCAACTGGTGGCAAAATCATCTCTACAAGTGGCTATGGATGTTTTTGATACTGCAGCTTGATCTGTGGCTTATGGCAGCTACAGTGGAGAGGCTTTATGGCTTGAAGTGTCAGGCATCACAAAGGAGATACATAACACCTTAAAGGAATTGCCCTTTGAGAGGGCAGACTTATTTTGCAGTTGAACAGATGAAGTCTTGCATTCCTTGAAAGACTCCAAAGCCACATTGACATCTGAACAACTTGCATATCAGGGCCATGGTATAAATACCCAGAGATTTCAATCTGAGTCCACCTATTCTCAACAATGGCCTCCTGATCCTCTGAGGATGAAACCCATGTGTACTTAAAGGAGGCCACCTGCTGCAGTCACCAGCCACTGTGACTTCATTGAAACAGCATGTTTGACATAAAGGTTAAGAGTCATAACCTAGCCAGACTAGAACCATCCCTGAACCCTATCTTTGGATGCCATCTTTTCCTATTTTGTCATGTTTGGACTGGAATAGCCAAAAATAAATGGGCACTAGAAGTCCTCTTCTATAGGTACACTATGCAATTCCAGTCTGTGCCTCCTCTCCCCCATCCATCTGCGGTGACCCTTCTTCTGAAAATCAACTGAAAGAATTAGCGGCCTCCCTGCTTCTCCTCGGAGGCATGGAGGAGGTGGAATTTTAAAAAAAAGATGCCTGATGTTTCCTTACTGTGAAGAAAAAATGGGGTCTTTGTCCTATCCTCAGCTTGAGAGAACTGAACAAATTCCTGAGATTCAGAATGGTAATGTCAGCCTCCATCATCCTTTGCTTGCAGGCTTAAGAATGTGTTGTGGCTGTCTACCTTCAAGACACATGATTCCATATTGCAATCCAACCAGCCCATAGGATATATCTGCAATTCACAGGAGGGTCCAATCGTTATCAATACAAGGTACTGCTGTTCAGCCTCTGTACAGCACTGAGCGTCCTCCCAAAATATTTAGCTCACTTTTTAAGGAAACAAGGCATTTGTCTATCCATATCTAGATGATTGGCTGATTGGTGGGAGGTACCATCAGAATGTTGCTACAACTCTGAACTTTGTCCTTCACCTGTTTAGAGAGCTGGACCTTATCACAAACTACAACAAATCATCACTCAGCCCGTTGCAGACAATAGAGTACAAATCGGCAAAGGCATGCTTTCCAGAAGAGAAGCTTCTGTTTATCTAGACAGTCTTTTCCAACATTAAGATAAATCAATCACTCACAGTAAGAACCTGCCTCCAACTGTATGGCTGCATCAGCTTTCACTTATGTGATGCCGCTAGCCATCACCTATGTCTGTTGCATCCATTCTCAGCCAGTCCTGTAGCAACCTGTGGAACATCAAATGGACGTATTTGTTGAAGTTGTAGCTCATGTATTTGGTGATTTCTAAATTCATGGACAGATGCTCAGAATCTTCAAAAAGGGGCCCCTCACCTACAAAGGCATTGATTACACACTTCTTAGGAACTGGTTGAGGTGCTCACCTGGACCATCTTCAGGTACATGGGATATGGTCCCAGAAGGAGATGAGTCTCCTCATAAATGTCCTAGAACTCCAAGCAATCAGATTAGCTTGCAAAACATTGCTCCTGGCTTTAAAGAATTTCACTGTACAGATCCATTTATGATGTATGATGTAAACCAGCAGGGAGGTGCCCATCCTTTGTCCTTGTGCCAAGAAGCAATCAGATTATGGACATGGTATAATGGACAATTGCTCTTCATCTTCCGAGAGCCAACAACAATTTAGCAGATTTTCTCAGCAGACAATCTATCACCTGTCATGAATGGCCTCAGAAGAGCTCCCCCCTCAGACCAATATTTCAGCAGTGGGGAAATCCCATTTTAAGCTTGGTCCCCATCCAAGAGAACACAAAGCGTATGTCCACACTCCTAGCCCGGGTGGACAGACTCTCAGTAGTGGGGCTCAAGTTAGTGCCCTAAAAATAGCAGTGTGGCTGTTGGTGCTTAGGCTTGCAGCTCAAGGTCTTAAGCCTGGGTGGTTGGGTGGGTTTGAGAGTATGAGCTGCAATGTCCACACTACTATTTTTAGCATGATAGCCCATGCCCTGCTTGCATGAGTCTCTCTCTACCTGGGCTGGGACTTGCTCCCAGCTGCAGTGTAGACACTCCCAAAGTGCCCAGTCTTCTTTGTTTCAAAGGGGGTCAGAGCCCAGGATTCATGCAAGACACCTTTCTCATATGGCAGAATCAAAGTCTCCATCTCTCTAATATCCAGGATTATATGGAAAGTCCGAATGCAGCAGATCCTGATAGTTCCTTGTTGGCTGAGGCATTTTTGGCTAATGGGTCACTTCCAAATGTCCACTCAGCCTCCAATAGCAATTCCAAACAGTTCAGAAATAATGTCACCGAACAAAGGTCACATTGAACCCGGACTTGAAATTGTTGCACTTGACAGCTTGGATGTTGGCTGGTTAAGTGCCACTGACAGAGACTGTTTGTTCTACGTACGAGAAATCCTATGGTGAAGCAGGAGTCCCTAGTGAGTAATGAAAAATCTACTCCTCGGAGGTGAAAAGATTTTCTTTTTGGGCAGCCCAGCACAACCTTGATCCGTTGGAGGTCCCTTTTACCAGGATCCTTGATTATATCATCCATCTACATTTTTCTGGATTCTCATTCAGTTCAATTACAGTCCCACCTTGCAGCAATTCTGGCATGCCACCCACCCTGAGTCATGTTAGTTTTTTCCTACACTACTGCATCCAGATTTTTAAGGGTTGCTTCCCACTGATTTATGGAGCCACCTCCTGAATGGGATCATCATAATGTCCTTTGAGGCCTCCCTTTGAACCCTCTTCTGAATACACTATACCACCGTACTCTCAAGACAGCTTTTTATCATCCCCACTACGCCAGACAGAAGGGTCAGTGAACTCCAAAGTCTCATGGCCAACCCTCCTTGCACAGCATTCCACGAAGATAAGATGGTGCTGAGAAGCCATCCTAAATTTATTCCCAAACTCGTTTCAGACTTTCATTTAAATGAATTTATTAATCTCCCTCTTTTTTTCTTTCCAAAACCACACCCTTACCCAGAGGAGAAGAAACTTCATATTTTAGCTGTATTGAGGGTCTTGCTATGCTACCTGACTAGGACAAAGCCCATTATAAACAATGCCCCTGCCTTTTTTGTTGTTATAAGTAGTGGTTCCAGAGGACATGCCTTTTTCCCCCCAGAGAATATTTAAATGGATCACCTAGTGTATTTCATTCTTCTGTCCTATGGCTGATGTTCCTTTTCCTCTAAATACCACAGGTCATTTGACTAGAGCTCAGGCTTTAGCAGACAAGGAAGTATCCCCATTATCTCAGAACTGCAAGGCAGCCATTTGAAATAGTCCCCTCACTTTTGTTAAACATTATGCCCTTGACCTGGCTGCAAGATCAGATGTCAAATTTGGGAGGGCAGTATTAAAGTAGATAGAGGTAGTGTGGACTCCTCAATCCGACCTTCCAGATTAGGTGACTGGCAAGCAGCACCCTGAGGTGGTATCCACATGGACAAATGTTCAAAGAATTAAAAACAGTTACTATAAAGTAAGTAACTGTGTTTTTTCAGGATGTTTTGTTGGTGTGGATCCTACAACCTACCCTTCTTCCCTGGTTTTTCAAAATCTCCCTTAAATGGAGATTCTGAATGAGCACGGGAACTGACTGATGGTTACGGCTTCTCTGCCCTTGGTTAAGGGACACAAGGACATGCAGGGCACAAACAGACGCTGCTATTGGATGATTTTCATCTCACAAGCGTACTTAGAGGGATTCGCATGGACAAAACAACTTGGAGAACCAGTTATTGTAAGGTAGCCATTTTCCCCCCCCCCTTATGATGACCTTATCATTCTTTTAAGTGGCTCATTTGTTTCCACAGAGCCCTTGAGTCATTCAGTCAGTTGGTGTAAGGTGGAGGCAACGGCACTGAAACCTGACTTGGTGAATGTAGTTAGAGATCTTCCTCCTCCTCCCCTTGTGATCATGTCTCTCAGCATGAGGACAATTCAGAATGTGAAGACTCACCAGCATGAGGTAAATGATCAGCGTTGGTGATGAGTTTGATTTTTTTGTATGGCATATGCTAAGTAAGAATTAGTAACTGGAAGAACTTCACCAGCCAAAAAGCCTTGATTGTGATGTCTGCAATAGACCTGATTCTGTGGATCTGATTCTGCAATGAGATCTGTGCAGTTGAACCCCACTGTGGGCTGATGTATCCATCTGCTCAGAGCTCATTACAAGATCAGGGTCTCAGTTTGTATATTAAAATTTTGTTGTTTTATGGAAAACACCCAAAAATGCAATCTTTGGTTATAGTAGACTAAATAAATCCTTTTCTTTTAAAGAAACACACAACGGATTATATATACCCAGTAATGTGGCTCTTACGCATTATGTATTCTGATTAAAATAAAAGATTATCTCTGATAAACAAATTTTTATAACAGATTGGGAAACCGATTTGAACTCGCATACTAGCTATTATGCTGCTGCCACTTTTTATTCATCAAGATAGAAAACCACAGCAGTAGATTTTAGACCAGTGGTGGGCAACCTGTGGCCCGCAGGCTGCATGTGGCCCATCAGGGGAATCCACTGGCGGGCCGCGAGACAGTGTTTACATTGACTGTCCGCGGGCACAGTCGCCTGCAGCTCCCACTGGCAGTAGTTTGCTGTTCCCAGCCAATGGGAGCTGCGGGAACCGGCGTCCAGCATGTTCCTGCGGCCCGCGCTGCTTCCTGCCGCTGCCATTGGCTGGGAATGGTGAACCGCGGCCACTGGGAGCTGCGGGTGGACGTGCCTGCGGATGGTCAATTTAAACACTGTCTCGCGGCCTGCCAGCGGATTACCATGACGGGCCGTGTGCGGTCCGCGGACCACAGGTTGCCCACCACTGCTTTAGACTACCCACTGTAATTAAATGCTTTAAACTGTATATTTTAAACATGCTAACAAGTTGGCCTCACCGTGTTAACTTTCTAAAACTTGCACGAACCAGAATAAAGTTCCAAAAAACCTAAAGCTAATACTGACCTACTAGCTTGTAGTACAAGATACCAGTATGGAATATATGTAGTGTCGTAGATTATTTATACAGACAGTTGTTTCCAACAAACTCTTTTATTAAAGCTCGTCAGAAGCATTCCAGCAAAACGTTTTTTGTCAGAGTTTGGCCAATTCACCAAAACTGAAACATTCTGCGGAGAGCAGGTTCCAACGGAATCTGCCTGCATCCTGCGGGGGGAGGGATAGCTCAGTGGTTTGAGCATTGGCCTGCTAAACCCAGGGTTGTGAGCTCAATCCTTGAGGGGGCCACTTAGGGATCTGGGGCAAAAATCAGTACTTGGTCCTGCTAGTGAAGGCAGGGGCTGGACTCGATGACCTTTCAAGGTCCCTTCCAGTTCTAGGAGATAGGTATATCCTCAGCAGCTGGTCTAGTGGCTTGCTGAAGAGCCTGCTTTTTCCAGGCTTCTGGCTCCTCAACGAGCTGAGCGCTTGTGCCTCTTTGGCACCCCAGGGTTCCAGGCAGTCCTCCTATCAGAGTGTCCCAGGGTTGGGGACCACAGGTTCCGTCCCCCACTCCTTGGTGCTTCATTTCCTATTTGCAGAAAACGTCAAAATTTTGGAGTTTTGTTCCAAATCGGAACAAAACTCGATCTTGAAATACCAGAATCCTTCATGAAGCGGGTTTGCCTCTCTCCACCCGGTTCTGTATTTGATATCAAAATCCAGTAATAGTATTTCGTGACCGGTAGCTTGTGCTACTTAAGATCAGTAAACAATGCTGAAAACGTCAGCAATTTGCAGCTGAAATTCACTTAAAGTAGGCAATTGCCTTTTTTTAAAAAGGAGGAATAATTGGAGAAGACTGTTCAAAAGCAAGTGGAGGGATAGAGGCAATTTGATACTGTTAACCTGATGTAAATATGCAGATGCATATTATCATAGTTTATTATCATAGTATTTCTCATTTCTTGGTGTAGGTCATGGCTGTTGCAGCTCTAGTCCATCAAAGATTTTGTTTGGATAAAGCACCTCCTCAGCCTCCTTTCCAGACACACTTCTGTGGTGAGTAATTGGACCAAGTTATGGGTAGAGCAATTTTAAATATTTGCTTCAATAACTTCACTTGACTCCCTTTTTA
The DNA here is from genome assembly GCF_002925995.2 of Terrapene triunguis. Classification (NCBI taxonomy): domain Eukaryota; kingdom Metazoa; phylum Chordata; order Testudines; family Emydidae; genus Terrapene; species Terrapene triunguis. The sequence goes on from NW_020664373.1 coordinate 16,463,206, forward strand.
ATATCTATTTTTAAAATGTTTATTGGAGAGAGGTGCAAGCAAGAATTTCTGTGTGAACAGTCCTTTCCCCACAGTCTGTCAGCAGTAATGGTATGATGCCTGAGTGGTGGTGGGGAGAGAGCTAATTAGGTGAGGTGCTTGGATTTTATTCACTATCCCACAGTTTCCTCCATATTTTTAAACTTAGTTGCTATGACATTTACTTGGTAGAAATCTTAGGGTTTGTCTATGAAGGCAAAGTAACCTCCCTCCAAACATCCTCTGCCACTCTTTCTGTCCTCTTTCTCCTCCCACTTGTTGCTTTAAAAAAATTTTTTTTTTATTATTTAATTTAAATACAGTTCAGTCTTTTAAAGTAAAAGTTCAGCTAGAAGCAGGCCAGCAATAGCTTCAGTTGAACTTCTTTTTAAAAGGCTGAGCTGAGATCTCAAGGCAGTAATATGAAATTAAGAAATATGAAAACTTAAAAGATGCACAGCTGAGCATGTGGGTGTGGTCAACTAGCTTATCAACCCAGAATGCCTCAGATCCCAACTGATAGCCATGTAGAGTTTTGGAGGCCCATAGAGGAGCTAGAATGTGAACTGTAAGTGCTCCCCTGGCACAGTTTGAGAACGGCTAATGACATATAATTAGGGTTTGGGCTTGAAAGGATTAGATTTTTATTGGTAAATGTTGATAAATATCAATTTCACCACTCACACAAATGATGAAAAAATATTTCCATCGATGATGATCAAAATTTACAGATAGGCAAAGTAAAAAAAATACTGCTTGGGGACTTACTAGAGTATGATTTATGGATATTAATTTGTATATTTTAACATGGGATGTTGACAATTTGTTTTAACAGTTACAGAGCTTTAACTTTTTGAATCTCAACATCTACTGTTGTTAAATCATTTTGCCTGCCCCTCCTCTTTTTTCCTGTTTCCCCCCATAATTTCCCACATCTGTGAACATTTAAATAAATAAAAATAGAAAAAAATGCTTACAAATAAACTGATCTGTCAATTATTAAAAAATCTAATTCTGTCAACCCTACTTCTAATAGTTTTACTTTTATTGGATTTATTTATTGTTAATTTCTTTTAAACTAAATGCTACTCTGAAAAACATAAAATTTATGTAATTTTAACTCAAAAGCCATGGCAAGAGTTTACATTTCTTTAAATGTAGCTGAGACTTTTATTTTTTTTTTTTTTAAAAGAAGTCCCTGTTAAAAGCAAGATGTTAGATTAGCTTGTCTTCTGCTTATCTGTTCTGGTTTAGTGAGTTTTCAATTTCCAGCCCAGAAAACTGTCTTTTTAATCAAGTTTAAACTCTTGAATTTAGTTTTATAGTAGATAGCTTCATTTTAATTCAGTTGTTGAGTCTTGGTGTGGACTTGACTTCATTTTGTATCTTGTACAGTGCCAAGCACACTGTTACTACCTAATAAGATAAGGCGGCATTTCGTCCAGACCCATTGGATCCGAAGACTCTTAAATTAAAAAGATAGTCTTACAAAAAAAATAACTTCTAACAAATGACATTGTTTTTCATACCATATGCTCAAATGAGACCAAACCACTTATAATTTCTTTTGCAGTTATTTCCAAACCAAATGATTGTATTTTCCCTTATGACTTCAAAGAAATCATTAAAAGCAAGGTAACTTATTTTCTTAGCATTCAGAATAGAATGCCTTCTGAGATACTGCCTTTGAATTGTGGGAGAAGAGATTTGGATGGAGCAGTTTAGAGCGCTAGCTTTTGTCTCTGAAAATGTACATTCAAATCTTTACTTTACATCCTCTTTGAAAACATACCTGCTGATCTGTCACTACTTATGTTACAAAACTGTCATATAAATTGGCACAGTTGGCAGTTCAAAAGGTTCAGGAAGAACGTTACAGGTAAGATTTGAGGTACATTGGCAGAGCTTTGTGGGGCAGTTTTACATTGTATTTTATTTTGTTATACTTATTTCAAGCTGATTGTGTTAGACCAGAGGTGGGCAAACTACAGCCCTCGGGCCACATCCAGCCCGCAGAACATTCCTGCCTGGCCCCCTAAGCTCCTGCCCGGCCCCTCCCCTGCTGTTCTCCCTCCCCCGCAGACTCAGCTCGCTGCGCCACTGGTGCAGTGCTCTGGGCGGTGGAGCTGCGAGCTCCTGGGGCAGTGCAGCTGCAGAGCCCGGGCCTGACCCAGTGCTCTGTCCAGCCGGGTGGCGTGTCCGGCTGTCCAGCCAGGCGGTGTGGTGCGGCTGTAGCGCCGCCAGCCACCGGTGCTCCAGGCAGCACGGTAAGGGGGCAGGGAGCGGGGGGGTTGGATTGAGGGCAGGGGGGTTCAGGGTGGTGGTCAGGGGGCGGGGGTGTGGATAGGGGTTGGGACGGTCAGAGGGCGGGGAACGGGGATTGAATGGGAGCAGGAGTCCTGGAGGGGGGCAGTCAGGAAGGAAAGAGGAGGTTGGATGGGGTGGTGGCGGGGGTGAGGGGGTTCCGGGGGTGGTCAGGGGACAGGGAGAAGGAGTGGTTGGATGGGGCAGGAGTCCGGGGGCGGGGGAGGGGTGCGTCAGGGAGCGAGAAGGGGGGGGGGGTGGGTGGGGGGGGGGCGTTGGATGGGGGCGAGGGCTGGGTCACGTCTGGCTGTTTGGGGAGGCACAGCTTCCCCTAACTTGTCCTCCATACAATTTTGGAAATCGGATGTGGCCCTCAGGCCAAAAAGATTCTCATTTTCATGTGCAGTAAAGTCCATCAAAATTTCTGAGTATGTGAGAAAAGCTTTCTGTAGCCATGTGCATGAGAACAAGAAGCCTTCAATTATGAAGGAAAAAAGTCTGCAGTGTTTATTGTAGTCTTGTAACTCATGAGTGAGGGAGAGGGTTTTTCATTTTAAACGTTAAGTATTTATTGGGTCATTGAAACCAGGTACTCCCTCTTGCTCCTCTTAGAATTCTAACGTAGAGATTGCTGCAACAGAGAGAACGTTACTGGGATTTTTCCTTGCGAAGGTTCACAAAATTGACCCAGATATTATTGTGGTGAGTAACTATTAACTTGACTTTAATAGATATAAACTAAGAAATATGTTGACTGGGCAGATGTTAACTTAACTCTTGGTTTCTTTGTGCCCTTAAAGCTTTTACATTTATTTCACTCTGCCTCATGATTTAACTTGCTTTAATGGTTATAAAATAGAGCAAGTGTACATACTTACACATATGATATTGAATTGCTCTTCAGGAGTATGTTGTAGCCCATATCCCTTTAAATGTTATTGAAAACATAACGACCTTCCTTAATTTAAAAAAAAGCTTTTGGGTTTACCAGAGAAGGTGGAATATTGATACTTATGGGTCTATTCATCATCTGTCCAAATACACATGTAACTTCTGTTAATGTCATTTGGATAGTTTGATACCAAAATCAAGACAAAATATATTTTTAAAAAATCCATTGGTCAATTAAGTTTATTTTGTGGCAAAATAAGCCTTTCTTTGTACTTGATAAATGCTTTATATGGGAAATGTGAGATTTATTTTTACTTTAATGATTCATTTCCTTTTAAATGGTTAGGATATTTTAAATTATTAGTGAGTGTACTTTACTGAGTAGCCTTAAATTGTTTTTGAAACTCTTTTTGAATAACACAGAGCTGAGTTTATAAAAAAATTAACAAAAAATAATAATGAAGAAATAGGATGGAGGGATAACCAAATTACTGAAGTGAGCAGTGCTGGCAAAATTAATAATGGCTGGCAACAAATATCCATGTACCTCTGTAGTAGTTTTATAATTGTTGTGGAAAGACTGTCAGTGAAAATGCTGAGATTAACACTTGAAAATTTTGAATACCGCAAGTTAGGTAACTGAGTGGCCTGATTTTTCAGAGCTAAGCACCTGCAGTTCCCTTTGATTTCAGCCTGGTGCACAATGAGCCTGGGGCACAATGACCCTTCTTCAGGGGAGCAGAAAGGTGTCTTTAAAAATACTTGTGCACTCCCATTTCCTGAGTTGTGCTGTGTTCTTTCTGGTTTCAGCTGAGGATTGGGACTAGTACCTTCAGGGAACAAATAGTTATGTTTTTCTTACATATCTGAACTTTCCAGATGGTACTAGATTAAAAGATATTGTTTAGCAGTGTTTGATTTAAATATGTCAGAACTCTGCCTTTATGTAACATGATACATTGAATATGGTATTACTAGGATACCATGAATATATAACTTTACATCAGTAGTTGGAGGGTTTTATGAGTGGAGGGAGAAGGAATTACTTAAATATGTCTTCACATGTGGTTAAATAGAGAATTTAAATTGAGATCTGTCACTAGCTGTGAGGCATGAGAATGAAATTGAAAGAACCTGTATGAACTGTGAGCCAATTATAATGAAACAAAGTTTATTTCAGTATTCTGCTGAGCAGTGTTGTTAATGTCAGGACTAATGAGTACTGCTGATGAATAAATTCTCTTAGAAGTAAGGGCTTCCAATAAGAGGTATGCCATCTTGATGCCATCAATTAGATTAAAAAAAATATAAAGGGCAAAGGAATTCTAAACACATGAAAGTAAGTCCTTTAATTTGCATTTGTTATAACCTTTTTCTGTTGCTTTCTTTTTGTGGCAAGGGTCATAATATTTATGGTTTTGATCTGGAAGTGCTGCTGCAGAGAATTAATGTGAGCAAAGTCCCTCACTGGTCCAAGATAGGTCGACTGAGGAGGTCCATCATGCCAAAGCTTGGGGTAAAAGATTGCTTAAGTCTCTCTTAAGTTCTTTTATGTTGCATGTGATTAAAATGAATTAATTTAGCTAATGTATTTTGAATGCCTCTCTGATGTATTTTGACTGTTGGTCATGTTGGATTTCTTGCATCCCAGTTCAGACATAATGAATGTTTGTATGACTATTTTATTACAGTAATAAGCTAAACTAATTTTCAAGTTAGGCAAAATTAGTTTACATTTCTCAACTAGATGGTGGTAATGACAGATTAATAACTGTAATAGAGAAAAGATGTCTTTGTCTTTTTGTCTAGTGCAACTGTATAATGAGGGGAAAATGTGGCTTGGATTGACTGGTGAATCATCCCATAGAGAGTAGTTAAATTATATTTCACTAGTTTTATTACTTTCTTATTCTGAGAACATGACATTCTGAATACTTAACTACAGCACCTCCCTCTTGCATAGTTTTTTTTTTTTTTATAGGCCTATGCTTTTTTCTGTTTTCATCACAGCCACAAAACACTTCAGTGCTTTAATTTCTCTTTTTTTATAAGGAATTTCCTCCTTCTACATAGACATTCTCTTTGAAAGGTAGGAAAAAGACAATTGAAGTTTTTTTTAAGGGGAGGACTTATTTTTGTCTTTTATTAGCTATAAAGACGATTAAAATATTTACCGGTAATTAAATTGATAGCAAAAATTCCACTTTACAAGTTAAACATTCATTTTTGTTTATCTTCTCTCTTTCTTCTTCCCTTCACCACACTCTGCTGATACTTTTTTGTGTCCACTTCGTTCCCTGTCTTTCCCCACCAATGTGTTTTTGTTCTCCTCCCCTGTCATTTTTATGATTTTTTGTGCTGTCAAATACTAAACTGCTTGTTAGCATGCAAAAAAAAAAAAAAATTCAGATTCCATGCCAGACATTCATTCTTAGTTCCCTGATCCTGCAAACCCTTTTGCATGTGCTTAATTTTGTTACTGAGAGTTGTAAAATTTCAATGGGGCTACATAATAACAAAATTAAGCACATGCATAGGGGTTTTCAGGATTGGGTCTTAGCTTTTAAAGGGAGTCATGTGCCCAGTCCTTCATATCCACAGGCTTTGCTAAAATATATCTAAAATTCCTTTAGGACCTGATCCAAGGTCCACTGATTTAAATGGAAGATTCCGACTGCCTTGAGTGGCCTTTGGATGAAGCCACGTATGCATATATTTGAGTATGTGGTGTTTCTTTTTTTTTGTTTGTTTTTTATTTTTTGCATGGATAAGGGTCGAGGCGGCTTTGCTGAAAGGAATGCAGCCTGTGGTCGGATGATCTGTGATGTGGAAATTTCAGCAAAGGAATTAATTCGTTGCAAGAGCTACCATTTATCTGAATTGGTCCATCAGATTTTGAAAACCGAGAGGGTAACAATTCCACCAGAAGAGATAAGAAATATGTACAGGTATAATGCTCAGGTTTTTTTTTATTAAGTTCTGTGTTGGGGAATGGAGCAGCATTTAATTTTATTTAGTTTGTCTATATAGCAGAGTACTAATACTTAGTGTTTTTCATCTTAAAAAGTATTTTCCAAACACTGTTTCTCAGAACAGTGCTGCTGATCATGGCTTACTTCATTCAAATAGAGATACATTGTGAAAATGTTACTTTAGGTACATTGTTTAGTCTACTAATCTTGAATTACTATTTGCCACTAAATGAGTTTGCTTCATAATTTGGCACAGGTACACTGCAGAGATCTTAGAGCCATGATACAGAATTTAGGCCTACTCTTCTGCAAAATTCATACCAACATGTTTTAGGTTTAAACTTGCCGTTCTCCCTCTCTCTCTTCCCAGTGATTCGTCTCACTTACTGTACATGCTGGAGAACACCTGGACAGATGCCAGATTCATTCTGCAAATCATGTGTGAGCTGAATGTTCTTCCGCTAGCGCTGCAGATTACAAACATCTCTGGGAATGTTATGGTAATTTGTTTTCTTTCTCTTCACCTAAAAAGCAACTATTGCCTTGTGCTTTCTGTGTTTGGTATGATTAATGCCTAGTCTAAATCAGTGCTTGTAAATTCCTTAACTATGCACAGTGAAGAGTGTGCATCCTTTGTCCTTCAAAGAGATGAAAACTATTAGTTGGAGTACATTCAAATTCAGATGACCTCCATGGGATTTTTTTCCTCTGACATTAGAGAGTTTGTACTACGAAAGTATTTTAGGTGAAAATGGACAGATGGTTGAATCATTTGGTAGACTTGTTTACATATGGTGCAAAATCCCCACAAACAAAATTACATAAACCTGAAAATGGATATTTACCTTGTTTAAAAAAAAAAAAAAAATGTGAGAAGATGGTATCTAGTTGAAATCTGTCTTAATTCATTTTTGTGCATCAGTATTTTGCTTTCTCTAGTTTGTTTTGAATTCTTCTGTTTTTTTCCCCCATAGTCAAGGACAATGATGGGTGGGCGATCGGAGCGTAATGAGTTCCTGCTACTTCATGCTTTTTACGAGAGAGACTATATTGTGCCTGACAAGCAAGTTTTTAAAAAGCCTCAGCAGAAGCTGGTGGGTCCCAAATATGTTCTTGTTTTGACTTGCTGCTTCCATGATTTTTTTTTTAGATAAATTCTTATAAAAACACTAATATCTTTTCCTTTGCACATCATTTTCTTTACGAAAACATGAAAAAGTAATTATATCCAATCACAGGGATAGTTTATGGTCAGATCAACAAGAACTTTTCCCAAGATATTATAACAGCTTATGTCATAAGTGTGAAGTGAAAAGCCTGTGGTTTAAAAGGACACTGTCAACTTGAAAAAACACATTGCTGACTGAAGTTTTTTACCTACTATAATTACAGGAGCATTTTACTTCTTTCAAGCTCAGTAATCTTATCAAATACTTTTTCAGGTTTTTTTGTGTTTAATTTGTACATTTAATGGTATTTGGTATATAGTCAGTTCCTTTATTTTTCTGTGAACCAGTCAGTTTCTCCCTTCTTGAAAAGACCCTTATAGATACCAATAAGGTTTTTAGAAAAAGCTTCCTTAATATTTTCTTCACATATGTGTCCCACTATAGGTGTGCAAATGTGACCAGTGTCTCAGTGAGGGCCAGCTATGGTCACTCAATTAGGGTGAACTGCAAAGAATGGGGCAGACAGTCACCATAAAGCTGGTGGATATTCCAATACTTAGATTTACCAAGCCAGCATAAAACAGTTTCTTTATTACCTTACTGGTTACTCAGAAGTCCAAACAACACAGTTCCCTTAAAGTGATCCAGCCTCGGGCCTCCATTCAGGTACCCCCGTCAAATATGATGATTTCTGAAAATTTTATTTCATCATAAAAAAGAAAAGGTTCTACCAATCCCAAAGGATCGAACACATTAATGAATGTTAATGAATGTTTCAGATCTTACCCAAATACACACTACAGCCAATTCTTATTAACTAAACTAAAATTTCTTAAAATACAAAATAGAGTATGATTAAAAGATCAATATACATACAGACAAGAGTTCAGTTCATTTAGGTGCAGAGATGGTGAGCTTTGTAGTTGCAAAGAGTTTTTAGAAATAGTTCATAGGTTATAGTCCAATGCCCAAATATCCTATTCAGGGGGTACCAGCATAACTGGGACCTCAGTCTTGTGACTCAAACTTCCCCTGATGAAGCCTAAGCAGATCTGAGATGACAGAATCAGGACCCAACGGTCTTTTATACAATTTTATGTTCTCTTTGACAAGTTGGAGTTCCTCAGGGAAGGAAAGGTAATGAGGATGACTTTGAAGGAGGTCCATCACCAGTACTTAGCTATAGAATTAACATAAGGCCATTTGCTTCTTCCTCCACCATTCACAGATTATTTGCTATACATTTCAAAGAGAGATGAATACCAAGATATCCCGTGTTTACAATTCATTTAAATGCTAGGATGTTCTTTTGACCTCTGAATGATCAGAATACAGCATAGACAGGGACCGTTGATTACATTGTTGACCCTACTCATACATATGTAAATACACAAAAACACAAACATTATCTCCCCACATGTCTTTTGAGGGTTATTTATTTGGCAGGATGTTTAACCCTTTCTAGCCATGTGTCACAGCAAGACTGGATTTTTCTTGAGTAGCGGTGTACAGGGGTGCACATGTACCCGGTGCTCCTCATTCTTAGAAGGTTTGGAGTTTAGCTTGAGCTAAGTCTAGCAGGTTGGACATCAGCTAGGTTCCTGCTTACTACGTGTGGAAGTTTGAGGGCTAATCCTCCTGAAAGACTCACATAGCAAGTGCCTATTTTGCCTGGGAGAGTCCCATATCTCTAGCAGGTGCTTGGTCTGCCTATCTTTCTCTGCAACAACTTCAAGTCGCAAGATGTGAGGCTGAAGCTCTTTCTTGTGGAATGATCCATGAAGGTGGCATTGGCTCCAGAAGAGCTATGCTTCAAGACCTGTCTAATGGGCAGGCCTGTGTTGTCCAGTGGTCCCTCAGGCAGAAAGGTATCTTCAAAGATATCAGTAGGGAAATTGACACTGGGGCATCAAAAAGGGCTGCTCTAAACAATGGGGTAGGAGCTCAGGAAGGAGCATAGTGTCCTCACACAAAGAGAGGCACAGGAAAAAGTTGTTGTGTGATAAGCCCACCAAGCATGAACAGAAAGGAGCAAACTGTCGTGCAACTCGCTCTGTTCATACTGGGTCTGGTAGTGGAAGCACCCATGTCGACTCCAGCATCAGGAGAACAGATTCAGACTATACCAGGGACATTCTCGGTGCTGAGATGCCCAACAGCAGCAGTCACTTTCATGGTTTGATTATAATCAGTTTCACTTTCTCCCTTACTTGCACTACTACACTGAGGCAATGTTTAATTCATAAAAAAAATTCTTATCAGAATAAAAAAAAAATGCAAGCATTGCTATTGATCTAAAGTGTGTTGGGTTTTTTTAAAAACACTATTTTCGTAAACTGGATTTTGGGCTTAAATTAATTCAGTAATATTCTTTTAAAATAACTTCACTTTCTCTCCACCATTTGGTGTCAGTCTGTGCCACACAACATAGACTAGTGCTCTGTTCCATGGTGACGATTCCTAAAAGACTGTGTAATCTTTTGTGATCAGTCTCTTCCCAGAGCAGTGCAATTTTGTGATGGAAAGAGCCTTAATCAGGATATTGATAAAAATATTCATGTAGTAGATGTCTGTTAGAAAAAACTCCATTCTTATCCCATTCATTCCAATTTTTCTTTTGTAAATTAAGACTTCTAAATTAGAAACTTGATATTATTTTAAAAAGAGGCTAGATGTCGGAATTTTTTATGCCAAATACAGGTGGATGAAGATGAAGGTGTTGAAGATCAGAATAAATCAAAGATAGGGAGAAAGAAGGCAGCATATGCTGGGGGTCTAGTCTTGGATCCGAAAGTGGGTAAGATTTGGCAATTTTACTGCTCATAACAGTGTATCAGGTCATAAATGTGAAGGTTAGCTCCAGCTAAACTAAAATGCTGTTACATTGCTGTTTGTTCAAAAAGTTTCAAAGCAAAAGGCAGGGAAAATCCCCAAGCCCCTTGTATATGAAAGGAAAAAAATTCAGAATGATGATGATTAGAAAGGCCAGAATCTTGAGAAGGTGTGGGGAGGGGGAGAAGCAATGTAGCACAACTTTCTTGTAAGGATATAGATGCAGAAGTAACTTTATATATGTGCTTTCCATTTTGGGAACAAACAGGAAAAAAAGCTTAATTTTGTTTGCCAGTAGAGTAGTATATCTTTCATGCAACATCAGGGAGAAATTAGGGTTTTTTGTGTTTAGATTGTGTATAGCGTCTATATTTTGCTAATGGATGCTTAAGGTTTTCTTAGTTTCTCCTATATATGGTGATAACTGTACAAAAGCATCCTACAGTAATACAGAAGCTATCTGTTTAACCCTGGCAAGTTAAGAGGGGTTAGATCGTTCCACTTCTGACATTCATTAATCGCTGGCTAATAGCACATCTGAACCTTTTCTTAGGACTGTTGATTAGACACATCACATAGTGCACTGGTCTCTGAATCCAAGCTGCTTCTCAAGCTTGTACAGAGGACAGTGTAGACTGGCAACACTCAGCTTAGTCTGGGTTCAGCCATGTAATATGTGAGTGGGGGTCACTTCTTTTCCGGCAAAAACTTATAACACTCACGGCCCTCTCCCAAATCTCCCCCCTTCATTGTGTGAAATCTTCTCCTCCCCCACCACAGATGCATCCATATTAGTCACATTTCTTGTTTATAGTTACTGAATTGGGCCCTGAAACTTAATGGAAATCTTTCATTTGGCTTTAATGGGAGTTGGATCAGGTACCTAATGGGGATGAATAATTCTATGGATCCTCACACTGTATTATACCTTCTACTCTGTATTCTATTTCAGGTTTTTATGACACATTTATTTTGCTTCTGGACTTCAACAGCTTGTACCCTTCAATTATCCAGGAGTTCAACATATGTTTTACCACAGTGCAGAGAGAGTCATCAGATGCACAGAAGAGGGCAGAGGTTTGTGTGTGCTTTATTAATGTTCTGATTTGAGGTTCAAATCTTCAGTGTGTTCATGTGAATTAAATTGTAACGGCATCCTGGCTGGAAACTGATCCTACATGCTTATCATTATCATCATCATTATTTTTACTTTTGGTAGCACTCACTATGTGCTAGGTGATTTCCAAACCTTCAAGGAGGACAATCGTTGCTGCAAGGAAGAACGCAATCTAGGGAATTGTCTTTTTGCTTCCAAGCTCCTTGAATGTGCTATCTGTAACTATTGCATCTACTTCCTTTCAATAATACTCATCATGCTTGCACCCCTGGCATGTTGTTCCATTCCTTATCCTCTCCCGTACAAGAGGATTTATTGAGGGCTTAGTTAATCCTGTCTCTTCTTCCTCTACAACTTCTTTTTTCTGCTGCTAAATCCCTTTTCTGTGCCTTGTCATCTCTCATCCAAACTAATGAAACGTGTTTTTTTTCTCATCCCTGGCCTCCTTGCATGTCCTCTTGCATCTGTACAAAAGCACTACAGAAATAAACTTCCTGTCTTGCCATTCTGTCCTCCTCCCATGGGCTTCTTCTTGTCTTCACACTTGGGTTCATGCTTCTAATCCTTCTCCCCTTTTAGTCACTACACCACTCCACCCGTATCTACATCTCTGTTTTAATTTCTTCCTACAGTTCCTTGCAAGCGCTTTTCTAAACTTGCCTTTTGTTTTCTCCTTCTATGCTCATCTTTGCATATTTCCATATCAGTCCTTTTATGCTTGGAACTCCCTCCTTCTGTTCAGCTGAACAAATACTCTCCTTATTCATGTTTCTCCTTATAAAACATTTCTTCTATGAAACCTTTCAATTGCAATTTACCAGATGAGGATGGGGGAAATCCATACAGCTGTAAGATTGGACCTTCACTTGGTGTTTTATGTCTCTGAAGTGTATTGGCTATCTGATGCAAAATGTATGCTCCATGGGGCATACTCCGTTTTACAGTCCTGAACACCAAAAATGTTTAACTGGAGAATATGAATTGACTGGAGCCACCAGGGGTGTTTGACTGTCTTTGTGGTACTAGGTACTTGAGCTCCAGACTAGCAGTATGCCTCTTCAGTTGGATTCAATGATGGAATATACAGTGTGTCAATTCAGGAAGCCTGTTCTGTGCCTGCTGTATTTGGGGGGTGCAGGTAAAATGGATTGATTCAAATCAAAGCTATTTAAATCACAAATTTTTACTAATGATTTTAAATCATCAATTTTAACTAAAAAGTACAAATGCAAAACATAATTATCTTCCTAAAATAAGGTTGATTTTCATTGGTTGGTAACCATTAAAACATTGATTTGCAACTAAATATATCCTTCACACTTCATTTGGTCCTTCTTTGTGCAATCAGGAGGATACACTATATATCTATATACAGTTATTTAAGCATTTATATAGCTTAACTTGCATTTATTCAGATGCTTAATTTTTATATTTGTATTATGTTAGAAAATGGTGAATCATGCATTTCTTATTTACTTGGTGATTAACTTTTTACATGTGATCTGGGTGAAATTCTATTTAGGTGGCAATTCAGATTCAGTTAAAAATTCACAAAATCAGCATTTTAGTTTTTTCTTTTTTAAAAAATAAATAAAACTACCTTAAATGTGCTGGATACATAAGAAAAAAAGCTGATTTTAAAACAGTTTTGCATTTAAAACCATGTCCTTCAAGATTTTACAACTAGGAGATCTGATCTTCTCACACCTAGGACTTATCTGCACAGCATCGGCGAAGCATGCCAGAGTGGGTGTAATTTGTAAAGGTCTAATATGTTGTGGTCTAACTGCCCTACGTAGACCCTGCTGCTGTGCACTAAAAAGTACCTAGTTCACGTTAATGGACTATGTTAACATGAACTTGGCACCTTCTGGAACACAACAGCAGAGTCTACCCAGGGCAGTTAGAGTGTAACACATTAGAGTGCTTTACAAATCGCACCCCTCTGGTGCACTTTGTTGGTGCTCTATAGACAAGCCCTTGGTTTTTATTCAGAGATTGGAAGAAGAAAACAAGCTTTTCTGCTTTTTCAATTCCCAGTTGGTTTCTTAAATTTGAGTGAGCTAGTTGTTGAATTGAACTAGTTGAATAAACTGAAATGAAAAAAAAAAATTCTATTTTCACCCGCAGAAGACGCTATGCTGTCAAAAGCTGGTTTAATACTTCAATAAACTCTGCTTAGCCCATGACTTCAACCAGTTCAGTGGTGTGACTTTCTTTAAAACTTGCCAGCAAACACAGATTGTTTTTTGTTTTTATTGTAAATGATTTTATTGTAAATGGACTATAATAAATTTAGGCTCTGACATGGGTTGTTAGTGTCAGATTTAATTTTCAATAGGTTTATTTTTTAAGACTAAACCTGAATTTAATTTAAATTAAAAACTCATTTTTTTCTAAATTGTTCATTTTTTATCCACCCTGGCTGAGGGTGACTCTTGGTTGTCTTTTAGATCAGGATGAACTGTTAAATCAAACAACATAACGTTTCTGAATAGTCCATCTTCAGCAATATCTCTAACTTTCTGGGCTGTGGACATTTAGATTTTTTTCTTTCTCCTTTTGTGGTGATAATTATACATAAGTGTCCTTCGTTAACATAGAAACTTTTGGTTAATTCTTCTCAAGTTAATAAGGACTGTATCATTCCACTTCTGACACTTTTGTTTCATAGGCTAATGCCTGATTAATTGAAGCCTATGAAAGTGGTTGTAGTTTTGCCACCATGTTCACATGCAGGCACAGTTCGAAAGTTGGAATCCTTTAAGGTTTATATCTGTACAATTATGTACATCTCTTAATTTGGAGTGTTTGGATCCAAAGAAAATCCATGGGCATATAGCAGAAAGTATTTGTAAATATGTAAACCACTGTACAGTAGGTACCCCGCCCCTATGAGGCCAATAACGACAAGAAGTTTGTTGGTAAAGGCTGTCCTTGACTTTACATATAGGTCTGTAACTTGCAAAGCCAGGCAGTGTTTTCTTAATTATAAATCCCTGAAACGGTAAGAGTGCTTTTTTCCTTGATAGGTGTATTCGGAAACTTCAGGTAAATGGGAATGGGATGGCAGTGGAATGGGTTACCTAGAGAGGTGTTGGAATCTCCTTCCTTAGAGGTTTTTAAGGTCAGGCTTGACAAAGCCCTGGCTGGGATGATTTAGTTGGGGTTGGTCCTGCTTTGAGCAGGGGGTTGGATTAGATGACCTCCTGAGGTCCCTTCCAATCCTGATATTCTATTATTCTATTCTCTGATTTAAATACATTCTTTTGGCTCTTAGCTGTAAACAATAATATATAAAAAACTGCTCTTTTCTGAAAAGTGTTTGCAAAGGCCCCCACTGTTTGTGATCGTTTTTGTCCCTGCTCTAATTTCATATTAGCAGTATTGCCTGAGAACACAATTTTTAAACAAATATCCATCCCCTTTCAAAGCTCAAAGGAATAACATTGAAAATAGAGGGTATTTTTGTGCTTAAATTCCAAATGTGGACACAGTTATTACACTGAAATTGAGGTGTAAAATATGATATATGTGTCTTTCTGATATTCTTTATTTATTAAAAATGTATGCGCTTGGAAAGGGGAGAGGAATCACTTGTGGGAGTTCTCATTATGGCTTGTATTGGCAAAGCATTCAAGTTAGAATAACTCCCTTTGTACACAGCTTAAATGAGAAGCCATGTTGCTTGTCATTGTCCTTCTTTCAGAAGCAAATTCTGAGGTGGTGTGAGAATCAGGAAGGCAATATCATACAAAATAACATAGTGCTCATAACCATTTCCAATAACATTTAAATATGAAAGTCAAAAATTACTCACCTGAGAAGCAACGTGTGAAATAGTCACTCCTCCAGATGCTACCTTCCAAGCTTCACACTTAATATTATCTAACTCTTTCACCTGGAGATTTAGGGCTTGTTTATGCAAACGGTACATGGCAAACTGGGATGTAAATCTAGCTTGCACTAGTCTGCTGTGCACTAATTATCTGTCTGGATCCTGCTCCTGTGTCAAAGTGAAGTAGATCAAAGTGCGCTATGGAACTTTTAGGGTGCAGCAGCAGGATTCACATGAACAGTTAGTGCGTGGCAAGCTAGTGTGAGGTAGATTTACACCCCACCTTGCCACAAACTAAGTTTTCTTATAGACAAGCCCATAGTCTCTCTTTCCTTCAAATAGAATTGGTATCTGAAACTCTTGTCCCTACGGCTCTGAAACAATTCATTTTTAACCTGTCTTCTTGCAGTGGTGCTTACATACCCCTGAAGGCTTTGGTTTCTGTTCCTAGTGTGACATCTGAGAGCCAAGTCTTTTGGGGTGCATTAGAAGAGTTGCTAGTGTACTGGCAGTGAATAGACAAAAATAGACTTGCAAATTCTGGGTGTACTAGTGGTTCTGCAGCACCAAATTAATACAGCTGAAAAGCATGAAAACCACCTTCACTTCTGCCGTCTTGAACTGTGAGTGCAGTTTCCTTTTTACTCTGCAGAAATAAACTAACTTTTTCACGTCCTTCTTGCTTGTTAATAGACTAAAATCTACTTTTAAAGCAAATATTTGATAAACTAAATGATCATTTGACAGGATGGAGTGCAAGAAGAAATTCCAGAACTACCAGATCCATCTCTAGAAATGGGAATTTTGCCTAAAGAGATCAGAAAGCTGGTGGAGAGAAGGCGACAAGTCAAGCAATTGATGAAACAGCCGGATTTAAATCCTGACCTCTATTTACAGGTGTGTCTTATGGAAGAGCTCCTCTGCCTTCACTATACCTTATTTAAGTCCATTGGTCAGACTACAGAATAGGAGTGATTACTTTAATATTAAATGGAGGTTAGAAACAAATTGTAAGATGCTCACTTGTGGTTTAGAGAGGTGATAGATGTCAGAAATAGCTGTGAGTACTTGATAATATTGCATTCAACTTCTGTTTGCTGGTTATGGTGATTAATGTACTGGTTATGTTCCTTTTCAGTATGATATCAGGCAGAAGGCTTTGAAGCTTACAGCTAATAGCATGTATGGCTGTCTGGGGTTTTCCTACAGTAGATTCTATGCCAAGCCTTTGGCTGCTTTGGTGACACACAAAGGGAGAGAGGTGAGTCATTAAATAGCTTTTTAAAACGGACAAGTTTGATGAATAAAAACCTTGATTTCATTCTTCTTTCTTTATGAAGTCTGTATTATTCTGTCTGTCTTCCCATCAAAACAAATATTCCTTTATTTGTTATTTTTAAAAACTGAGGAGCCTAGCCACCGCGTTTAACCTTACATAAAACAGTGTGAAAATATTTGGTTAGGAAATAAAATTTCAAGCTTCCAAGGGGTTATTGTGAATGGTTGGTGTGAGTGAGGCTAAAGTTTTAGTATCCTGGGGAAATATCTTGTATTTAAGATTCAGACACTTATTGTGCCAACTTCTTAAGTGAACTACAAGACAAATACAGTTTTGAACAAATTTATACCTGAATTAGTCTACAGTCCATGAGTGCCACACACTTCTTTTATATTCTCGCTAGTCATACAAGACCTCTACCTCATTTTGGTTTGTTTGACCTTTTTAATACTCATATTCTTGTCTCTCTCTCTTTTTTAATAGGAAAGAAAGGTTTGCTTGCACATAGCTATTTAAAAAGGCCAGAGTTTTTCAGAATGAGCTATGTTTCATACCTGTATATAATTATGATGAAACGTATTATATCTGCTGTGTTCTAGAGAGATCTGTGATAGGAAGGGTAGGCAGTAAATAGGTAAGGAGAAATGATAATGTTTTAATAAGTAATTATTCCACAGACCTAGACTCAGTTCACTTTTAAAAAAAACCTCTTTTAATCATTCTTTTTGGTTAATGCTGCAATACTATAGCTAGAAGGGAGAGTGTCTTAAACCATTTGATGTGTTAACCTCTTGGTGCCTAGGTTTTCGCCAGCCACTTAATGCTAATATAAATTGCATTACAGTTAGTAGCAGGAGCTGTGGGCTGTCTGTATCAAGAGGTTAATGAGAAAAAATAATTTCAGGAAAAGTCCTAGGGATCTAATTTAAAGTAACATACAAGGTTTTTTTGAAATGTGATTAAATGGTATTTCTTATGATTATGCACCTGATGATACATGCATAGGTAAACAAGATGATATGAAATATCTCCAGGGAATGTATCTTGAATAGATGTAGGTCAGATTTTGAAGTGCTACATTTTACTGTGTTGTCAAACCATCCTGTAGTTGAGGGCTGCACACTAAATATATTTGCAGAAAGATTCGGTGTGAAAAACACAAACAAGGCTGGAAATTCATATAGTGTAAAGTACTGGAAAGCTGTCAATATTATTAACTTTTATTAATAGTATTTTGGTGAGATTGGGTTTAGCTGTGAGGACATATTAGAAGTAGGTTGGCCCACGCAAGTGTGTTGTGCTGGCTAAAAACTGAAGGATTACACATTATTCTTTAAAAACTTGTTTGAAATCATGTTGATGGGGCAGCAATTACCTCATATGCACACTTGGATTTGATGGCAAAAGAATTTCATATGATGTGACAGAAATTCCTTCTATGAAGAGCAACATAGAGAGGTGCAGCACATACACCAGGGATCGCAACCTTCGGCACGTGGCCCATCAGGGTAATCCGCTGGCGGGCCGTGAGACATTTTGTTTACGTTGCCCATCCGCAGGCATGGGCCGCCCCCCCAGCTCCCAGTGGCTGCGGTTCGCTGTTCCCAGCCAATGAGCCTTGTGCCGAAGGTTGCTGACCCCTGACGTACACCATCAACGGAATCTCTGATTCAGATCCCATCTGACACAACTGTAATGACATGTTGGACACTTAGTACAGACTGGTACAACTGCAGGCATGTATAGGTTAGCTTTCAGTGGGGAAATTTGGGCAGCATGAGTTTCATGCCTGTGATTCCAACAAATAAAATGTAATTTGTAAAGTGACTAGTGTAGTAATTGTAGTGGTTGTTCACTAGATGGCGATAGATACCTTGAGATCATTAAACAATTAAGACTTTCAATCTTGTCAGTAAATTACTGTGACCATCCTTGAGTACACATCCTTTTAAATTGATCTTCTATGATTTGTAGTTTGTTTTTATGATATAGAATATCTGTGGGGGTTGTTTCCATTTTAATCTGAAATATTACCTAGTATCTCAAACCTATTTGTACAAGTTTTATATAAATCTGTAAGAAGAAAAATGCTTTCCGAAAAGGGAGAAAATATATGAACACTGCCAAGTCAAATTTGGCCTTAAATGTTTATAAGCACAAGTGTTTGTTTGCTGAAACTGAAGACCAGTAGATATATTTTACATGAATTATTTTTATAATCCAGTGGGATTTAAAAAAACAACAATGGATTCTCTGCAGTATTTGCCATCCAAATGGGGTGTTGTTGGGTTGGATTATAGTACAGTGGTTCTGAAACTTTTTCATAGTGTGAACAAACCTTAATGAGTTTCATGGGCTACTTCTCTCATGGTGACTACAGCAGTTGCTTGCATGGAAAAGTAATAGGAGAGTTTTTAATGTAATTTTAGCTGTCCTGTAATGTAATTTAGCAACTGGAAACAAGGAGAGGTAGTACCACATGATCAACCAGCTCTCTGCAGACCAGTGACGGTAAGTATAAGGTCACACTTTTTTCCAGCCTTTTTGACACACAGCCTTCCAGTGGAGAGTCAGATGTGTTTGGCTTCTGTATTCACGAGTCCCTGGGAAGAAGGCTGTTTCTTGTGGGACAACAGAAGAGTTGCCAAGCTGCTGTCTGGGGCCAACTTGGTTGCCATTGGCTGTGACCCCAGATCAGTGATCTTTCCACATCTCCTCCAGGACATTGTTCTTTACTGTTCCAATCAGTTCCCCAAATGACCCACCTTCTTGGCCAGAAAACTGGACCACAGAGGGGCAAAATTACTCTTCTTTCTTCCACCACAACTTGTAGATAAGTTACAGAATTCATGTTGCAGTACATTAAGTGAAAGGATGAAGTTTGCCAGTCAGGTTAATTTCAAATTTCCTATTCAGATTTTTAAATTAATTCTTTAGTGATAATTTGCCCAAATTCCAAGGCGCTGGTAGTCAAAGGGAGAAAAGATAGCATCTGCTTGTCACTGACTTCTGCGAAAGGAAGCTGAGGAGGAGGGGCAAGGGAAAGAAGAGAAAGTGAAATCAAAAAGCCCAAATAAGTTAATTGAAAAATGAAACAAAGGGAAGCAGGCATAGTACCTTACCTACTCTCTTCCTTTTCTGTCCCCTTCCTCTGAGCTCTGGCAGCAGGGAAATATAGGCTTCATTCCATTTCTCCTTGAGCCTTGTTCAGCTGGGGAAGGTGATCAACATCTGTTGTTGCGTTCTGGGCCTCTGGTCTATCTACATGTTTTGCCAGAGCTGATATGAATGGGGCAGTTTGTCAGGCCTCCTTCCCCAAAATGTAGGGGGGGAGAGAGGAAAACAGATCCTCTTAAAATCTCATTAGTAGCTGCCTTTTTGGATGCTTTTGTGGATGCCATTCACACTCCCACTAGAGCTTTGACATCCAGTATGATTTTTGTGGAGGCATGCGGCCTAGATACTTGAAGGCCCAAGCAGAAGAGTTCTTAGCTGATTCTAAATATTCAGGTGTTCTACAAAAGTGGTGCTTTATGATTTAGAGAAATTGAAGAATTTCTTGCCATCCATCAGACATTGTAGGAGGGGCTATGGATCCTAGTTCAAAAGACAGCAGTCCTTTTGTGGTGCTTTTCTCCTTGAGATGCCTCATAAGAGGAAGATGCAACAGACCTCAAATTTTTCAACAAAAACCTAAGGATGTTCAAGATGGACAACTTTTGAAATTCTGTCTGGTATCTCAAGGGTTTTTTTCTTTTGAGCTGAAGGAGGCTGTCTCTATATGTGCATACATTTTTCACACATGACATTTTTTATAATTTACATATAGTCATGACCATTTCCAGTACAAAGCTCTATCCTTCAAAGCCTCCTCTAGAGTTTCAGTATCCTGCTGGACAAGTAAGAGTCAGTTCTTCAAGTTCTGGTCCTTATGTGTATTCCACATGTGGGTATGCATGAGCCTGAGTCCAGTGATTTTAACAAGCAGTGTCTGTTGGCCCACACATGTGCAGTGGATCTCCTCATGCTCCAGAGCGACGGTATAAGAAGCTGTGCAGGTTAACACCCTCTCAGTTCCTTCTTACCCCCGCATGGTCTGAGTCAGGATCCAGTGTCCTCTTTGGCTTCAGCATTTCAGAAAACCTGTAAATAAGATTGTGAATAGTTTTAAGACCAACTGAACTAAGCTAAAGAATAACTATTCACAATCTTATTTACAGGTTTTCTGAAATGCTGAAGCCAGAGAGGACACTGGATCCTATGTCCAGACTCTTGGGCTTCAAAAATTGCATCTCCTGCCCTAGATCCTTCGCTGTCAGAGACAAACACTGACTCTCCCTCTACTGCCTGGGTAAGACACACATTTTGGCGCTGTGCAGCATTTGTTGCTAATTTCCACCAATGAGCTTTGCCTTAGAAAACATTTAATGGAGAAGATCTCTCATTTAATGGACTGTCTGATCTGGGCCAGGAAGACTCCACTGTACATTGGCCTCACCAAAGGAGCAGCTCTCCTCTGAGCATGTGCCCAAAGACTTCCTCAAGAGCTTCCCATGAGAGTAAGGGACACTCTCATAGATGCAAGGACAGATCCACATCTAGGACTGTCCATAAAAGATGCACTCCTTCCCCAAGCCTATCGAGTCGGTCGAGCTCTTACACATAGACTTCTAAGTAACTGGCTCTGCAGAAAACCCCCAGGGTGGAGAGTAAGGTGTGTAGGAAGAAGGATCCGCTGGTTCCGTTGGTGACTCTCTGGTACTGAAGCACAAGGACCATCATTTCTTATAGTTGCTGGAACTAGGGGTGCTGGGGCTGTGGTAGCCCCCCCCCCCCCCCGGCTTAAAGCTGACCCCTCCTTCATCTCCACAGTCCGAATAAAGCCTGGACAGGTGATCTGGGACTTAGGGTTGCTACCCTTATGAACATGACCTGCCTAGGCGACCAATGATCCCTCAGGCCATGGGGTCCCCCTCCAACAGTTGGCCCCTCTTTCTGGCCCTATTGGGGTCCCATAGAATCCCTATTCCAGACATCTGGGACCACGCAGGAGCCTTTTCACTCCTCCTTGTGCGAACAACTGGTTCTGTCAGTGTAGGAGGAAGAGGATGATATTCAACTAGAAGCACAGATACCAATAGTTCAGTCGGAAATCGCCTCTCTTCCCTGGATGAGGCACCCCCACCAGAAGACCATAGACAATACCAAGACTTTACTACGAAGTGTGGCTAGTGATCTCCAGATATCTCTGGAGGAAGTCCAAGACCCAAACCATCGACTGTTTGACATTCTGCAGCCTCAATGCCCAAGTAAGGTGGCTTTCACAATTAATGAGGCCATATTGGAACTGGTGAGATTGGTCTGGCACATCCCAGCATCCTACGCTCCCACACCTAAGGTGGCAGAGAAATGCTATTTTGGTCTGGCAAAGGGAGCTGAATTCCTGTTCTCCTTTCCTGCTCCCAAATCCCTGGTGGTGCAGGCCACTACAGAATGTAATAGATCTCAGTAACTCAGGGATGTCCCATCAGACAAGGGCTTGAAGAGACTGGATCTCCTGGGGAGAAAGGTCTTCTCCTCTGTGCACTTGCCAATTACCAAGCCCAGCTAGCCAAGTATGACTTTAATAACTACTTCAGGCTGGGGGCTTTTCAGGACAAACTTTCCTTTGAGGACAGAGCCCAGTTCATCTACCTTCTAGAGGAGGATCGCGAAAATGGCTTTTGTGGCTGCAGTTGATGTGGCAGATACAGCATCCAGAAGCTTGGCCACTGGTATTGTTATGAGAGGGATTTGTGGTTGCAATCCTCGGTCTTCTCCAGGGCGGTGCAGAATATTATCCAACACCTTCCCTTTGACGAGTCCAGCCTCTTTAATGAGAAACTGACTCTTCACTCATTAAAGAACTCAAGATCTACCATCAGCTCCCTGGGGATCTATACACTGGCCCTAGGGGGAAAGCGTCAGACCTATAAATCAAGACCACTTCCTCCTCATCTTCATCCATTCTACTACCAGCATCCTGCCAAGTCTCCCTGCAAGAGACCTAAAACTCAGTAGCCCCACTTTTCAACCCCCTCTACCATCACAATTGTGACCCATTCCCAGCTCACGACTGGGAGCTACTTTTGACGTTTTACTAAAGACCTGCTCACCAATTCTCTGTTGCCACCTGCCCTTTCTATCATCTTTGGAGGCTGTCTTACTTTGTTTGCCCACAAGTGGGAGCTAATCACAATGGACAGTTGGGTCTCGGAGATTATCCTTCAGGGATACTCCATAGCGTTCATCTTTTTCCCTCCCCCAAATTGCTTGCTCGGCCCCCTTATGGGACAACTCTCATGAGGCAAGTCTTCAAAAGGAAGTAGAATCCTTATTGCACCAACGGGCAATAGAGTGTATCCCACCTCATATCAAGGAAGAGGGTTGTATTAATCATATTTCCTAGTCCCCCAAAAAGATGGAGAGTGGAGACCCATTCGGGACCTTTGGTACCTCAATATCTTCATTTAGAAGTTGAAATAGAGGATGGTCATGTTGGCATCAATCTCCTCTCTTCAAGAAGGGATGTGTTTTGTGGCTCTTGACAGGAAGGACATGTTTTCATATAGAAAGTCACCTCTTCCACAAAAGGTTCCTACGGTTTATGGTGGGCTGGGAGCACTTCCAATTTCGCGTCCTCCCCTTCAGACTAGTGACAGCACCAAGTTTCTCCATGGTGATGGCCCAGATGAGTCATCAGGGTTACACAGTCTTTCCATACCTTCATGACTGGCTCCTGGGTTGGCTATTTAATATCTCATTCAAAGCCTCTCAGCCCTGGGGGTCTGCATGAACAGAGAAAAGTCCATTTTATCCCCCACAAGGGCAATAAACTTTATCACAGCAATGTTGGGTTCTGTTTCTGCAAGAGCCTTCCTCCTCGTGGAAGGGTTTCAGACAATGTGCAACTCTAATTTTTTTCATTTCACACAGACTAAGCACTACAGTTCGGATGTGCCCATTGCTGCTAGGTCATATGGCAGCGCGTACGTATGTGACACTGTTTGCCAGGCTTCATCTGTGTTGCTTCCAGGCCTGGCTCAATTTGGTTTGCTTGCCCAACAAATACCACATCAACTCCAGGGTGACTGTCCCCACCAGGATCATCATCGTCTTTGGTTGGAGGTCAAACCCAGACAAGGTACGAGTGGGAGTTCCCTTTGCCACTCTGAGTGCTGCTATTGTAACAGATGTCTGTTCTGGGCTGGGGTGCCCACCTGAACAGTCAAACCGCAAAGGGCACGTGCACCACACGGGAGGCCAGACTGCATATCCGCATCCTGGAACTGTGGGCAACTAGCCTTGCATGCAAGGCCTTCCTTCCGCTCATTTGCTCCTTCCACATCCAAGTAATGTTGGACAATATCACCACCGTGATCTACACACAAACGGGGAGGCGTGAGATCTCTCCCACTTTGCCTGGAGGTAGTCAGGCTTTGGAAGTGGTGCGTCAGACACCACATCACCATCCAGGGAGCGTAACTCCCAGGTATCCACAGCTCCTTAGCAGACAGTCTCAGCAAGCATTTCTCGGTGGGCCACGAGTGGGAAATCCACAACTCTGTTCTGACAGACATCTTCACACACTGGGGCACACCTTTATGGGACCACTTTGCATCACAAACAAACAAGAAACTCCCGCTATATTGTTCCGGGGAGCCATAGGCCACGACGCCCAAGGCAGCGCTCTCCTACTGTCATGGATGAGCAGTTTCAGATATGCCTTTCCTCCCATTCCCCTGGTTCCCAAGGTTCTAAGTAGGTTAGAAGCAGGAAACCTGCCAAACCATCAGTGTGGCCACTGGACGATTGATGAGCTAACGGAACACTCAAGGAAGATAAGGCCATTGCAGAGAAGCTAAATGAATTCTCTGCATCGATCTTCACTGCAGAGGATGTGAGGGAGATTCCCACACCTGAACCATTCTTTTAGGTGACAAATCTGAGGAACTGTTCCAGATTTGGTGTCAATAGAGGAGATTTTGGAACAAATTGATAAATTTAACAGTAATATGTCACCAGAACCAGATGGTATTCACCCAAGAGTTCTGAAAGAACTAAGAGATGAAATTGCAGAACTACTAAATTAGGTATATAACCTATCGCTGAAATCGGCTTCCATGCCAAGTGACTGGAGAATAGCTCATGTGACACCAATTTTTGAGAGAGACTCCAGAGGCGATCCTGGCAATTACAGATCGCTAAGCCTAACTTTAGTACCAGGCAAATTGATTGAAACTATAGTAAAGAACAGAATTATCAGACACACAGATGAACACGACTTGTTGGGGAAGGTCAGCATGACTTTTTTAAAGGGAAATATGCCTCAGCAGTCTATTAGAATTCTTTGTGGGGGTCAACAAACATGTGGATAAGGGGGATCCAGTGGATATAGTGTACTTGGACTTTCAGAAAGTCTTTGACAAGGTCTTTCACCAAGGCTCTTAAGGGAAAGTAAGTAGTCATGGGATAAGAGGGAAAGTCCTCTCGTGGATCCGTATTTGGTTAAAAGAAAGGAAACAAAGGGTCAGTTTTCAGAATGGAGAGAGGTAAATAGTGGTGTCCCCCAAGGATCTGTACTGGGACCAGTGCTGTTCAACGTATTCATAAGTGATCTGGGAAAAGGGGTGAACGGTGAGCTGACAAAATTTGCAAATGATACAAAATTACATAGGATAGTTAAGTCTGAAGCAGACTGCAAGAAGTTAAAAAGAGATCTCGCAAAACTGGGTGACTGGGCAACAAAATGGCAGATGAAATTCAGTGTTTATAAATGCAGAATAATGCTTATTGGAAAACAAACGGTTGCAAAATGACGGGATCTAAATTAGTTGTTACCTCTCAAGAAAGAGATCTTGGAGTCATTGTGGATAGTTCTCTGAAAACATCTACTCAATGTGCAGCGACAGTTTAAAAAACTAACAATGTTAGGAACCATAGGAAAGGGATAGACAGAAAGTAAATATCATAATGCCACTAGATGACCCTTGTGGTCCTTCCTAACCCTCTGATTCTATATAAATTCATGGTACACCGATGCCGTAAATACTGCATGCAGTTCTAGTCGTCCCATCTCAGAAAAGATGTGTTAGAATTGGAAAAGGTATAGAGAAGGGCAACAAAATGATTAGGGGTATAGAACAGCTTCAGTATGAGGGGAGATTTAAAAAACTAGGACTTTTCAGCTTGGGAAAGAGACGACTAAGGGAGGATATTATAGAGGTCTGTTAAATCATGAATGATATGGAGAAAGTGAATAAGGAAGCATTATTTACTCCTTCACGTAACACAAGAAGCAGGGGTCAGCCAATAAAAATTAATAGGCAGCAGGTTTAAAACAAACAAAAGGAAATATTTCTTCACACAATGCACAGTCAGCCTGTAGAACTCAGTGCTGGGGATGTTGTGAAGGCCAAAACTATAAGGGTTCAAAAAAGAATTCGATAAGTTCATGGAGGATAGGTTTATCAATGGCTGTTAGTCAAAATGGTCAGGGATGCAACCCCATGCTCTGGGAGTGGACAACGGGATGGATCACTCAATAATTGCCATGTTCTGTTCATTCCTTCCGAAGCATCTGACAAGGGCCACTGTCAGAAGATCGGATACTGGGCTAGATGGACCATTGGTCTGACCCAGTATGGTTGTTCTTGTGTTCTTATGTCAATAACAGTCTGCCCTCTACTCGAGATCCACCCATTCCCAGAACTCCTGATGCAGGACAGGGGCTGGGTCAATTCAGACTGTTTGTATTTTGTAGTTGTTTAATTCTTAGTTAGTTCTTAGTTATTGTAGTTAGTTAATTAGCTGTTGGGCTGGGGGGGTTACCCTCCACCCTGACTGCGTTCTCCTTCGGGGTCTTGCATGCCTAAGTCCCAGGGGTTCAAGCCCTGCAAGTCCTGCAACAAGCCCATGCCAATGGGCGACCCCCAAGACGCCTGCTTAAAGGCTCTGGGGGAAGCACGCCAAGCAGACAAGTGCAGAATTTGTAAAAGGTTTAGCCCCAGAACAAAAAAGGAGCAAGACTTTTGCTTCAAGCAGCTCCTTATGGAGGTGGCACTCAGACCGCAACCTACACCGGCGCGGCAAGACCCAGCACCGAGCTCATCAGTGCACAGTGCCTCGGCGGCAATGGTAGGAATGGCACCGTGGAAGGACTCTGAGACACCCCCGCGGCACCCCCGCTCCAATGGGGCGTGTTCCAGAGAGGAATACCCAGGGCCGAAGACTTTGGAGCCGGCACCGTCGACTTGGGCTCTGCAAGGGGGACCGTCGAGTCCGGTGCTGTTGGACTCCTTGAGCCAGGTTATTGAGGAAGTGGAATTGCCATCCATCCCGGACACCACTCCCCAGTCCAGCTCCGCTCGGTACCGCCCTGGCCATCGCGGTTCCGGTCCCTGTCTTCGGACTCTGAGAGGGGGTCCAGATACTCAGGGTGGGGCTGGCACCGGTTGGGCCGTGGAAAGCCTGAGGTGGGGGCAGGGCCGGGGCCTGTGCAGTGGCAGGGATCAGCACAGTGGCCATTTTGGACCCCATGGGCATACCACCAGGCCCAGGGCACCCAATCCAAAGGTTTCCCTTCGGTGACCTCTGAACTGTGGGTACCGGCGGCATCGGCAAGTCGTCCCACCCCTAGGGATGCTGAGGAGGTACCGGTTGCTTGACCTTCCCTGGGACCAACTCCAGTTCCTGAGCCTGATCCAGGCGTGGTTGGCCCCGACAGAGAGGCAGGACAGGAGGCCCCTGGAGACCAAGAGGGTCAGGAGGACCCTGTTCGCCCATTAACCTCCTTGTCGTCTTCCCTGGACGAGGTGGTCACAGGCATCTCTGTCTCTGGACCGCCCCCCATAGACAGCCGTGCCCACCAGAACCTCCTTCACAGGGTGGCGCAAAATATGGGCTTGCAGGCCGAGGAGGTAGTGGAGTCGAAGGACCCGATGATCAACATCCTGGCCCCGGAAAGTCCATCGAGGGTGGCTCTACCCCTCATCAAGACTATACTGGCCAATGCTAAGACCATTTGGCAGACCCCGGCCACCGTCCCTTCCACCGTGAAGGGTGTGGAGAAGGAAGTACATTGTCCCATCTATGGGGTACAAATACCTTTTCACACACCCGCAGCCTTATTCATTGGTGGTGGCTGCAGTGAACAAAAAGGAGAGGCAAGGACAACAAGCCCCAGCGCCTACGTCCAAGGATGCCAAGCGCCTAGATTTATTTGGGCGCAAAGTGTATTTTACGCGGGGGTTGCAACTCAGGATTGCCAACCAGCCGGCAATTCTGAGTAGATACTAGCTTCAACTCCTGGAACTCGATGCTCAAGTTTAAGGAGCTGATGTCAGAGTCCAGGGAGGATTTTGGAGCGATAGTGGAGGAGGGCAAGGCGGTGGCATGGACCTCTTGACAGGCTTCACTGGACGCTGCAGACTCAGTGGCGTGCACCTTGTCTTCCAGTATAGCCATGAGGCATACCTCGTGGCTGCAGGCCTCGGGACTCCCGCCCGAGGTTCAACAGATCATACAGGACCTGCTTTTGATGGGGTAGGTCTGTTTGCGTAGCCTAAATGACTCCAGGGCTACCATGAAATCCATGAAACCCCAGCAACCCAACATAAACATTTCAAGTCTCAGCTGCAGCAGCAGCGCTCCTATCCTCCTCGGCTGAGGCAGGACTTCTATAGGAGAAGGGGCAGGAATGGCAGGTGCAAGCCTTCCCACCCCCCGCCTGGGCAAGGCCAGGGTCTGACTAAGCCATCGTCGGGTTCCAAGCAGGCCTTTGAAGGGGCACCTGAGAAGGGCGCACCAGCCTCAATTCAGGATCCTTCCCCATCTTACTTGAATCATCTGTCCCACTTCTACCGTGCTTGGTCCCAAATAACTTTGGACCGCTGGGTTCTCCGTAGGGTAGAAGTGGGATAGTCTCTCCAGTTCTGCTCCTGCCTTCCTTCCCACCCCCCTTCCCCGTCCCTCTTTAGGGATTCTTCTCATGAACAACTCCTTATCCAGGAGGTGCAGGCGCTCCTCACCATGGGAGTGGTGGAGGAGGTTTCTCAGGGGCAAGGGATTCTATTCCTGATACTTCCTAATCCCCAAAGCCAAGTGGGGTTTCAGACCCATTCTAGCTCTGCGAGGACTCACCAAGTTCATGGTAAAGTTGAAGTTCCACATGGTCTCCTTGGGCACCATTATTCCCCCTCTGGATCCGGGAGACTGGTACGCCGCCCTCAGCATAAAAGACGTGTACTTCCATAAAGCTATTCAGCCTACACGCAGGCGATTCCTACGCTTTGTGGTCGACCACAAACATCAATTTACAGTCCTCCCATTCGACCTCTCAACAGCCCCCCAAGTGTTCACCAAGTGCATGTCAGTCGTGGTTGCTTTCCTCCGTTGGAGGCAGGTGCAGGGTATACCCCCACCTCGACGACTGGCTGCCAGAGCCCCGATTCCAAGCCATGATGGACATCATTCAAGGCCTCAGGCAATACTCAACCACTACCACAAGGGGATGCCTGAGTCTCCTTGGCCACATGGCAGCCCGCTCTTGCGTAACTTGGCACGCTAGACTGAGGCTCAGGCCTTTACAGGCATGGCTTGCTTCGGCCTATCGCCTGGGACGCAATGGCCTGAATTCAGTGGTCACAGTGCTGGGACAGGTGCTCGAGTCCCTTCAATGGTGGCTCAACCCTCAGATGGTGTGAGAAAGAGTCCCCTTCAACAGCCCTCAGCCTTCCTTGTCCTTATTAATGGATGCGTCAGCTCTGGGATGGGGAGCACACTTGGGAGACCTCCAAACGCAGGGCCTTTGGTCGCAGAATGAGCTCTCCCTCCATATCAACATCAAGGAGCTGAGGGCAGTGCGACTACCATGCCAGACCTTTCAGGCCCTATTACAAGATCAGTGCGTAGCAGTTCTGACTGACAACACCACTGCCATGTTTTACATCAACAAGCAGGGTGGAGCCCGGTCCTCTCCCCTGTCGGGAAGCCCTCCGGCTGTGGGAGTTCTGCATAGCCCACTCCATTCACCTGGAAGCGTCCTATCTACCAGGAGTTCAGAACACGCTAACGGACTGCCTCAGCAGGTCCTTCCGCAATCACGAGTGGTCCATCCGGCCAGATGTCGTACACCTCGTCTTCCAAAGGTGGGGGTTTCCCCAGGTCAACCTGTTTGCCACCAGAGCAACAGAAAGTGACCAATGTTCTGCTCCTTCCAGCGACACAGCCCAGGCTCAATCACAGACGCATTCCTGCTATCCTGGGGAGGCTGCCTGCTCTACGCCTTTTCCCCATTCCGTCTCGTGCACAAGCTCCTACTCAAGGTCTGCACGGACAGGGCAGAGAATTCTGGTAGCCCCAGCGTGGCCTCAACAACATTGGTACACCATGCTCCTGGAATTGTAAGTGGATGCCCTGATCACATTGTCTCTCCTCCCCGACTTGATCACTCAGGACCACGGTCGTCTTCATCACCCCAACCTACAGTCCCTCCGCATCACAGCTTGGAAGCTTCATGGCTGAACTCCATGGAGCTTCTGTGCTCATAACAAGTAAGGGAGGTCCTCCTTGGCAGTAGGAAGCCCTCCACTAGAACCACATATCTCGCAAAGTGGAAAAGATTTACTTGTAGGTTTGACCAACGTCGTACACCCTCTCTTCAGGCACCCGTACCTCTCAGGGTACCTTCTGCACCTGAAACAGCAAGGCCTGGCAGCGTCCTCCATAAAAGTACACCTCTTTATGTGGCTATCTTGGCCTTCCACCCAGGAGCATCTGGACGCTTGGTCTTCGCCAACCCAATGGTTGGTTGGTTCCTCAAGGATCTGGAACGCCTACATCCTCAGATCACACATCCTGTCCCCACGTGGGACGTTAACCTGGTCCTCTCCAGGCTAATGGGGGCCCCCATTTGAACCGCTGGCGACTTGCTCCCTTCTCTATCTGTTGTGGAAGGTAGCTTTTCTGGTCGCCATTACCTCAGCAAGGAGTGTGTCTGAGTTAAAGGCCCTTACCTCAGACCCACCTCATATGGTTTTCCACAGGTATAAGGTGCAACTCAGGCCTCACCCGGTCTTTCTTCCTAAGATTGTGTCACACTTCCACACTAGTTGGGACATTTTCCTGCCTGTTTTTTATCCTAAGCCTCATGCCAGTAGCCATGAGCAGAGGCTGCACTCCCTGGATGTTCGGCGAGCACTAGCTTTTTACATCGAGCACATTAAGCCATTCTGGAGGTTGAACCAGTTGTTCGTGGCGGTGGCAGACCGGATGAAAGGACTCCTGGTCTCATCTCAAAGAATATCCTCCTGGATGACGTTATGCATCTGCACGTGCTACGAGCTGGCCAAGAGCCCAGCCCCGGCTCTTATGGCACACTCCACGAGGGCTCAGGCCTCATCGGTGGTGTTCCTGGCCCAGGTCCGGATACAAGAAATCTGCAGGGCAGCAACTTGGTCCTCGGTACATATGTTCACCTCTCATTACGCCATCATCTAGCATGCCAGAGATGATGCAGCTTTCAGCAGAGCGGCGCTCCAGTCAGCGATTCCATAACTCCGACCCCACTACCTAGGTACGGCTTGAGAGTCACCTAATTTGAATCAATATGAGCAATCACTCGAAGAAAAACAGTTACTCACCTTCTCGTAACTGTTGTTCTTCGAGATGTGTTGCTCAAATCCATTCCAAACCTGCCCACCTTCCCCTCTGTTGGAGTAACCGGCAAGAAGGAACTGAGGAGGTGCCGGGTCGGCAGTGTCATATATTGAGCGCCATGAAGGCACCACTCCAGGGGGCTCCACAGCCGACCCGATGGGTGCTGCTAGGGGAAAAACTTTCCGATGACTGTGCACGTCCTTCAGCATGTCCTTCAAAGGATCCTCCTCGTCCCCACCTCCAGATTTCTGTGGGGGTCTCTCACAGCTCTGTCCGTGTATACCTGATCTGTGGGTAATCTCAGCTACAACACAAGTTTAATTACTATCTGATGACTCAGATCTACCTCTCTAATCTAGACCTGTGTCCTTCCGTCCAATTTAAAATCTTAGCCTGCCTCACTGATATCTCCTCATGGATGTGAAGTCATCAGTTCAAGTGCAACATATCTAAAACAGAGCTCCTGTTCACACACTCTCCTTCCCCCCCATTCTCAATTGCTTTCCCTTACCTCAATTCCTGTGGAGAACACCGACATTCTGCCTGTCACTCAGGCACATAACCTGGGTGTCATTTTTGACTTAAACGTCTCTCTAGGTTCTCGCTTCCAGGTTATATGTAAATCTTGCAGATTCTTCCTGCATAGCATCTCTAAGGTGTGGCCTTCCTGTCCATCTACACAGCTAAAACTCTTGTCCAAGTTGTCATAATCTCTCATCTTGATTACTGCAATATGCTTTTCTCTGGGCTTGACACATACAATCCTGCCCAGCTCAGAATCCTTCAGAACACTACTGCATAGATTTTCATAATCTGTTGCTTTGACCATGTCACCCCTATCTCTGCATCCCTCCCTCACTCTTCTGTATCATATCAAACATAAACTACTTTTTTTGTTTTGTTTTGTTTTTACTGTCAAAGCCCTCCATGACCTATCCCCCCCACCAACCCTGTCTCATTCAGTATTGAAAGTTTGACTCCCATCTCCGATAGACCCATGATGCCAGCCTCCATTGCCCAGTAAAACCTCCAAATAAGCACCTTTGTGTTTTCTCCAATGCTGCCTTTAGCCTTGGAAGATTCTCCCTGTAAACATTCGCAAAACTAATGCATTATCCTCCTCCAAATCTCTGCTTAAAAAATCTCCTCTGCCGTGAAGCCTACAAAAAATACACAATGGTTAAGCTCCTGCTGTGCTGAGACCACTGCCAATCATGCTGACCAATATTGTTTTCTTGTACTCTCCTATTTGCCTTTATCTGTTTGTTGTCTCTTGTCTTACTGTAAGCTTTTGTTTTCTTGTTCTGTGTTTGTACAATGCTTGTTCCATGACTGGTGGGGCGGTGGTGGTAATAAACCAGTTTTATTGTAGGGGTGAAATGAGTGGGTTCCTTACTGATGTATTCTTCCTGGGTTAGAGTTAGCTATTCTTGTATGCTTTCCCTTCAGTTCCTCCCTGTAAGAGGTCCGGACTCACCCCTGCGGCGCCTCCTACTGGTCGTCCAGGGAATTAGCTCACCAGTCTCTGGAGTGCCCTCTGCAGGCCGGTGATCCGCCTTGTCCCCTACTGGCGCCCGTGTCCCTCCCAGGACCCGGTGCCCCTATTACTGGGATGCTGCCCCCTGGCAGTACCCCACAGATCTGGGTCTCCCCTCCCAGGGGAACCCCCACCCACTATCCCCACCTTGCCTCAGCACTAGGCCACTGCCAGTCACCAACTAGTCCCCGCTCCCTGGGGCAGACTGCAGTATAGGCCACTCATCACTGGCAAGGGGGGTTTGGACCTGTTGCCTTGGCCTAGCCCTGGGCTGCCCTCTGCAACCCCCAGTACCCCTTGGTCTACTATTAGGCCGCAGCCTGGGGCTTTCCAGGCTGGAGCTCCCCAGCTCCTCAGCCTTTCCCCAGCCCTGCTCCACTCAGGTACTCTTTGTCTAGCTCCCAGCAGCCAGGCCCTTCTCTCTCTGAAGGCAGAGAGAGACTACTGAGCTCCTGGCTCCCAACCTCTTATATAGGGCCAGCTGAGGCCTGATTGGGGCGTGGCCCCAGCTGCAGCCACTTCCCCCAATCAGCTCAGCCTTCACGCTGCCTGCTCCCTGGGCTATCTCAGGCCCTTCCAGGCAAGAGCAGGTATCCACCCTGCTACACTCCCATTCCCATGGGTCTCTAGAAGATGCAGCAGGAGGAAGGTGCTGCTGATAGTCCTGTCTTTGGGCTCATGGGTTTTGGTACTGTGACCTGTTTGACTTAGCAGTGGATCCTCCAGCTTTTGCCCAGTCTACTGGGTCTTCTTCCAGGGGATGGGTTAGATTCTACATCCTGATCTGGGGTCCATGAGCCTGAGAGCTTGCCCGGTAGCTGGTTAAACAGCTTGAACAATCCAGAAAATTCTGCTATAAAAAGGCACCCCTCTACCCAAAATCTCTACTGTATGAAATGGAACCTGTTTAGCATCTGGGCATGACAAAGATCTGATTCCCACTATTTTTTTTTTTTTATTCTTCATTTTGGATTAACAGCTTCATTCAGGCGAGCTGGTTCCTCCCTCAACTCAGCAAGTGTGCATCTATGATTTGAGTCTTTCATCAACCAGTACCAGGACTCTTCTTTTTTTCTCTGGTCTTAAATTTGTAAAGGGTCCACTTCAGTGTTCCCTCTAATTTTTTCCACCCATGTGTGGAATAAATTTTGTTATGTGTACCATGGTAATGTGTGGATGTGCGCCAGCAGTAGAAACAAAAAACTTAGATATAATATATATTTTTTAAAAGTTACCAATAGGGATAATTACTCCAGCCAGGACAGGTTAAGCATTTTAGAACTTATTACTCAAAGAATTAAATTTAAGTGTAAGAGAGAAATAAAAATTATGAAGTGCATAGACCAGTCTAAACACTAAAATAACACACTTTGAAAGAATAAAATTACAGAGAATATATGTGCATTGCAGGAAGTACCAAGAAGTAACAACAACAGAGTTGGGAGGTGTGTGACACAGACTGTGTGTGTGACAGACAGACAGACAGACAGACACAGACTGTGTGTGTGCTGGCGGCTGGGGAAGTTTCTGAGAAACACCTGTGTGTGCTGGCTGCTGGGGAAGTCTCTGAGAGACCATGCGCTGTCTCTTTAAGTCACTCACCAGAAGGCTTGTTCAGACCTCTCAGCTGCTGCAAGTCCTGATGAGCCCTGTCCCTTCTACCCTGCTCTGTGCAGATGGGGTACAGGGGCTGGGGGTGGGAGGCACCCTGACATCAGCATCCCCCTGCTCTGCACAGCCAGCAAGAGGGTCCTGGGAGCAGCTGCAGGAGCAACGCATGAACACATGTTGCCGAATGTGCGCAGCTCTGCTAATCAACTGCATGTTTCCTTCCACTTCGTTTCCTCTGTTGTGCACTGTTTCCATCTTGGTACTTGCTCATCAAATTCATAGAACCACCATCTGAACCATTGTCAAGGCATTTTCCAGCACTGTTTCTCTCATTGAAGATTGCTTTTCTGATGGTGATTGCATCAGAGATTGCCTCTAAGATTTGGACGGTAATGGCTGACTCTTTATATATGGTGTTCCATAACAATAAGGTGGTGCTATGCCTACCCAAAACATTCTTATGAAAGCTGTCTCTGATTTTTCACTAGCTAATTGACCTACCTGCTTCCATTGTTCTTCATGCCTCATTCAGTACTTTGTCAGGCTATGCTATATTGCTTAGCTCTAAAGACGGCTTTTAGTTACTCTCTAAACTGAGTTTAGCTGTTCTTTTAAATTACGTACGTTGTTCATAGTGCAAGGGTTTAAAGCTAAGGATCTATCAGTGTCTATCCAGAGAATGTCCAAGAAACTCAAATTGAGCATATTCTTGCTATTGGGCTAATGGGAATTCCAGAAAACAAAATCAGGTGAAGAGGCACATTCCACTAAGCATAAGAGAGACATGCATTTGAGGCTAAGAAAAATATTTCTAATGTAGAGATGTGCAAGGCTGCAACCTGTAGTTCAGTCCACACCTGTACACAGATTTATGCCATCTAGAGTAATTACTTCTAGATAAGGTGCTCCATTTGGGAAACCATTTCTGCAATTGTTCAATTTGAGGCTCTTAGATCTTACCACCTTTTGGATCTAGGTACTGCTTGTTAACGATCAGAGGTGAAATCCTAGGGCAGAACTTCCACTGACTTCACTAGAGCTGGGATTTCAACCTAGGAGAATGAATATGTGTGGAACAGCAAAGAAGAACCAAAGTTACTATGGTAACTTTCTCTTAGCTTTTTTAACTGCAGCGGCAGTCAAAAAAGCTAACCATGTTAGGAACAATTAGGAAAGGGATAGATAAGAGAGAAAATATCAGAAAGCCACTATATAAATCCATGGTATGCCCACACCTTGAATATTGCATGCAGTTCTGGTTGCCCTATCTCAAAACAGATATATTAGAATTGGAAAAAGTACTGAGAAGGGCGACAGAAATGATCAGGGTATTGAACAGCTTCCATATGAGAAGAGATTAAAAAAGCGGTCCGGGGCGGGGGAGAGGGAATGACACGATTGATCAGCTTAGAAAAGAGATGACTAAGGAGGGATAGGATACAGGTCTATAAAAACATGAATGGTGTGGAGAAAGCAGTATTTACCCCTTCACATAACAAAAGAAGCAGGGATAACCCAATGATATTAATAGGCATTAGGTTTAAAATCAGCAAAAGGAAGTATTTCTTCACACAACACACCATCAACCTGTGGAACTCGTTGCCAGAATATATTGTGAAGGCTAAAAGTATAACTGGGTTCAAAAAAGAATGAGAAGTTCATGGAGGATAGGTCCATCAATGACTGTTAGCCAAGATTGTCAGAAACACAACCCCATGCTCTGGATGTCCCTAAACCTCCGACTGCCAGAAGCTGAGACAGGATGGATGTCTCAGTATTTGCCCTGTTCTGTACATTTCCTCTGAAGCTTTTTGCATTGGCCACTGTTGGAAGACCGGATACTGGGCTAAATGGACCATTGGCCTTCCCCTTGTGGCCATTCTTATATGCTTAAGAAACCATTCTTTTTATGTATTTTCTCTTAATCATTGATGGAACATTAACATTTCTGAAGAGAACCCAGTTTGCATCTTTGTTGGTATTAGGGAATGCCAAAGATGGCAGGTTTTTATAAACATTTATTTTTAATTTGAAAGATTTAAAAACCAAAATAAAACTCCCCTTTGTTTGTGAGAGTAACTTTTTGGATTCATTCTTTTCTCAAATTGGCTTCGGTGTAAAAGTTCCCTTTTAAACTTTTTTTATTCTTTTTTCAATCAGAAATGGTTTAGTAATGGGCTTGCAATAGTTTGAGGCAAAATCTGACATTTGACTAACTATATGACTGGAGCTCAAGAATTCTTTTTAGAATAGTCTGACGTCTGTCTTGTGGAAGACATGTTGCTGATCTAGATAACTCCCATTGAAGTAAATGGCAAAACTCCCATTGATGGTCACAATTGTGACCCTGATGTCTGGAAGTGCCCCTGTGAATTCCACAAGCCACAGCTCAGTGACAGTTGATATTTTGGCTTTCGTGCCTGGGTTTCTTTAACCCATTCCCTTTCCAGATCCGCCCCCAGTTTAGTTTACGCATTCTGTTACCCTATCCTAAGCAAGTATCTTCTGGAAAATCTATAAGAAAAAGCTTTTACTGATCAGTTTCTTTAAACTTAATCTTAGCAAATTTAGTATTTATATAAACTTTAAACAAAAAAGGAATGCACATTTTTCTTACATGAATAATTGCACATTTTAACCTTCCTGTTAAAGGTAGCCAAACCTGAGCTAAACAAAAATTGGTTGGAGGGTGCACCTAGATTTAAATCCTGAATGAAAAGGTTTGATTGGAGAACAGTTTTTTGAGCTGACTTACAAACACTGGATGGACAATTGTATCAGTGTTGGGATATACTATCATGTATCATAGAAGTTAGAGATGGACAAAGACCTCTAATGTTATCTAATGTTATGTTATGTCTCCCAAATGTATAAAGTTTATCAATACCGATACAAATGTTATAAAATACATGAATTTTATGCTAGAAGACTCTTCCTGCCTTTAAAAAAAATGCTTTTATTTTCCAATCCCATTGAAGTAATTTTTTTATAAACATTTATTTTTATTCTGAAAGACTTAAAACTCAAAATCACCCCCCCCCCCAACACACACTTTGCATGAGTAACATATTATTTGACAGGTGTTCTGAAGCTCCACATTTTGGCAGTGGTCCAGGGTGACAGAGCAGTAATGACATAGAAACTGCCATTCCTTCCTTGTTAAGGGTTTGGAAGAAGACTGTGAAGTTATTAACTACTATTCACCTCTAGGCAGATTGCAAGAAAACCAGTATGGGGTCTAATTGGCTGAGATTACCTGCTTTATATAGGTTTTTTTAAAAATTCCCTTATGTTCTCTTTCATGGCTCCCACCATTTTCTTCTTCCCTTGTTTTTCCCTACTGTACTAGGTGGTTACTTGGGAGCTTGGAGTGAGAGATCATGTTCCTGCCTCTGTGTGGTGTGATTAGCACAGTTATTTAAATCTTATCTGGAACCCGTTTACTGTGTCTGTCACTTTTGTTGTTTTTAGTTCTGTGGAAGTAGTTTTATGTAAATCATGGAACACTAACTTGTGGTTTGTAATAAGATGCATTTGAATTAAGGGAACTGACACCCTTTGTCATAGAATAAAAATGTCTTGGTGAATGAAGGGCTGAGAAATAAAAAAGCTGTCACTTAAAACTGTATTAATAGATTAATATTTCTGTGTACACAGAAATGGCATTAGCTGTGATACTGCACCTATAGGAAACTTCTTCCTACCATCTCCACCAAGGAGCAGTGCAAAGTTCAGTGGAAATCTGATGCATGTGAAAGTCATTCCTCTTGCTTGCAAACTATTTGGTAAATTGAGCCAATATGTTTTTTTTTCAATATTTTATTTTGACAGTAGGCAGTACTTTCCAACGATTTACCAGAATATACAGCTGTCTTCTGAGGGTTGTGGGTGGGCCACCTTGTCATTGTAGGTCATCATTTTTCTCTGCTTAAATTCCTACTCTCCTTTCCATCTCACGTTATCGTGTATGTGACATGCTCCCACTATGCCACTAGGAGGTACTCATAGGTTATATCGATTTGTCTGCTTGAAGAAATTATTATGATTGCTTCTATACTCCATTCCCCACTGGCCCAGGGAAATAGAAATTCCTTGGACTTTGCAGCCTTGTGAGAGATTCCTTTTTAAATTTTGGTTTATTGTATGGCTACACTGAAAATAGAATATCTGTATTTGCCTGTAAAGGGAACAATATGGAAAAACTCTCTCTGGCAGTAGCTTTTGCTATCTGGTCATGTGGGGCTTGAATAATCTTCAAATGTGCGAATAATCAAATGAACAGCTCCCCAAAAAGTCTTCTGCTCTTTTATCTGTAAGCAAGTCATCTAGATTTTTTCCCCCCCAGATAAATAGGAAGATGCACCTATGACAGGCTGACCAAGGGAAGATTAATAAATTATGGCTTCTATTTGTGTGTCTCAGTTTTCAGCATGGAGTGTGATCCTGTGTCACTTTGCACTGTTGTAAATACTGTGTTAAATTATAGCAATCTGAGGGGGGTTTTTTGGTGGTGTTTTTTAAGGAAGCTGTTTGATTTGTTGCCAGGGATTCCTGAGCCCACTACTAATAGTTTTAGGTATCCTATTCCTTCTCTGAAAATCAGTGCCAATTTTGGACTGTGCAGCTGTCCCAGTTTCCTTTTCACTAATTTTCACAGTTGGAATAGATTTTTTTATTTTTAGTTGAAGTTGTATTGTATTAGTTTATCTCAAGCATAGCGGTTTCATTTTCCCATTGCCTCTACCTTTATTTTAAAAAAAAAAAGGCAAAAGTGATGTTTCCACATTCTCTAATACTTTAGATTATACCTGGATATAGGAAAGCATGATAGGGATGGTATTTATCTGACTATTCCAGAAATGATCCTTCTGTTCTTTTGTACAGTACTATGTACTTTTTTGGCTCAGCTGGCCTGCATAATAAGGGAGAGCCTCTTTGCTAAGCCAGGCAATTTCTTTTTGCTGTGAGGAGCATCTAAGGCACGCATGAGAGTAGATTATCACAATTATCAAGTATCGGTACTGACTTGGTATTTGTCCCTGGCCTTTTCTCTGTTAACTTAAGGGAACTTGTTTTGTATCCATCTGTCTGTTCCTGTCTCTGAGGAGAGCTGGAGCTAATCGTTTATTAATAGTCTACATCATTCTTAGAACGTCACATAATGTTTCTATGTACTGAGTGTAAATTTTATTTAATTTGTTCTGTATGACGTGATACTTTTGGCAGCTTAAGTGTCCAAAGGCATACAGTTTTGGCAGCTTTTGTCTGTAGTGATGCCTGGAGTTTGCTTGATGTTAAGCAGAAAAATAATCTCTTCTGAGAAGATTGGATTTAAATGTGTGAATAGTTTCTTTAATGATCAGTTTCTGCATCCCAACCAAAATTTTCTTTAGGACTGTGCTGTTTGCAACATGCAGACAAAAAGATCAGTGACAATACCTGTTATACAGGACATAAATCCTTCTTCCTTAACATCATAACTCAAACAAAACATTAAGGGATGGGGGAAAACAAGCCAAACAAATACGTATGCCCATTAGTTAAAAAGCAAGAGGTATTCATTGCATCATCTGTTTTAATTGCTTTGAGCAACTAATGGGTACATGTTTTAAGACGTTTTTATATAAACTTATGACTAGTAAAAGAAAACAACATAAACTACAAATATATTTTCTAGCTGATAATTTCTAAACTAGACTCTCTTCTCCTTTCCCATTTCATTCTCCTGCCTCCTTTCTCCCATCTCCCCTCTCAAAAATGCATTTGTCTTAAAAACTTCTGTGAATCTGGTGGTTGGTACAGGTCTTAGAAAAATTGATCCTGGCATAGCAAATACTGTAGGTAACATTTTAATTTTCTAAAAAAAAAAAAGTTGTAATGGTAAAAATGTCTGAGAGGAGAAATGTGAATGGTATAGATAGATGGGGAACTTATGTTCACTTGAATATCATAATATAATACATCGAGTCATTCAGAGACATTGAAGTGGGGCAAATTCAAAACTTATAATAGGAAATACCTTTTCTCACACACATACACAAGATATTGTAGCCAGGAGTTTAGTACGATTCAAAAAAGTGTAGACTTTTGAATATCCAGTTGTAATACAAACATTAAAAAACCCAAAACATTTGGCAGTGATGTAAGCTTTTATATTTCAGGGTTTAAACCAATCTCTAATTATTGGGGTTAGGAAGAAACTTTCCAATGGGGCAGATTATTCCTTAGCTGACTATCGCAGGGTTTCTTGCAGCTGGTACTGGACACTGTCAGTGAAGGAATACTGGATTAGGTGGACTACTCTGATCTAATATAGCAGTTGCTATGTTCCCAAAGTATAGCTTCCCCCATGATCAGCAGAACTAATACTTCCAAATTCTATGTGCAGCCCCTTTGTTTCTGATGATGCACGTAAACAGCGTACACTAAAGTGAAATGCTTGTTTGTTTTTTGTGTTTAGCTGCCTGCTGTTAATGTCTGTTGCACAGGCTTATTTAGCAAAATGTCAGGAAAAAGTGGATGAAAGTGGGCAATAGAGATAGGGGCAGTATTTTGTGACCCCACCTGTTACAGCTTGAGGAGACAGGCCTGTTTAAGAATTAATATCTCATGTTTTTGTATCCATTAATTATGGCAGACAATGTCCCATTCTTATTGTTAGCCATCTAAAACTGTAATGAAACTACATGTCTGCTATGTATCAAACTTGAATTATCTTAACTACTTGAAGTTGGCATATCACAATTTCTTTGTGCCATTGGTACTAATGCTCTTGATATTAATTGACACTGAAGAGGTTTGAAGTTTGGGCAATCATTGCTGTTATAATATGTTCATTGCCAGATAACCGGGCAATTAGGAGATTTCATTCTTGATTCTTGGTGCAAATCAACATGGTCATAGTTTCTGTTTTATAATCTATCTGTCTTGCTTTCTCAGAATCTTATTGGAGGAGTTTGAGTGCCCCTTACAGTTTAATTAGTGAGCATGTCTCATCCACTTTGCTGTGCCACACCAGAGCTGATGGGAGAGTGGGGAATTTTTCAGAAAGATGACAGCAAAAATTAAAATCCCGTATTATGCTAATATATTCTTTGTTCTAGAATTATAGCAATGTCAATAGCCACAATTTAACAATGACATCAACCCCTGGCATTTGCAAGCCAACACAATCAAAGCAAACACAGCATGCCTTTGTATACATAGCTGGACAGTATACTCCAGCTGTCTGAAGAGTGAAGGTCACTTCTCATTTTCCTGGAATAGAATAAATATCTGGCATATGTGTACAGCAAACTTTTAAAATCAGAAGGGATCATTTCATTTGAAAAGTATTCAATTTTTATTTATAAATCTTAATGTGAAAAATAATCATCTTTTTAAACCCTAGTTCCCAAGCAGAAAGATAACTAAGCAGGGACTGAAGCATGATTGAGAAATGGCATTTTGAGATTCCACATACATTGTGTCTAACTGATTTGTCAGATCAAACCAAGAAAGATTGCAATCCTTTTTCCATCTGGCAGCTCCATAAAAGCTCAACTCAGGCTTCTAGAGTCTCACCTAGTGTCTTCTCCGTTTTGTGTAATGCTACTACCATCACAACTAATAAATGTGTAGAGGCCAAGTTAAGCCCTTAGTGACATCTGTGCAAAATTATTTGGCCTTCAGTAGATTTGCATAGGTGTCACTGGTGAAATGTGTATATGTGTAAGTGAGAGCTTAATTTGGCCTGCAGAGTCTCTAAAAGTATTGTGAAAATACTATCTGTTACTGCAAAAATAGTACCCAGCTCAGCTTAATGGTGTGTACAACCCAACTTGACCTCTGCAGTGGAGTGTAGAAAATATACTAGATAGGACATCTAAGCAGCAACCAGTGCTTGG
The DNA here is from genome assembly GCF_002925995.2 of Terrapene triunguis. Taxonomy (NCBI): domain Eukaryota; kingdom Metazoa; phylum Chordata; order Testudines; family Emydidae; genus Terrapene; species Terrapene triunguis. Next base: position 16,505,357 of record NW_020664373.1, read on the forward strand.
TGGAACACTGTTGGGGGAATGGTTTGCAACACTGGGGTGGGTCATTATGCCAGCAGTCTCATCCACACAGGTGCTGCACTGCCATGGATAGAAGACCAAATGGTGGGTAACCTTGCACATAGCAAACCTTATCCAAATAGTGGTTGTGTGACGCCTCTATGCTGTTGGGAGCAGTTTTGTGGGTAGACGCAAGATATATAGGTTTGCTAGTGTGACTACAGAGTGGTTAGCACGATAGATGTCTCTAGTATAGACAATACCAAAGCCTCTAGCATCTACCTCCTCGCCCAAAGTCTAATCATTCTGGTTACTCTTGTTCTTGACAGTCTTTCTGTGAATATGGTTATATGTGACAGCAGCTTCTTGGTGAATGTAAGGTAGACAAAATTTACTTTCTGTAAATTTTACTTGAGGAAGTAAAATTCAACTTAGCTTGTCATCCTTGGCATTCCCCCCCCCCCCTTGAAGTCCTATTGATCAGGATAATGAAAGAGTGATGGATTTTAAAGCAGGAGGCGGTAACTTTATTAACTTTTAATGGTGCTCCTTCCCTCCCCCCAAATTACCATGCATTTATTTGGGTCCAGTGCCGTGTTAAATGGTATCTTGCCAAATAACTATTCTGTGTTGGCCTGCTTCAACATAACCTCTAAGGGTATGTCTACACTACTGCCAGATTGGTGGGAAGCGATCGATTCAGTGGGGATTGATTTATTGCAGAGTCGAGGGGGGGGGGGGCGGCACCAGTCGACTCACCGTCGTGAAGACACCATGGTAAGTCGATCTAAGTTATTCACATAGCTGAAGTTGCATAACTTAGATCGATCCCCCCCCGCCAGTGTAGACCAGGGCTAATTTTCAGCTCACCTCTGAATACTCTCACTCTCTTCCCGGGAAGGGGATTGAGGGTACATGGTCTGTGAAAACTTCCCCCTTCTTCTTACAGGTATTGGAATAGCTCAGATGACTCATCACCTCGCTGGGAGAAATATTCTGCTGTCTAGTTATCCTAATTATAAAGTTTTTCTTTATGTAGTAACACATCCTTTGAACTTTGTGTATAATACAACTGTGTGAATGAGTGTGTGAAAATATAATATTATTCTCTGTTTCACAATACATGATCCTTCTGCCTCCAGGCATGTTCTCTCTTTCAGGACTTCTCAGGGGCTCCTTGGAAGACTGCCATAACTTGTTGCTCAGTTCCTGTGCTGGGGGAATTCTCTTTACCCTGGATATGGGGCTTTTAGGGCCTCTTGCTGCTGCTCCAACCTTTAACCCAGCATAAAAGGGCAGAGTGAATAAGGATCTCACTTCTAGTTTTGTTCTATTGAAAATGTTTTTTTTTTTTTTTTTTTTTTTAAACTCTGTTTCTACAGAGTTGGACTATGGTTATGCTTTTTGGGTCTCTTGGGGACTATTTGAAATATGCTACAAAACACTTAATAAATGTTGGATATGAAAGGTCATCAGCTAGGTTGAAACGATGAATAGAGAGCATATGTATGATACAAAATTTTTTTACAAAATATTTAACAAATATCTGAAGAATCCAGATATTTTTGTCCATTGTTACATGCAAGTGTGCTTGTTTGTTAGCATATGTATTTTGTTGTAACAGGGTTGTTTGCCCATTAGGCGAAACAGGGCTAGCGCTCCTGTTTCAGTCCAGGTGTGGACAGTTGGGCCAATTAAGAGGGTGAAGCAGCATCTGGGGAGCTAGAAGAGGCCTCGTGAGATCCAGTGAGAGAGAACAGCATCTCAGTCGGGGGTCAGACATGAGATGAGCAGGAGAGGAGAGCTGCCATAGAGAGAAGGTGGTTCCTGAGAGAAGGCTAAAGGCAGGAGAGCCTTGAGGGGTTTGCTGGCTCTCCACGTCGGAGAGCGAGGGCTGAAGCAGCAGAGAGAGTTGCTTGCTGCCTCTAAACTGGAGATCTGGAGCCATGGGCTGAAGGAAGTGGAGGGGCTTGCCCTCTGATGTCTCCTTGCTGGAGTGCTGGACCCCGAGGAAGCGTGAAAGGAGGATAGAAAGACTGTGGTAGTTCCAGCTGGGAAGAGGAAGGTTGCACCCCAGAAGAAAGGACTGGGTTGGCAGTTGTAGCAGAGAGAGCGGGGAAGACTGACAAAGAGTCCGGGTGTGGCGGAAGATGCTGGAAGGTGTTAATGTCCAAGAGTATATGTGATTTTAAGCACAACTTGCACTAGGGTGATGTGGACTCTGTTGTAGGACTTTCATTGCGGACTGTTTGTTCAAATTGTCCATAAGTGAATAAGTTCATTAAAGAACGGGTAATGGACTAGAAGACAAGATTCTGTGGTGTTACTGGGGACTGAGAAGGGAAACTGAGGTGAGAGGCGACTTGCAGGGCTGCTCTGAGGCCACAAGGGGGTGCCCTTAAGGAAGCCACACTTTATAGTTGTTTGTAGGGGGAAGAATGGCAAAGTGAAGACTTTAGAAAACTTTCATGATCTATTTTGTCAAGGCCCAGATCTGTTCTAGGACAGTTTTATCATGTTGGTGATCCAGCTACTATGGAGCCCCCAAAAGAGTGTAATCTAACCACATAGTTTTCTCTTTTAGTCATGCTGTAGGGGATATAGGCAGGATAGGGGGCAATAGTTCTCTGGCAGTGAATTGCAGATATTGAGTTGGATCAAGGGCGGAAAGATGAGTGGGAATCCAAATTATAGGTAGCTCTCCTTGTACCAAAGAGCATCCCTGGATATGTGTGTATACTCCTGAAGGAATTTTGCACCAAAACATTTTTAATTCTATACCATAAAAATTCTGCGCACATTTTAAAATTCTGCAAATTTTATTTATCAATAAATAAATGTGGTGGCTCCAGCATGGCAGTGGGGAGCACAAGCCACTGGCTGCACAGAGGTGGGAGATCACTCTGTAGCCTCTGCCCGGGACATGTACATGGACGCTGACACAGCTCAAGGGCTGGGCCTGCCCCAGAAACACCCCAGGGCCCTGCCCCTCCATGCTAGGCTCACCAAGTGTGAGCAGGCAGGCTCAGCCCGGCAGGATCCAAGTGTGGAGGGATTTAGTGTGGGGGGGGATCCAGGTGTGGGCTGAGAGGGTTCTGTGGGTGGCTTGGTTGGGGTCTGGGTCTGGGACAGATGTGGATGCACAGGGGCTCATTCGGGGGTTCCATGTGCAGGGGCAGTGGGATTCTGCAGGGGAATCCAGGTGAAGGAGATTGGGGCTCAGTGGGGAGGGTGTCGGGGGATGGGGCTCAGTGGGGGGTTCTGTGTATGGGGGGCTCTGGGTGCTGGAGGATTGGGGCTCATTGGGGTGGGATTTTGAATGCAGAGGGCTTGGGGTGGGGAGTGGTCTGGGTGCAGGGGTGAGGGTCTGTATCCAGGGGGCATGGGGCTCAGCAGGGGGGTCTGAGTGCAGGGTGGCTCCGGATGAAGGGGGTGAGGCTCGGCGGGGTGGGGGTTTGAGTGTGGGGAAATCAACAGGGGATGGTCTGGATGCAGGGGGAGGGGCTCAGCAGGATGTGGAGGGGAAGTTTAGAGGGGGCTCTGGATGCAGGAGGTGAGGATCAGCGAAGTGGGGGTTTGGGTGCTGGGTGGGGTGGGAGGGTTCTGGGTGCGGGAGCATGAGAGTCGGCAGAGTGGTTGGTATGGAGGGGTTTGTATGCACAGATGTTGGGCGGACGGGGGAGCAGCTCCCTGCACAGTGACCACTCTCGCTGCGTCTGAGGAGTGATGTGAGCAGGAAGCGGGCGGGGTGTGTGTGTGTGTGTGGAATATCCTGCAACCTGGGGAGCTTTCTGGAGGTGGGTCTGACCCGGACCTGTCCATTCCTTGAAGGGGAAGAGGAAGTCTTGTCCTGGCCAGCCCAGCTGGGACTAGCAGCTGAGCCTGGGGCACGGTAGAAGCCACCGGCTGTGGGTTCCCTGGCCTTCCCCCACCCCACTCCACACCACCCCACTCTTCCCACCACCTCCCCACAGTGCCTCTTACCTCTCTGCCGGCTGCTCTGGGATCTTGAAATGACACTCCTGCACTGCTGGGAAGGGGCCCATGACCGCTTTTGCAGCTTCCTTTTGCTTCCCTGTCAGAAAGTTATTTTTCTGTGGGGAAGCAAAGAAATTTGCAGGGGACATGAATTCTGCATGCGCACAGTGGCATAGAATTCCCGCGGAGTATATATTAAACAGACTAAAAGGGATACATGGAGGAAATAACTGTCCATTGGGTAAATAATATCTATTCAAACACAATGTATTACAAATCATATATTTAGTGAAGCAGTGTGCCTTTATTCTTGTTCAAATGTCTATTTAACAGGATAACTAGATTTTGTATGAGTTTTATAACTGTATATGATTTATTACAGATTACCATTGAAGTGGAAAAAGGGAAATTTGCTAATGGAAAACCTGTTAAATGATAACAGTGGGACCAAAAAGACAATGCAGTAAATTCAGTTTTCAAGCTAATGGCTTATTGGCATGAAATGAGAAACCCCTTTTCACAATGAGTTGAACTGTTGATGCAGGTGTGTGTTTTAAGTATGTATATGTTTTACTTGAAGCTTAGTGATATCACTGCTTTTCAGTTAATGGCGTGAAGAATAGTTGCTTTACATGGAAGGCTGGTTAATATGTCCTGTAAGAAGCATCTGTGGAATTTTGCAGTGGATATCTTTGTAGCCATATTATTTCTGCCCTTTTTGAGTAGTATCAGTTTACAGGTTAGAATCTGGAGCATGCAAATGCATTATAAAAACTGCTTTAAACACTGACGCACAAGCACCAAGTGAACTTTATGGGAATGGTTCTGATGTTTTGAAGGCAGGATTTCATTTCATTTATTTTGAGCTGGGGTGTTAAGCCTACTGCTTTGGCTTTTCCCTTTTAATCTTTCGAAATTACAATACTAGCAGCTAGCTACCTTTCTGTAGGGAACTGTAGTTGCCCAGGGTCAGGCATGAACGAAATGAGTTCTCATAACTGTTGCTCCTTGGATTTGCTGCTGTAAATACAAAACTACAGTACATAACCTGTGTTAATTCAAATGTCACCTGTAGATGCAGAGGAACCTTCATATAAACTTTTGTGTGGTTTTTACTATTGTTACATTGTGTACTTGTTCATGAATGAGTAGAGAAAAACATCTGAATTCCTGGGTTGATACATTATTGTATAAAGGCTGTATTGTATGGAATGTCGTGGCTTTGAAGTAGTTAAGTGTTTATCACATTGAAGATTTTTCTATGTTATTTCAGCCTCCAAACTGAAGTATGTATTTCTGGGGCTACTAAAATTAATTTGCGCCAGGCATCTCATAGCTCCATTTGACTGACTGATGATGAAGTATCTAATTCTTCTTTGTCTGTCTACCTTAAGGGAGTAATCTAGGTACCACAATGACTATACCTCTCAATGTCACTTTGTTGCTGTTGTGAACCAACAATCAATTTTTTTTACCAGGGATTCCTTTTGAAACATAAGGTCCTGGACATGGATGCCTTCAAGGCCATTGAGGGGCATTTATCTAGAAAGTCTGACAATTCATAATTTATGGACACTACAGTCCAGCTAACACACAGATGAGTAGGAACTGAGAGCTTCAGCGGGCTAGCTGCCAAGGGCTTCCTTCTACATATAATGGAAAGTAACAGAGCTATTGATGGATGACTCCACTGCAGTGTGTTTATATAGGTCTCCAATAAGGAGCTCAGTCCAGCCTCCTCTACTAAGAAGCAGTTGTCCTTGAGAAATGGTGCCTTTGCTAATTCAGTATACCTGTTGCATTCCATCTCCCAGTAAGGAAAATACTCTTGCCTTGGTACTAAGCAGGAAGAGTAGCACTCAACATGAGTGGATGCTGTGAAAGATGTAGTGGTTGTCACTCTTTTACAGGTGTGAGTGCCACAAATCCAATCTTTTTGCCACACAAGAGAATTCCAGATGCCTTCAGTTTTTCTCCAGAGGAAGGCAAATTTCCTGGAAGATGCCAACTTAATGGACTTGAGCAGTCGTCATCTGTACAGATTTTACCCGATACCAATTTCCCACCTCCACAGAGTGATTAAGAAAATCAAACAAGACACGGTCTAAATTCTGATGACTATTCCCAAACTGGGCCATGTGTTTTGGTAGCTCCTAAACCTGCAATGGAGCTGACTTTTTCTCCCCTGAATCTTCTGGATTCTGTATCTCATCGCCAGTGTCGGACGCTTGTTCAGATCCAAAGTCTCTGCAGTTTGCAGTATGGATCTGTCATTTTTACTGTGAAGTAACTAATCAATGGAACAAATTTTCCAGAAATGTGGAGGATTCTCTATTATTTGTCTTTAAATCAAGATTGGATGTCTTCTTTCCAAAAGTTAATTTCTAGCTCAACCAGAGGTTATGGATTCAATGCAGGAATCTCTTAGAAAAATTCTTTGGTCTGTGTTACGCAGGAGACACTGCTCTACAGCCAAAATGCTTCTGAAATAAATGTAGTCAAACTTTACTAATTCTGGGTCACTGAGAACGAAAATGATGCTTAAAATTGTTGATTGGCTCTAGTTTTCAAGATATGCTATTGGGTCAGTATATACGACCCTTGACTTGGGAATGGCGGAGGATAAGTGAGTTATAAAGGGAAGGGATCTCAATTTAAACCAGAAATGACTAAAATACATCTTTGACTGGATCTATGAATAAATCTATGACTGGGTTTGGACAGTACTTGCTTTTTAGGCAAAACAATGAATGATGCAATCTGAAGCTGGTATTGCATCATACGTGGTATGAATTGCATCATGTTATTCCTAGAAGTCATGGATGATGCAATCATAACAAAGCTTACATCACTCTGCTGAACAAATTGCCCTATATCAGCTCTAGAAATCATACAGTGTCGTGCTCTCTTA
>NW_020664373.1:16512252-16543105 GCF_002925995.2 Terrapene triunguis
ATCCAGATGAGTGGAGACTGTTCATTGATTCATCGAAGACGAGTCTTAAAGCTGTTTTACTGCCTAATGGCAATGTTTTGCCATCAATTCCAGTTGGTCATGCAGTCCATATGAAGGAAACCTATGACAACATGAAACAACTTTTTGAGGTGCATAAACTATGACCAACATCAGTGGCAGCGTTGTAGCGATTTGAAGGTTGTTGCTCTCTTGCTTGGTCTGCAGACTGGATACACAAAGTACTGCTGTTTTCTCTGCGAATGGGATAGTCGTGCAAGAGATTCCCACTACATCAAGAAAGATTGGCCACTCCGACAGTCATTGGAGCCTGGGAGGAAAAGTGTTCAGCATCCACCACTTGTTGAATCAAGGAAGATTTTGTTACCACCCTTACACATCAAGCTGGGTCTGATGAAGAACTTCGTCAAGGCCATTGACAAAACACAAGCAGCTTTCAAGTACCTCCGTGGAAAATTTCCAAGGTTAAGTGAAGCTAAGATAAAGGAAGGTGTCTTTGTTGGTCCTCAGATTCGTGAACTTCTTCGAGATGATGCATTTGACCATGCACTGCGTGGCAAGGAAAAGACGGCATGAAAAGCCTTCCAGTTAGTGGCAATAAATTTTCTCGGAAACAACAAGGCAGACAACTACAGGTTGTTGGTGGAAAACCTCCTCAAGGCATACAAAAGCCTTGGTTGCAACATGTCACTAAAGATACATTTTTTTGCACTCTCATCTAGATTTTTTTCCACCGAACTGCGGAGCAGTGCGCAACGAGCACACCGAGCGATTTCACCAGGACATTGCAACAATGGAGAAACGCTATCAGGGCAAATGGAGCCCATCAATGCTTGCAGACTATTGCTGGACAGTGACAAGAGATGCTCCATTTAATGAATACAAGAGACAAGCCAAGAAGCGCCGAGTAGACACTGAATAGGACTAAACTATGTACAGAATAGTTTTTTGCCTTTTGTTTCATAATAAATTTTATTTCTATAACCCTTTTGCTGATTTTTAAAGTGTTACATAAACAGGACAGGTGAAATATTATCATGTAAAGCAACCATGAACACATGAAAAGACCTAGGTTTACAATTTATGATTAAAACTCTACTATCTACACAATATACATAGACATAAAATGTAAAAACTTAAATATCTTAGAAACAGTAGCCAATCAGTTGTTTTAATTGTCATATTTGAATTCAGCACATCAAAATACGTAATAAATAGCACATTTTATCTCTGAAGCAGACGACTTCTCAAAAATTGTAGACCAGTGAGATCAGTCTAGATCAGTGGTTCTCAACCCATGGCCTATGAGCTGCTGTGGCATACTACTTGTATGGCCCTGAGGATATATATTGTGTGGATGTGGCCCACATAACACAGAGAGCGCTGCATATGCGACACACAGTGATAAATAGGTTGAGAACCACTGGTCACGATGGTCATAACGGTCCCTTCTGGGCCGAAAATCAGTTATTACAGTAGACTCTTGGCGTTACGAGTACCTTGGGAATTGAGGTTGTTCGTAACTCTGAACATGGTTGTTCTTTCAAAAGTTTCCAACTGAACATTGACTTAATACACCTTTGAAACTTTACTATGCAGAAAAAAAAAATGCTGCCTTTAACTATCTTAATTTAAATGAAACAAGCACAGAAATAGTTTCCTTACCTTGTCATACCTTTTTTTAAAAACTTTCCCTTCATTTTTTTAGTAGTTTACGTTTAACACAGTACTATCCTGTATTTGCTTCTTTTTGTTTGTTTCTCTGCTGATTGTGTACTTCCAGTTCCAAATGAAATGTGTGGTTGACCAGTCAGTTCGTAAATCTGGTGTTGGTAACACTGAGGTTCTATCATTTGTTCTATCATTTGTGGAGGCAAATCTTTCTCACTGGATGTCTATGATGTACTGTTGGTGAATTGGAATCCTTTGACTAGGAAAATTCTAATCAGTCAAATGGAAGAGATTTTGTGTATGGGCACCATAGAGTAACATATTGCGTGCAGAGGCACCCATCTTTCACAGCTTCTAATACTTGTGTCAATAAATCAGATCTCAAAGTTCCCTGAAAGTTGAACTTTCAGCAATAACACTGTATCACGCTCCACTCCCAGTGTTTCTTTAATCACATACCTAATAGTCAAAAGTTTCTTAGAGATTGGTCTGTCTTCCGTCTTGTTCACAAACTGATACCTTCATGATATCTTCAACTGGTAGTACCAAACTGCTGGATTCCTGATTACATCAAACAGGGGAATCGGCAAGCTACACGCTGCACTGGCCATTCTTCTTTTCATAGCCTTTCATAAATATACACTGGTACTACATTGTCATCCCAAATTCAGCCCTAAAATGGCTGCTGATTTTTTTTTTTTTACCTGAATCAGACAAGTGTTTTACCTAGCTTCTTCCTTAGACCATATGTACTGTTATAGAATCATAGAATATCAGGGTTGGAAGGGACCTTAGGAGGTCATCTAGTCCAACCCCCTGCTCAAAGCAGCGGGAGGTCAGGTCACATATACTGAGCCTTAGCTCTTACCTTTAATAAAACAAAAATATTCAAAAATCCCCTAGATTATTTGTGTTTTACAGCAGCAGGGCTAGAAGACAGGCTGTTATTTCCCCCCCCCCATGATTTTCAAAGTGGATTTAATCCTTAGATTAGAAGTATGTGATCAAGTGGATGTGCCAGTCCCTGAAAATATTAAAGCACTTTTGACTGTTTGCAAAGTGAATCAAAGGTATGCCTTCAGTTTCTCCCTGGCGTGGAGATCAGTGGAGCTGCTAACTACAACTCAGCCAACATCTTAACATGGCATTGACCTTAAATACCATTTTTGGTAGACTGGTTCAGTTCTATAATTGCTGTTCAATTAAATATCCTCATTTCAAGGTCCCAAGGGGCTTGTCCCTGTGAATCTCCCAATAGTGGAGAATCTGTAGTGAGAAGATTTCAATGAGAAGGGAGAAGTTACTCATCTGTAGCTAAGCATTCTTCAAGCAGAACGACCTTCAGCACAGAACAACACTTTCCCTTCCGTCATTACTTTTTCAGAGTCCCTGTGCATCCTAAGCCCATGGAGCTATATTATGTATTCATCTGTAATAGTAGTTCAAATAACTTTTTGTTCTATGTAACTGGGAGTTGTATTTATCTTTCTAATCCATGCTTCTAAGCTTATTGATGGGTTTGGAGCTATCTAGTTGTATATTTTTGTGTAGTATAGGTACAGGACATGTTCATTTTTGTGTGTGTGGGGGGGGTCAAAACTCTTTTATAGCTATTGAAATATTGTGATGTCTTTAATTCACAGAGGTATTTTATGGTAAAAAAACTGTAATTTGATCATGGAGGTCTCCATTTTTATTTTATTTTTATGTAAGTGCTTAACTGCTTTATTTGGCTATTATATTTCATAGGAAACTCCGGTTGCTTACTAGCTAGTAGGAAACTCATCTGACACTGGCATGGTCTTGAAAATATGAATGAAGGTGATGACCTTGAAGGAGAACAGTCTGTCGTCTTCTGCTTGGTGATATAGCCAATGGTTCATATATAAAATGGTGAAAATGCATATTGATACTTTTAATTGTTAGAACATTTCAGTTAGATATGCAGGTTTTCCACAGAGAGAGGCCTCTGGCTCCCAAGGAGTCTGAAGACTACATCAAATTGATTCTTTTTTTTAATACATCCCTTCTTCCATCAATACTACATTAAAGGCAGGGCTGGTGGCAATGCCTATTATTAGGGAAAATCTGGTGTTTCCCTGTGAAATCTGGTCTCTTGTGTGCTTTTACCCTATACTATGCAGATTTCGTAGGGGAGACCAGCGTTTCTCAAATTGGGGGTCCTGACCCAAAAGGGACTTGCAAGGGGTCACACAATTATTTTAAGGGGAGTCACGGTGTTGCCACTCTACTTCTATGTTGCCTTCAGATCTGTGCGGCTGGAGAGCAGCGGCTGTTAGGCCAGCAGCAGCACAGAAGTAAGGTTGGCAATACCATATCATGCCACCCTCACTTCTGCACTGCTGCCCTCAGAGCTGGGCGGTGGGAGATTGGTGGTTGCTGACTGAGAGCCAGCTGCCCATCTCTGAAGGCGGAGCTGCTGCCAGCAGCAGCGCAGAAATAAGGGTAGCAGTACCGCAACCCCCCCCCCAATAACCTTGCGACCCCCGCAACTCCTTTTTGTGTCAGGACCACTACAATTACAACACTGTGAAATTTCTGATTTAAATAGGTGAAATCATGAAATTTATGATGTTTAAAATCCTATAACCGTGAAATTGACCAAAATGGGCTGAAAATTTAGTAGAGCCCTAGCTATTATTAAGGTTGCCCAATACTTCCAGTTAACAAGACCATGTTTTCAGTTGCTTATAACTTTGCCAAACTTAAGCGGTTTAGGCTGAAATTGTACATGCTGGGTATCTGCCTGTGCAACCTTAATTTGCCCCCCTTGTGTGTGTGTGTATTATGATAATCTTTAATTACGTGATCACTTTTCCCACCAGACTCCTCAGTCAGTATATAGGATGCATTTGCTCTAGAAATGAATCAAGGTTGTGTGTTGCAAAGAAGGCTTTGTTCGAGATTTTGGAAGGTGTGTAGTGAATAAGGTAGGGATTGCTGCGAGAGAGGATGGTCTCATGGTTTAGGCACTTGATGTGTCTTGGGGAACTGGATTCTATCCCAGCCTCTGTCACAGAGTTCTTGTGTGATGCTAGTTAAGTCACTTAACCAATTTTTTCAGAGGTTGCCACTAATTAGATTTTCCTCAGTTAGTAGGTGCTCTGTGTAATACCCTGGCTCTGATTTTCAGTAGCGTTGATTGATCAAAATGTAATTGAGGTCAGTGGGAGCTGTGATTTCAACATATGAAGTGTTACGTAATGCTAAGTGCTCTGAAAAATCCAATCGTAGTAGTCCCAAATTTGGCACCCAATATTAGTGGATCCTTTTGACCTTAATGTCTCTGTGCCTTAGTTCCTCATCTGTAGAATGGGGATAATTGCACCTCTCACTTCACAGGGGTGTTGTGAAGATGAATTGTTTGGGAAGAACTGTAGTAACAAGCGCTAGAGAAGAGCCCATGAGGACATTAATAATTCTGCCTTCAGGGAAGAGTGTCCTTCAGGGGGTCTGTGCTGGGACCAGTGCTATTCAACATATTCATAAATGATTTTGAAAAAGGGGTGAATAGTGAAATTACTCAAGATAGTTAAGTCCGAGGCAGACTGCGAAGAGGTACAAAGGGATTTCACAAAACTGGGTGACTGGGAAACAAAATGACAGATGAAATTCAATGTTGATAAATGCAAAGTAATGCATATTGGAAAACATAAACCTAACTTTACATACAAAATGATGGGGTCTAAATTAGCAGTTACCATTCAAAAAAGAGATCTTGGAGTCATTGTGGATAGTTCTTTGAAAACACCCACTCAATTGCAGTGGCAGTGAAAAAAAGTTAGGAACCATTAGCAAAAGAATAGATAGTAAGACCGTAAATATCATCATGCCACTATATAAATCCATGGTACGCCCACACCTTGAATACTGCATGCCGTTATGGTCACTCCATCTCAAACAAGGTATATTGGAATTGGGAAAAAAGAGCAGAGAAGGGCAATGAAAATGATTAAGGTTAAGGAGCAGCTTCCATATGAGGACAGATTAATAAGACTGGGACTTTTCAGCTTAGAAAAGAGACGACTAAGGGGGGGGATATGATAGAGATCTATAAAATCATGACTGGTATGGTGAAAGTGAATAAGTGTTGTTTACCCCTTCATGTAACAAAAGAAGCAGGGGGTCAGCCAATGAAATTAATAGTCGCCATATTTAAAACAAACAAAAGGAAGTACTTCTTCACTCAACGCACCGTCAACCTGTGGAACTCACTGCCAAGTATATTGTGAAGTCCAACTGGGTTCAAAAAAGAATAAGAAGTTCATGGAGGATAGGTCCATCAGTCGCTGTTAGCCAAGATTGTCAGAGATGCAACCCCATGCTCTGGATGTCTCCAAACTTCTGACTGCCAGAAGCTCGGAGTGGATGACAGGGGATGGATCACTTGATAATTTCCCTGTTCTGTTTATTTCCTTTGAAGCATCTGGTACAGGGCACCATCAGAAGACAGGATACTGGACTAGATGGACTGTTGGTCTGATGCAGTATGGCCGCTGTTATGTATGGATTGTGTGCAATAAATAAGGCGTGGGGGCCAAACTTCAAACAATATGGATAAAACAGAAGAGTAGGTGAACTTAGGGCATTAATGGTCAATCCATCATACACAACATTCCATAAAGACTAGGTCTTGCTATGACTACACCCAAAATTCATTCATTCCTAAGATAGATTCAGAATTTAATACAAACCAGTCAGTTCACTTAACTGCTTTTTCTCGAAGCCCCAGGCCTCTAGTGAGGAGTGCGGACTTTATTTCCTTGTTGAGCATTGGCAGTCTACCTGCAGAGAATGAAACAGATCAGGAAGTCACCTGGCCTGTGTATTTCTGTAGCAGAACGACTATGAGGACAAGCTGTATCTTCTCGAAGGGTGTCTCAGTGGATTTCTAGATGTTTCCTGCTATTATCAGTTGACACAGCTTCCTCCTCCAGACGGGGTAAGAGCTCATTCAACGAGGGCACAAGCAGCCATGATAGCATCACTTCAAGAGGTACCACTGCTTGATGTTTACAAGGTAGCTCCGTGGCGCTCCATCCACAAATACATGAGATGTTACCATGTTCTGGACACCACCACTGATGCATCCTTCGGAACAGCAGTTCTACAAGCAGCAATATCACTTGCATCCTCGCACCCTCCTCCTCTCTGAGTACTGCTGTCACCCACAATGGAATATACATAGGGACCAGCACTCAAGAAAGGGAAGTTATTTACCTTGTTGTAAATGGAGTTTTTCGAGACTTGTGGTCTCTCTCTATTATAATAACCTCCCTCCTTCTCCTCTGCTTTGGATCATGACTGGATTCGCAGTAAAGAAAAAACTGAAGAGATGGTCGGTCTGCCCCACTCCTTATGCCTTCAGCGCACAGTATGCGGAGATCAGGAATACAGGCATGGACCAATGGACACTTATTTGCAAGAATTCTCCAGTCTCAGGCTCATGGAGTGCATGAATATACACAGATAGGGACCATACTTCTTGAAGAACTTCAGTCACAATAAGGTACATGACTTCCCCTTCCCACTCAGACTCATGCAGGGAGGAAAGTTGTCTGACTGATAAGGTCAAGAGATGCCTGCTAGCAGCAAATATCTCCAGTGGCCAGTGATGGGACACTAGATGGGGAGAGCTCTGAGTTACTACAGAGAATGCTTTCCCATGTTTCTGGCTGGTGGGACTTGCCCACATGCTCAGGGTTTAACTGATTTGGGTCAGATTGGCAGAGGCTCTCTGGGGTTTTTTCAACTTCCTCTGCAGCATGGGGCACAGGTCACTTGCAGCTTTAAACTAGTGTAAATGGTGAATTCTTTGTAACTTGAAGTCTTTAAACCATGATTTGAGGACTTCAGTAACTCAGCCAGAGGTTAGGGGTCTATTACAGGAGTGGTTGGGTGAGGTTCTGTGGCCTGCAATGTTCACGAGGTCATACTAAATGATCATGATGGTCCCTTCTGACCTTGAAGTCCTATGAATCAGAATGCATCAGTTCAGATTAAAAAAAACTAAAACAAAAATGCTGGAAACTTTATTCCCAGCTGCCAACTTGTTTGAGCTCTCTTGTCCACTCAGGACATTTCAGCAATGGGCTTCTTGTTAGTGCAGACTGAGGTGAAACCTGCAATTGGTATTGATTCCCTTAGAACTCACCTAAAAAACAAAAGAATGCCAATCAGTGCTATGGTCAAGAATGTCCTCAAATCCATAAATAGTGCTCAAGTTTTACAATAGAGGAAAGAGGAGGTTGTGTACGTAATAGTTGCAAGTAGATGCAATGAGTGTAGCCCATATTTAGAACATTGTAATTGCCAAGGAAGGGAACTTTTTCCTCAAAGGACTTCTCCGACTGCAAGGTAGAGGTAGCCTCGGGGTATTACAGACCTGGTCAGTATCCTTCTTTGCCTGGACCAAAGAGCTGAAAAGAACTGATACTCAAAGACGAGAACCACAGTATGGTAACCAAAATGTCACTGCACATAGCATTAGTTGCAGGCCAATCAATAGAAGCCATTATGCAGTTGGTAGGGCAGTGGCACTGAGTGCAGTTGCAAGATTGATCCTGCAGTGACATATGTGATCTGGCGACACGCAGATTGAATATCTGTTGACCTCACCCAAATTTAGCAGGGACAGGTGGACTATCTGAACCAATTACCAATCCATATAATTCACCAAACAGGTATTCTCTTATTTTCCTTATGTACTTTTTGTTGAGGGTGAATTTTAGGGGTGACTTCATTGATTGATTAATATATATTGTTACCTGTTCAAAAAAAGGCCTTTAGTATTAGGATATCCTGGTGGTGTTAAATTATTATTAGTATCATACATACTGAGTGTCTGAAGCCTTGTTCTGATTTACTGTTTGGGCCTTTTATTGATCAAGAGCCATGCACCAACCTTTCAACAGTGTACAGCTGAATTCTTCTGACCAAAAGGAAAAGCTCTTTTCCTATAATGGTACAGGAAAGGAATGCATTGAAATGAAGTTCTAAAAGATACAGTGTGTGTAGTATATAATAGCAAGCTCCCTTCTCATCATCTGGGGAAAAGAAATAAGTGATGCCCCTCCTTTCCAGGGGATAGGATGCTTCTTCCTGTTTGTGGTCAGCAGGGAGGCGGCATTATACTTACTGTGTAAAATCTTCTGGGCAGGGATAATCTTTTTATTGTATTTGTACTGTACCAAGGACAATGAAAGCCTAGTACCTAGTACATGACTGGGCCCCCAGGCACTCCTGAAATACAAATAATAATTAGGGAGGAGGACGTTAGTTCTCTTCCTCCTATTTTGAAATTAAGTAGTAAAAGCTGTAGCTTCAAAAACAATCCAAGCCTGTGCTTCTCACTTCCTCCTAGATTTTTCATCACCGTTGCTACCATTTCTTTAATCTCTGGGACTGCTTTAAATTTGCTATGTTAGTATCTAATCTGAGTTGGGAGTCTTAAAGCAGCTACCAACTCTGCTGTCTAAAATTAGACTCTCTAGTTGCTATTTAAATTAATACAGCAAGTTCAAAGTAACCCTAGATGAGGAGAACGGGGCAGGCTTCTGGTGGAGTAGTGAAGACCTAGAGGGAAAAAGCTGACATCTTTGCCATTGACGAGCTGCAAGACCCTGAGGCTGCTGCTCCTCCGTAGTATTCTTCTAACCACTTGAAATTAGCTTCTTAAAAACAACAAATATGCTTCTTAAACAGCTTCACAGTTCAATTTTGCAATAGATGCTGAGAGTTTTTAAAGTGTTTGCTAGCCCACAAACTGCAGCTTGAAGAGCATTTAGGCTCACTAGTGATGTGGGCAGAGAATTAGCCAGATAGATAGATCAGGAGAATCCCTTGTCCTCCTTGTCCTACTGTGAACTATTTCCCTTCCCACTTCCCCAGTACAACACTTGGCTT
Organism: Terrapene triunguis; assembly: GCF_002925995.2. Taxonomy (NCBI): domain Eukaryota; kingdom Metazoa; phylum Chordata; order Testudines; family Emydidae; genus Terrapene; species Terrapene triunguis. The sequence continues at coordinate 16,521,868 of NW_020664373.1, forward strand.
TGCAGTAACTAAAGCTTGGATATCCCTTTTTATTGTGAGTGAGTGATTGCCCAGCTTTGCGTGTGTCTAATTTGTGTGTGTTATAAATTTGACAGGCTGCTGTGTCCTTGAACCTGCCCTCCCATTTTTAAAGTAAAGTATGAGAAGCCTTTAAGCAGCTTAAGTGTCGGCCTTTTTGCAGCTGACAGGAAACTGATCTGCTGCTTGGCTTCTCTCTGTGGCCAATGGCATGTAGCTCAGGCCTGTGTTGCCTTCTGCGGTGACACTCATGTAGATGGGATGACGATGGGCAGACGGTGGTGACCGGAGGGAGGGCAGTGTTTTCTTTCTTGCTGCATCGAGCTGTGAAAACCCTCAAAGAGTGGGTAACACAGTAATTGGGGTGCTGCAGTGTGTAAGCATTCCCCGTTTTTGACCCCCATGGAATTTTTTGGACATGGTCAGAAAAGGTTGCAGCCTCTTGCTACAGCTGTCTGTTCTGTCAAAACAGTAGCTTGTTCCAGGGTTAAAGGTTGATGAAAACTGTTACTAACTTGAGACGATTGATGTTGGAAAATCTAATTAGTCAGTAAGGGCAATTAATTCAATCACTTATGGCTTAGTTAGTTTTTTTCTCTTCCAGGATATGAAGAATGTAATTTAGGAACACCTGTATATCAGTTTCTTTTTCTTTTTTTAATTGAAACAGGAATGTATTTTCATTGGACCGTTATCAAGAGTTAAAGCTGTGATGAGTGTTAATACACAGCACCTAAATTAATGTAGAAAAATTCCCTTGCATCCTCCAAATAGCAGTAAATAGTTTTAGTGTTTAGAAGAGGGAAATGTGTGAGGTACACAATTTTTTTTTAAACAAATTGCTTTGGATTAAAGTGACTTTTACTCTTAAATTCATTCGTAGCTGCTTATATTTGCTCTATCAGGGAATATGTTTTCTTTATTTGGGGGAGAGGAAGAGTGTTAAAGGGGGATTCCTGATGATACTTCTTTGTCTTGTTCAATTGATAAGACTGTATTTTCCGCTTTGGTCCTCACTGTTAAAGTGTAATACAATTATTTGTATTATGCACTAGCCACCTGTTAATATCGTTCTTGTAAAGGTCATTGTGTGGTGCCCTGCTGTCTGAATTTAACAGGCCTATATCAGGTTTGTTGGCCACTGTTTTGTATGACACTGGACAAATGTTTGTGAGGAAAGAATGTGGATCTAATATCCAAAAGGAGTAGTGTGTATGTGTGTTTCGGGGGGGCTGGAGGGGAATCCTTGACTCTATTGTTAGGCAATTGGGGCCTGAAAAAGCAATTCTTCAGAGTGGCTTTTACCTTTGAGGTTTTGCATGGCGCATAATGGTTCTTCATTTTTTTTAAAAAGCTACCCAAAAGACAGGGGACTGGTGTAAATAAGCAGCAGATTTTCTTTCAGAGAGGATTACATACTTAACTGTGTCAAGCGCTGGTTGACTAGAGCCATCACAGTCTTGTCCTGCACAGGAGTGTGGAGGAGAGAAGGTTGAGCTCAGGGTACTTTTCAGCTGACTGGACAACGTCCTAATGCTATGAAAAGAAAATGAAGTGGTGATAATGTAATTGTACCAAGTGACGAGGGATAGATGCTTGATAAGTTATTTTTAATTGTATTCTGTTGGCAGTTAACTTTAATTCTAGTGTTGCATTCATTTATTAGTATTTGTACAGTGGTTTGAAAATGTAAAGCAGTGTATAAATGAGAAATAATAATGAATTCATCTTAGAATTTTTCAATGGTTTTGGTAATCTAAGGGCAGCGTGCATTTTTAGCATGAACTTTCACTCTCTCAACCGGAATTAGACAAACGATCTGGGGGGAGAATTTCTTTGAATACTCTCCAGCACCGCAAGCACCCAGTAGATATAGTAGATGTTACTGAGCAATGTTGCAGTGGCCCTTCTCCCCAGATTCCCTGAAAATGAAAGCTTCAGCTGCCAAAGGAACAAAGCGAGAGTATGAAGATCATTCCCAAACACCTGGTCTACCACATGGCGTAGTACATTCCATTACTTGCCCAGCCACAGGGCTGGCTGTGAGCCACCGATTTTCCAGTAACATTAGTGGTTGTTACTAACTGCTACATTTAATCTGCTAGCCTCACAGCAAGAGAGTGAGCAAGCTTTAGAAATTTCTATGAAATTGAAAAAGAAATTTATTGTAGGAACTGCAGGATTGCAATTTTAGGAGTTGTAAATGTCCCTGTTAGAATACTTATAATCAGTTGCAGTGTTTCAAACAATCTGAACTTCATTATGTATTTATAGATAGTCTGATGTGTTAATTTAAAACAGGCAGTTATAGGAGTAAAATATTTGTTGCAGAAAATCTAGTTTTACTGCTTATTTCTACTATGAACAAAAGGATGCACAGATCACTTATAAATTCAGATCTCTTTAAAAAAAGAGAGGGAAAGCTCTCTGCTTCTTTTGCTCAAGTGCCCATAGTCAAAAGTGCCCAAGTGTAGTTTCTTTAGCAAGTTAAAGGGTGTATGTGGAGGGGAAGTTGCATGTAAAGCCATTAACCTAATGTGGTGGATTTATAAATCCTATTACTATAAGCCCTTTTCATTTCCACTGAGGCCTGACGTGTGCTTGATCCCGCTAATGTAAAATTCATTCTGTCTAAGTGATTACTGAAGTAAAACACTTTTAGTCAATTTTAATCAGGTTGTGTGAAATTTGCTTGAACACTGATGTTAAGTAAGACATGGACACAGTTTGGCCACATCTTAATTATCCTTGTGCATCAGTTAGGCTAGGAATATACTTACTGTAGGGGAAATCCACCTTGAGGGTTGCAAATACAGGATATGGAAGAGAGACCAAAACTGTCATTTGGAGTTCTTGTTCTATGGTATACTTGGCAGTTCCTCACAGTTGGCATCTCCTTTCTGCTGCAGTCTTGAGGCATTTTAGAGTCATGGCCAGCAGGGTGCCTCTTTCAACCCTCCATAAATTCCTGCCTCTGCAACAAGATCTATAATCAGAGTGCTTTCCCTGGGCTGTTTCTGCTCTGGCTTCTATTATTTTTTGGAACCTAATCATAAAAAATTCCTCTTCTTTTCACCCCCAGGCTGAGAACTGGTGGCTCAGTTTAGTGGGCTAGGTCACCTCTCCTCTGCATGGAAAATCATGACCAGTGACCCCCTGCTTCTCCTCAGCTCTCACATTGGATTTAGGAGTGGCACACCTCTATGTGGAAGAGGAAAAAGTGGCCCCTTCCCCCTGCCAAAGACCACATCTGTCACCCATGTATGTTCATAAATTAAGACCAGAAGGTTCTACTGTGATGATGGTTTGGTCTGATTGCCTGCGTGTTACAGGTGATAGAACTTCCCCTAGTTATTCCTGCATATAGCCCAATAATTTGTGATTGAACTAGAGAATGTCATTTTATTTAAAGACTCTTTGGGATTGAGGATTTACCACATTCCTTGGCAATCTCTTCCAATGGTTAGTTATCCTCACTTTTAAACTTTTCAATTTTTTATTTTGTTTTTTTAATTGAAATGTTTCTGGCTCTAACTTCCAGTGATTAAATCTTGATATACGTTTGTCTCCTGGAATAAAGAGTTCTCTAGCATCAGCTCTCTTCTCTCTGAATAGGTGGTACTTACAGGACATGATCAAGTCTCTTTTCTCAATCATTTAAAAAGATTGCGCTCCTTTTAGTCTTTTATTGTAAGGTGTGTTTTCCAGACCATAAATCATTCTTGTAACTCTTTTCTGAGCCTCTTCAATTTTTCAAAGTCCTTAAGATATAGACACCAAATTGGCAAAGTTTTCCTTCAAGTGATAATCCATAGATACATTCCACTACTGGTGCTCATGCGCCAGAGAAGGGAGTCTTATGGCCAGCAGTATCTACATGTCATGAAAGCACCCAGATTCTCCTTGTGCTGCTCTACAAGAAGATATAAGGGTGAAAAGTGCCAGCCACTATTAGTTCCTCTCAACTGACTCACAGCTGAGAGACAGAGTACTTGCTGTGTCGGTGACTGCCAGTAAGCTTTCTTATCAGTTAGCTAGTTTTATAGTTAGTAGTTAATTAGCCTGTTGACAATTTGTTAGTTGTTAGAACCTTTAATAATTTTACTTGTACTTAGTCTGGAACCCTGGATGGCCTCTTCCACGCCTCTGATTTTCAAGTACTGGCATGCAATGGAGCTATGCTGATAATGAAGTGGAATGTGAAGTGCCTATATTGTCTTGGGGAATTCCATATCCCCAGGGAATGCTTATTCTGTAAGTCATTCAACTCTCAAGCAAGGAAGGACAGAGAAGTACAGCTTCAGCTCTTCCTAATGAATCTCTCTATGAGACTGGGGTCAGACCCAGGCCCATAAGAATCTAAACCCAAGAGAGTCAGGAAAGTGCTGAGGACTGTTAAGCTTATGAAGTAGATACCCCTTGTAGGAATTTGAGGGAAAGTTCTTCCCTCAGCAGTGCTGCTCACTTGAGAATCCACGACCTCAATTGGTTACTGTAGAAACCTAGATTCACAGAGGTCGGGAGGATCTGGCACCAAAATGCAATGAAGGCACATCAACACCACTTTAGCTCTCCTCTCCTCCACTGGCAACCCATACCCTGGCATAAGCACTGGTTACAATCATCCCACTGCTACTGCCCTCTGCACTACTGGCCCCTCTTCAATCCCAGCAAGAACCTTGGATCTAGCACTGATAGCCCCAGACCCGGCACCATGCAAACTCCAGGTGCTGCAAGGATTCACGGCACTGAGAGACATACTGATCTTGCCAGAACCAGAATCGCCTCTCCTCTGGACTTCAGGAGTTGCACTGACTCCAAGACAATGCCTTCTCAGTGCTTGTAGCTTATGCACTGCTACCCTCCACACCGAGATGCATGGCTCTTCCCATGGCACCTGAGTATTCCCTTTCCTCAGAGGCATCCAATGACAAAGGGAGAATTGGAGGGGGAATATATTTCCCCCAGGGGCTCCCTAATGTTCTCCTACAGGGAGAGGTACTGGGATGTTCTGTCGTGCCAAGGCCCTTGGTTCCTTATGTCTTGGCCTCTGAGATCTTATGCCATGGCAATGTGCCTGTATTGAATCCCATGGTCCTAAGGTGGATCAGGACATCTAACTACCTAGGCGGTCCCTATCAGCCTGAGCAAGAGCCGAGCCTGAGCCAGAAGTGATGCCAAGAAACTCCCTGTACAGCTCCAGGAGGAGGACGAGGAGCTATCATTGGTTAAGGAGCTCCTGGCACCAGTGATCTTGCCATCACCCTGACCAGATCAGGCAGTTGTTCCACAGGGAACACTGCAGTTTGACAACACCCAGGGTTTCAATTGGCTAAAAGAATAGCAGAAAGCTCTGCAGATCCCCATGGAAGTACAGGAGCAAACCCACAAACTAGTAGGTAATCTCTGTTCCGTGGCACTGAGGAAGATACCTCTTCCCATTAGTTAAGTTATTATGCAACCTGCCAAATTGCTCTGGCACATGCCAGCCTCGGCAGCCCCCACTTCTGGAAAAATGGACCAAAAAAACCAAACAGATGCCACCCAAAGGGGCCAACTTCTTTTATACGCCTCCAGCAACCTCCTCTCTGGTAGTTATGACAGCCAACGAAAAGGCCAGACAAATGCCAAAGGATTATGATCCAAAGAAACTCGATTTACTTGGCAGGAAAATGTATTCCTCATGCATCACTGTTTAGGGTGGCGAATCACTGGGCCTTCCTGGCTGGGTACGACTTCGGCATCTATAAGACTGGTCATAAATAAGTGCCCTCCGGAGGTGAAGGAACAGCTGACACCTCTGCTTTCTGAGGGACACCTAATACTGAGGACCGGTCTGCAAGCAGCCCTAGATGCAGTGGACACTGCATCAAGGTCTATGCCCATGGCTGTGGTTATGAGATGCTTGTCTTGGCTGCAAGGATTGAGGTTCCCACGAGAAGTCCCAGACAACTGCAGAGGACCTGCCCTTTGAAGGTGCGGAATTCTTCAGTTCTAAAACAGATTAAGCCCTTCATATATTGAAGGATTTGTGGGCTTCTTTATAGTCCCTTGGGGTGTACACACCAGCACTTAAAAGACAGCACAAAAACCAGTCACAGTGCCACAAAGATAAGCCTCACCTCAGTTCTACCACCAGTGCTCCTCTGAACCCCAGCAAAAGCATCAAAAGTTTGAGAGAGAAAAACAGCTGACTGGACCACCTCATGGCCTGCACACCCCGTGATGGGAGCTACAAAAGGTTCATGACAATCCCAGAGAGACATTTACCATCATTTGTGAATGGACTGTCTCTATTTCTACGTGCCTAGTCAGCAGTTGCCACAGACCAATGGTTTTTGGAAATAACATCTGTATCAAGAATCTAGATGTTATGTGCCTGTCCCCAAACCTATCCCTTTTCAGGGACCTTTCTCATGAGGCTCTATTATGACGATCATTGCTCTCACTTTGCTGTAGGGAATGATTGAGAAGGTCTTGCCTCAATATCAAGGGAAGGGATTCTAATAGCAGGTACTTCCTAATCTCAGAGAGGACGGGAGGTTGGCAACCTGTCTTGGACTTGAGAAATCTCAAGACCTTTTATATACAAACTGAAGTTCAGGATGATCACCCCAGTGTCCATGTCTCCCACTCTGGTTTGCATCTCTTGATTTACAAGATATGTACTTCCATATATCTAAAATCCCATCACACAGGAAGTAACTAAGATTTATGGAGGGCCAAGAACACTACTAATACTGAGTGTCACCCATCAGCCTCATGTCAGCAGCAAGGATATTCAGCAATGTATTAACTATAGTAGCAGCATACCAAAGGAGGAAAGGTATCCCCATATACTCATACCTGGATGATTGGCTGTCTCGTGGGAGGTCCCCCTACTAAACCACCTCATGCTTGACTTGTTTCAAAATCTGGGCCTGAAAATCAACATAATAAAAATCTAGCTTTAAACCTTATCTGGAGGATCAACTTTGAATCAAGGATTGATCCAATGAAGTCTGTCCTACCTTCCTCAAGACAGATTTGAGAACCTCCAGCCCTCATCCGTCAGCTGGAGGCAAACCCAAACACCACCGTAAGAATATGCCTTGCTGTGCTAGGGCTCATGGCCTTTTGCACATCTGTGACACCACATGCCAGACTTCACCTTTGGTGAATGCAAAGCTGGATGAAGGTAATCTACATGGGTTCCTGGGTGTGCCACTCTGCTTGCCCCCTTTGGTACTGTCATTCCTGAAATGGTGGAAAGACCCAACAAACACGTGCAGAGGGGTTCCCTTCCAAACTTCTTTCTGATCCACTACCACTTGTGTTATGGGATGGAGAGCTCACGTGCGAGATCTCTGGATACAAGGGCTATGCAAGGGAGGCAAGAATGCATATCAACCTCTTGGAACTCAGGTTGATATGCACGGCATGCAAGTCCTTCCTTCCACATATGAAAGGTCAGAAGGTCTAGATAATGACTGCCAACATGATCACCATGTTTCACATCTGCAAAAAGAGTGGTGCAAGATCCTCTCAACTATATCGGGAAGCAGTCAAATTGTGGAACGGGTGCATCAGATACTAAATCTGATTGTCAGCAATACACTTGCTGTGTCTGCAGAGCACCTTGCTGGACAACCTGGGCAGATGCTTTTTCTACAACCATGAGTGCAAGATCAAAGATTCCATTCTTCTCAACATTTTCACAGAGCACGGTCAGCCTACTTTGGATCTATTCATGATGCACCGCAACAGAAAAAAGCCAGATATTCTGTTCCAGAGGAGGGCAAAGCCCCAGCTCTATAACTGATGCATTCCTGATCTCATGGTCTGGAACAGTTACATAAGCCTGCCCACTGATTCTCATGACCGTAGGATGCTCTGCAAGATCAAGGAGGACAGAGCCAATCTCTCACTTTTTAGCCCTAGTGTGGCCACAATAATTCTGGTTCACAGAACTGCTGAGCCTCTTTGTCTCCCTTCCCCAGACTTTACCTTTATAGCTGGATCTGATGTCACAAAGCAAAGGGGAGATCTTAAATAGAGCTCTGAAATTGCTCTATGTCGCTGCATCATTTCTGGATGGATGTCAGCAGTAGAACATGCTTGCTTCTCTCCAGTCAGAAATATCCTCTTGAATAGAGAAAATAATCTGAAACAAACTTACCTGGATAAATGGACACTATTCTCCCATTGGTGCCCATGAAAGTCCATCAATCCTTTTCATTTCTTGATACCTCAGATCCTAGACTGCTAGAACTAAAGCAAAATAATCTATCCTTCTGTTCAGTTAAGGTACTAGTGGCAATGTCAGCTCACCGCTCACCAATAGGACCAAATGTTTCTCTCCCGCTCCATTGTTACTTTGGTCAGACCCTCAAGATATTAGATATTTCAACTGCTCAGAGAACTGATTTCCCCATGGAACCTTAACCTGGTTCTTTTGGCCTTTGTGGGCGTGCACCTTTTGAGCTGATGGACAGCTGCACCCTCCTACATCTCTAAATGAAAATGTCATTCCTTGTAGCTGTTACTTCAGCAAGAAGAGTGGGCCAAATTCAAGCACTGGTGGCTGGGCGACCTTACACAGCCCTGCATCTGGGCAAGGTATATTTACAAACACAAGTTTCTACTTCAAGTGGTCACTTACTTTCATCTGTAGCAACAGATCAACCTACCAGTGTTTGTTCCAAACCCACACACTTCTAAGACAGAGGCCATCCTTCACACCTTAGCTTTGAAGAGATCCTTAGCCTTCTACCTGCATACGATGAAGCCTTTTAGAGCTTCTCTTAGACTGTTTGTCTCTACTGCAGAGAGAATGAAAGACTCTGCCACTTTGACTCAGACTTTTGCGCTGGATATTGGACTGTATCAGAACCTGCTACAATGTGGTGAAAGTACAGCTACCTATGGTGCTTAGAACTCACTCAACCGGCGCTTGAGCAGCATCTGCAGCATTGCTGAAGAAAGTGCATATCTTGGATATCTGTAAAGCAACTACTTGGGGGTCTAACCACACATTTATAAGAACTGTGCCCTGATAGAAGCCTCTAGACTGGATGCTGCGTTTGGTAAAGCAGTGCTACAGTCTTTATTTGCCTGAAGACTCTAGTAGTGGATTATACATATGGACAGTCACTCGGAAGAGAATGAGTTACTTGTGCTACAGTAACTGGAGTTGTATAAGATGTTATCCATATGGACATTCTAGTTTCTGCCCTCCATCCCCTCTACCTCGGAGTCCTTCTACTCAGGATTCTATGGTTGAGAGAGAGCCGGCACACTTTGCATTTATATCCCCTTGTAGTGGAGCACAAGGAGACTCTGGGTGCATTACTGCTGTGCAGATGTCGTTGGCCAAAAGACTCCATACTGAGGCACATGTGGCACATGCCCATATGCACATTCTACTATGGGTATGCAAGACACCTTCAAAGAACTCCAGTTACTGTAGGGTAAGTTAGTTCTCATTTCCATTCACCACCTCCATATTCCTGCTTGGTTAAGACATCCTACAATCATGTTAGGCCTATTTGCTATGGCATTGCTTTGGGAGCTCATGTTCAGTGATTGTTAACAATGACCCCTAAGTTCTTTTCAGAATCACTTATTTCCAGGGTACAATTCAGAAAATATTAAATAGTATTGGCCAGAGAACTGATCCCTGTGGGACTCAACTTAAAACATCCACATTAGTTGATGATTTCCTATTAACAATTACATTTTTGAAGTGTTCATTAGCCAGTTTTTTAATATACTTAATATGTTTACATATTGATTTCAGATAGTACAAATTGTTTAAATCAGATTTTAATCATGTATCCTAGGTCAAATGTCTCTCAGAAATCCGACTGTATTATGTCAACAAAGTAACCTTGTTCAACCAGACTTGTAATACTTTTAAAGTATAATATAAAGCTTGAATGACAAGACTTACTTTCCATGTGAACATTATGATTGGTTTTAATTATATTTCTGTTCTTTAATTCTTTATTGTTAGTTCTGTATCAGCCATTCCATTATTTTGCTCAAGATTGACATCAGACTAACAGATCTCTAATAAACTTTGTCATTCTGTTTACCCTTTCTAAAATTGTCGCATCGTTGACTTTCTTCCATTCCTTTGGAGCTTCTCCAGTTTTTGAAGACTTATTAAAAATTAACATCACTACCAGTGATTTTAGCACTTCAGTTATGTGAATCCTTTTGCCAGGATTCAGCTTTATCAAGATTGTTTTCCTTTTATTTTCTCTAGTTTATTATCAGTCTCTTAACATTACTATATAGGCAGTTGTAGAACTTGCTATCTTCATGTTCCAAAAGAATCCCCATGGAAATGTTTAAGTAGTTAATTATGTTAGTGGAGAAATCAGAAATTCCTCTCCTCATCTTAAGCTAGTGTTTCTTGTAGCACTCCAAAAACCAGGAATGCCAAAAACTCTCAGGTTTTGTTTTCCTTGCTGTATATAGAAGGAGCACTGGCACTGGATGACAGTTGCCAAAGATCCAACCAAAAATCAGTGTCTGGTGACAAGAAGCACTAGCAGTCCTTTTCTCTCCCAATCTCCCACCACCAGCAGCTAAATATACCCAAAAGAAAACACAGAATTCACCATTCAGAGCTTCTGCTTGGAGAGGGATATTTTTATTGATCAGAAGTCAAACTTATACACAATGTTTTATTTTCTTCAGTTGATGTGTTCAAAACTGTTGTCACCTAATGGAATTCTGTAGAGGAGAAGGTGAAACTTGTGGTCAAAACCTGTTTCCCTCCGTGTTCCCAAAGTGGAACAGCTTCAGCAGGAGAGATTGAGACCCATCCCAGAGTAGGGGATAGGTCTGAGAGCCCCAAGTTAGTGTCTCAAAACATTTAATTCAACCCAAAACATGTTTGTGTGTTGTGTTGTGGTGTTGCGTTTCATCGAGGAAAACAAATATATTTTTGGGCAGGTTGATCAGAACGGAAAAATTTTCATTTCTTTTTTGGTTCGACCACGTAACTGAAACATTGATTATCCACATAGCTCTAGTTGTGAAAAAGCTGCATGATGCTGAAGTCTCATAGCATAGGAATTTCAGATTTGGGAACTCCTCTCTTTTATGTCAGTCATCATCTCTACCCGCCCTTCTGGGAAAACATTGCAGTCGAGAGGTCTGTAGATAAACAGGCTTTCTAGGTTACTTTTATCGATTGACTTTCAGAAAATGTGAATACACCTGAAAAATTCTTCTTCCCTGCATCTTTCCTGAGGGATTTACCACCAGAATTAATTTGTCTATTTCAGTGTCTTCAGGATGACTTCAATGCAGCTCTCATCATAAGTTACCCAAGAGTTCAGCTCAAAGCATGCAATTATAATTGTTGATAGAAAGAAGGTAGTGGACATTTATCATTTGTTCTCACTAGATTATTACCATTTTTGTCTTTTCTCCATCCTTTTGTACTCTTGCTGTTGGACTCTGCCAGACATGCCTTTTGAATGAGTCTGGGAAGCTTTCCTCTTTAGTTGTAAATTTTTCTTCTTGCAGATAGCATGTTCCACAATCCAGTTTTCGCTTTGTTTGGGTGAGAGAGTCATTTGAAAAGCCTCAAGATAAGTTCCAGTGAACTTTCTCCTCAGTTAGAGAATTGTATAGGTGCTTTAACCAATATGAATACAGTATATTTCAGCTTTGTGACAAATCTCTCTTGATAGGCTGCTATGTGGATGGATAGTCATGAAAAGGTCTCCTGCTGGCACAACTTTGAGCTATCTCTGTAACTTGCAGGGAAACACAGTAACACAGAAATTGTAGTACCAACTCAGATCAATGATACATCCAGTCTGTTATGTTTCTGACACTACCAGATGCTTGAGAAAGGTGCAAGAAACACCATAATGGACATTTATGTAACAACCTGCTTTTGGGGTAATTTTTTCCCTAACTCCCGGCAGTTTGTGGTTGGTTCATGACTTGAAGCATGAAGGTTTATAGCTTATAAATGTTTATCCTCCTACCCAAATAAGTATCTAGTCCTGTGAAGGACTGCAGGACATGCTGTCTGGAACAAGAAATTTACAGATAAGGGCAAAATTAATATATGTATGTCAGGAAAAGTCTGTCTTTTTTTTTTTTTTCCTCCCCCTTTCCCCACATTCTACAGTCTTACACAGGTGATTTAATGTCTTTTAAAATCACTTAAAAAGCCTCTGTTTGTTTTTGTTTGTTTTTGTTTTTTGTGAGCTTTTTCCTTTCATTTGCTCAAGACCCTCTCAATTTCTGTAAGAGGAGGATGGACTGACCTTTCAGTTTAAGCAGTGTCCAGGAATTCAAGAGAACTGTAAAGGCATCTATTTCCTAATAAGATCTTTTCATCTCTCTCTTCTTCCATTCTTTAGCTATCTTAATGTATACGTATAATCATTAATTTTTAAAACCTAGAAAAATCTGTAATTATATCAGTTATGGATTCAAGCCCCACCTGTCAGTGCTGATAGTTGGATCACTGTGTCGGATCTAAAACATCTTTCAAGGCCCCTCTATGTCTCATTTCAGATATAATTCTAATGAAGGTATTGAATGACTAGTGTGACAGTAATGTAAATTAGTATTAGTGCATTCTATTTAAACTGAAAAGTGAGAGAGAGCTTTGAAAGAGAGGTTTCAGTGGCATATGAGTGAAGGCTGAGGGTTTTTTATTAATGATTCAAACTTCTCTAACAAGAAATAGGAAACCTTGTTAGCTGTGTTCTTAGATTAAACAAAACCTTAAGGGTGTAATGTTCTTTTCTTCAAATGGATTTGTGAGATGAAGAATTTAAACAAAATTTTCTAGAGTCAAAGATTGATTGAGTTAAACTATGTAGATCAAACTCAATCCTGTCAAATTGTAAGGAAATAAGTGAGAGATTCATAAACATTGTTAATGTTTCAGAAAGCGAGTTTTGTGCAAATGTATTTTGAATTCTTTACAAATGAGATAACAGTAGGTCTAAATGACAAATTAAGGATTTAAAAAAAATAATCAGCATGTCTCTCCTGCAATAATGGATTTATGTGGGCAGTATGTTTTAGTTGTGTTTGTAATTAAGTTTTTTTCATTATTGGAATAGAAATGTATTCCTGTTGAGCGATATCTTTTTGTTTGAATTATGTGAATTGAATGAGTGGTAAAACTGAACTGCTTTAATCTGATTTTTGCATTTAAAGCCAGTGTTTAGATTGGTTTCCTGTAGGGTAAAGTTCAAAGGTTAAATGTTTGTTTTGCTAATCTTTATCTCCTGGTTTTCTGCAATTAATAAATCCACATCCCATGGTATATTGTATAGTGAAACCCAGTGAGTTGGTCTCTTGAGTGATGCAGTAAAACTGGTTTGAAAACTATTAAGAATAAACTCTGAAATGCACATGCTCTACGTGGAGTACTAAATTGCTGGTTTTCTTGAATTAACCACAGACTAATACATAAATACCTTCCTGCTGCAGTTACATTAGCTGCTGCTTCTCAAGGGCTTGTCTTCACTTTCTAAATTAAAATAAATAAATAAAATAATTCTGTGGCTATCAGCTGACTACAGGAGTTTGAACTCCTGTAATTAAAGTTGGGTGCTTTAATGCATTTCTAATTTTACTTAGTGGTTGATGTTTTCAAAGCAATACAGATGATTTAACCACCTATCTTCCATTAATTTTAATTAAAAATGTAAGGTTAAGAGCCCTGCTCTGCCTCTGAAAATCTCAGTCATTGTCTTCAGTTGTCTTCTCAACTATCTTTTTGATAAATGCTACCATGTTACTGTTGTAGGGCTTTAGCCAACTAGTCTCATATTCATTACATTCTTACTGGCTGCAGAGTTGACATCTTTCTGAAATATTTTTATGTAAAACACAGTTGTTTTTAATTAATTTCATAGATGTATAATGTTCTACTGGTAACAAAGGCATTGGCACAATATGTATTTTTCAAAAGTGTTATTTTCTTATATAAGGAACTTGTTCAATCTATTATGTTTTCCCCCTTAAGCATCCACATGTTGAGGAATGCAGTCAGTTAAGGAAAAATCTTGAGTTTTAAAAACATGTTCCAGAAGGTCCACCTAGGATAGAACCAAATGGCATGGAAAAGTTAGGCCTTACTTCAGGTAGTGAGTGTGTGTGTGTGTGTGTGTGTGTGTGTGTGTAAATTTTACAAAGCTAAGTGCAGATTTACTCTGGACAGTCATGCTAACTAATCTTGCTTTAAGAACTTCATCTGAAACTCCCACACATTCCCCTTGCAACCCCTAATTTTCCAGTTTATAAAATGTGTCATGTTTCAATATGCTGATGAGATTGCCTCACAGTGTGTCTGTATTAGTAGGATACTGTCAAGTGAAATTTGGCCGCAAACTTAGGTTTGTAAAAACAAGCATCCACAGAATTAGAGACTAATAGAATGTTTCCAGCATTGTTTTAATTTCTGTAGATTTTTAAAAAACAACAAACATTCCCATGCAGTGATTCCAATATACTACAATGTATGTATGAGAATCAGAAATTGACTAGAAACAGAAGTGTAATTGACTAGGCTGATAGAAGTGCAAAAAGTAAAGGAGCAGCATAAATAGCGAGAAGTAAATTGGAGTTTCAAAATCAAAGTGGTATCTGTACCATACATAAATAAGTGTTTTATAAAAGTATAACACTCAACTGGATACTGAAGTGCCCCTTAACGTTACATTGGGTATTAGAGATTCAGCTCCAGTTCAGCCTTGCTGTGCTAGAGGGAAACTTCGTACAAAATGTTTCTGAATTGAGTCTGAAGGACACTGTTTAGAGTATGCAGATCCTTTAATGTATTCAGTTTCAGTTGGTACATAACCAGAATGGAAGTAGTAGAGTCCATCCAGTTTTTCGTTGTGAAGTTTCCTGTGGGATATCCTAGGAGGAAGTCTGGAGTTATTTCTCAAATGGAGAGCTGGAAACAGAGAGATTACTTTTTTTTTATCAGTATAGCATCATCTTTGATCTTTCGGGAATCATTAATTTTTAAGAGATGGTAAGTTGGATTATGTTAAAGCTCTCCATCGGGCCCTAAAATATGTGTAGTTCTGGTTTTTCTTAATTTTCAAAAAAAGTCACTTCTACACTGTCATGAGAGTCTTTCAGTTGGGTAGGGTTTTAAAAGAAGAGTCAGTGTTAATTAAAATAAGATCAGAATGTATAATTGCTACACTTTAAATACAATTAGCATTCATTATATATTGTCTGCCTCAGTCTGTTTCTTTGGGACTTTCCCTTTAAGCTGCAGAATGTGGAAGCAATTCCAGTCCTTTGAGTAGTTTGAGGGTTCGCTCATGACTGCTGGGGCAGAAAGGAGTCAGTTTCTGCTCTGTGTTGGGGTAGCACAGACACTGAGGCTCAGGGAAGCATTTTTATACGTTCCCCACTGCTATATGGTAGTTGGTTGCCATATACAGGAAGTTCTGTGGGCCTGAAGTGGGGATTAGTCTTCCAGTCCAAGACTTAGTGAGCAGAAGCTAGTAATGGTGATATCCCGGCTCAATTTCTGTATTGAAGTTATCTTCATGACACCCTCTAGCATCTTTTCACAAATAGGCAGGCTCCCTGGTAAATGCTGATGGGACCCACATAAAACTAGTAAAGCTCTGTGTTGGTTGCTTCACTGTTAGCATGGATATCTCACACGCACACTCATTGCTGCTATTTGCCCTTTTCAGTTATTTGACTGTGTCCCTGTTGCTTTTCCCTTTGTCTTGAACCTGGGACTGTTGGGCTATTTCATCAGGTCCAAAAGTGAAGCTAAAGTTGTCTTAGCTTCTCCCCTGAGTCGCTCCCCCATTCATCCTAACCCTGAAGGCCATTCCCTCTCAGCTTAAAAGCAAGAGTAGCTCTTCCCTTACCAAATAAATGGCTCATATTCCTTTATGCTTCCTTTCAGTTAGAATGGAAATACTGGACGTGATTTCCTTCCCCAGAGGGTGAGAGAACTTGTACTGTTTCCTGTCAAACTTAAACTCATTACCTTTCACCCTGCAAAATGTCCTGAAAATGTTGTCCCGCTTCATTGTAGCAAACTTAGATCTTTTACATCCGTTAAGGGATATCTTTCCTTCCCCTCTGTCCCATCCCAAAATGTAAGGAAAGGATCCTGCACTCTTTGTACCCTGAGACCTTGAATTTTTACCTGGGAAGGACAAAAACTTTGAGGTAACTGCCTCTTTTTGTGAGTTGGATCAGCACAAAAAGGCGAAGTAGTTTGCGAACTTTCACTTTTTTCCATAGATTTGTTCAGCTATCTAATGGGGGCGGCTGTGTGTGGGGAAATCCCTTGATCTGTCACTCTGAAGGTCCCTCAGATCAAGGGTCAGTCTGCCCCCAATATGTGACTGATTTTATAAGTGACTTGCAAAATGGAAGTTCATCCACTTTGTTTCCATTGGTATGCTAGACCTTAATGTCTTGGTGGTTGCAGCTTTTTTTTTTTTTTAACTATTTCTTTAGGAAGTTCTAACAGCTTTACAGGTCCTAGCCATATAATATCAGAGACAATACAATAAGCATTACAACAGTTATGCATTTGTTTAGAGAAACATGGAGTAATATAATAATTGGATCTCTCTATTTAACAGGGTGTTGCCATATTAGAGTGAACATCTTTACACTACCCATGCTGTCATTTCTAGCGATTTTATTAAGTTAAGTGAAATCTCTGATTACCCATGTAACCCACCAGCTGCATCTGTCTCATATTAATATTAAAGAAAAGATGGGCTGTTTTTGCAGATTAATGTACTTTGAGTATTGAATAAGATCATGTCTACACTACAAACTTTGGTCAATGTAAGTTACATTGGCATAAAGTGCCGCAGTTAGTATATCGCTTGTGCATGTACGTACTTGGCTTCTTGCATCAGTGCTGCGCATACTCACCAGGAGTGCTTGCCGCACAGTGTGGTGCACCGTGGGGAGGTATTGCATTGTGCAACCTGCCATCATCCAGCACACACTGTCTTGTGGGAAGTTTTGGCAATACATGTGCTGGGGGCAGAAACGAGTCATGCAGGGATGACTGAGAGCAAGGGTTCAATTTCCCAATGTGCAACTGTCTCCATCCCATAATGTCATCTATATCCTCTGACTTTTGCTCCTTGTTTAAAAATCCCATGAACCCGTGCAGCTCTCCTCACTATCTTGTCATCTCTAGCAGACGCATGGAATCTGCACAACTCTGCACTCTTGTCATAAGTGTTGCAAACACAGGACACACTATCTTCTGGTATTGGCAGAACCATAAGAAGAACTGAATCAGTGAGGAATATGATGATTTCTTGGAGGACAGAGTGCTGTGGGACATAGCGAGAACCAATTCAACGTTGATGGTGGTGTTCACTTAGCAGCTGCAGGTAGTGCACTGCCATTTCTGGGGCCAAGAAATGAGTACTGACTGTTGGAATCGCATCACAATGCAGGTGTGGGATCATGAGCAGTGGCTGCAGAACTTTCAGAAATGCAAGGTCACATTCCTGGATCTTTCTGCTGAGCTTGACTCCAGCACATTGACAGTGAGAAGCGAGTGGCAATTGCACTGTGGAAATGTGCAATGCTAGATTGCTACTGGATAGTGGGAAATCATTGTCGAGTTTGAAAATCCACTGTAGAGGCCGTTGTCATGCAAGTGTGCAGGGCCATTAACCATCTCCTGCTACGCTGGACTGTGACTCTTGACAATGTGCAGGACATAGTGAATGGATTTGCAGCAAGGAGGTTCCCGAACTGTGGTGGAGCAATAGACAGCACATCCCTATTTTGGCAACAGAGTACGTCAACAGAAAGGGCTACTTTTCTATAGTTATGCAAGCATTAGTGAATCACCAGGGACGCAACACCAACATCAGAGTTGGCTGGTCAGGGAAGGAACATGACATTTGCATCTTTAAGTAACACAGGACTATTGAGAAAACTACAAGCAGAGATTTATTTTCCTGAGCAGCAGATGACCACTGCATTCGTCTCACCCATGTTTGACTGCTGGGACTGACTATACAGCAGTGGAGTCTCAAACAGGTCCTGGCTTATGGCATAGATGGATCTCCTCTGCCCCTGCTTGCATGTCCTCAATCCTCCTCTTCTTCCTCCTCCACATCTTCTTCGCTGTTCATTCCTGGAGTATGTGACTCAGGCTCCTCAGAGGTATCCACGGTGATCTGTGGGTTGCTGATGGGGTCTCTGCCAATTATGGCATGCAGCTCTTTGTAAAAGTGGTAGGTCTGTGGCTGGCACCAGATTGAATGCTGGCCTTGTGATATGCCTGATGCAGTTCCTTTGTTTTTATGTCACCGCTGAGTTGTACCCCTTCTCCTGGGGTACAACCTGCTTGTAGATGCCCACATTTATACAGCTGGTCCATAGTTGTGCTTGCACAGCCTCTTCTCCCAAAAGACTCTCACGATCCAATATCTCCTTTGCACTCAAGCTGGAGCATGTCTGGAGCATATAGCTGGCCTGGTTAGATAGGCACTTGCACGCAACAATGGAGAGCTGCTAGATGTGCCCACCAAGTTGGACAATCAGCATAAAGCATTTCAAAAATTTGCAGGGGTTTAAAGGGGAGGAGGTTCTTCCTGTGTCTGTGCCCCGTGGGCAGTGGCATTCACTGACCAGAGGGGTCAGCGTAGAGCCTTATGGGACAGCTGCTTTCGGATAGTTAGGGTCGACTTAAGTAACGCAGGGTCTATATTGGTGCTGCCTCAACCTCAGTACATTGACCGTATCTCAACACTGCTTACGGGGTGTTGTTACTGTGTTTCTGTAATGGTGAGAGAGAGATTTAAATGTAGACACAACACAACTAGGTTGAAGGTCGACATAAACAGTTTTGCTAACTTTGTGGTGTAGACCAGTCCTAAATGATGTAATCAAATATCTAAGTATCTGTTTGTCCTCTTTCCAGTTTTCTGGGGGTATAATTGGTGCATTAATTTTTTGATAAGACCCACCTGCCGTATTTTTTTTGTTTTGAGCCATTGCTCTAGAGTTGGACTATTTTTCTTTTTCTAGCGGCAGGTTAACAGCAGCATAGGAGCTACTAGCAGATGAGAAATTATTTCATGGTTTGATTTTGTGTGACCATTTTTGCTACAAAGCCCAAAGGATTACCAAAGGATCATTTAGTAATAAATACCCATTAATTTGTGATATTTAGTTACAAAGTGCATCCCAGTACTCTCAAATGACTAGATATAACTGGTGTGAAGTATGTTGTGACAGGTGGGCCTACAAAATTACCCAAATTGTGAGCTCAACTGTAAAATTAAGTAAAAATTCATAAGATGTTACATTAACCTATAATAACAAAAAGGTATGAAAGGGAGACAGAACAACTAAATTAGTTTAAACAAAAAAGGCTAAATTCGTATGAATAAGGACTGTGTGGGAATTATGCTTGTTAAAACAGGAGATGTAGACCCATAGGTTAATGAGCCCAAATTGGTATGTCAGATGTTAGGCTTAATTGGTGGAGAAAATAACGAGAGGATGGCTTGTTGCACCCATCACTCCCTTTTGGGTTTCTTAAAAGAGAGTTTGTGGGGAAAATACAAAAGCACACACACACAAAAATTGAAAACAGACAGATTACTGACGCAAGCTTCACATCATAGCTGCCACCCCACCTCTTCCTGGGACTCCAGGCCTTCATCATCCTGATCTGAAGAAATGTCCTGACCGGACCAGGTCCGAGAGAGAGGGAGCCAGATAACATCACCACCCTATCATCTCTAGCTGAATCCCAAACACTGCTTGGAATGAAAGGACTCTAACAGCAGCAGCAACAGGAACTTCGGCTCATCTCACCTGATCTTCTTTTTTTCTAAAAAGGACAGTTATTACTGTCTTTGATACTATCTAAGGGACAGTCAACCAAAGGGTTTTTTCCTTTCAAAATTATCTCCATCTAAAGGAAAAAGTAACGAGAAATGTTAAAATGAACGCCTTATTTAATACTTTGCATTTCAAATGCGTCAGCTGTTTTTCCTTCTTTTCTGTATCTTTAATAAAAGATTAGAAGGATTTTTGAAGGTGTGTTTGCCATAGTACTAAGCAGGCTGAGGTCTCTATATACCAAACTACAGACTTTGTTTAAAACTGCTTAATGTTGTGACTGGGTTCTGTTAACACTTTTGGCTCATTTATTCCATCTACATTAATACGACCGGTACCACTGAAACAGCATCTTAGAAACATTTTCATTGATCATCCACAGGCTGAAGTTGCTGTGCTTTTCCAGATCAAACCCATTCCTCTGGGTTAATTTGTCTATCCAGATCCTTTTCCCGGCATTTCATATATGGACTTTTTTGTTGTTGTTAGGAAAGTTGTCTGCAAAGATTGATTATAAACTAGTTATTTTTTTTAATTGGCTAGACTCTATTGCTTCTATTAAAATTAGCCTTGTAGAAAAGCTGTTTCATATAGAAAAGGTGAAAAACATAATGACTTAATTGAAAGTACTTGTACCATGAGAGAGTGAGCCAGTCAGTTGTGATATCCAATTAAATTAGAAAAGTTTCTTTGCTGAACAGCTGGCCAACCATTTGGGAGGGCCATGGGAAAACAATCTTTAAAGCGCTCTGGTTTGTGGTTTGGGTTAAAATCTGGATTATTTGCAATGGGGAAAAGTTCTTATTTTATCTGTAATTCTATCTAAAGCCCGTAGAATGGCCTTCTTGGCTGTTTAAGATTTGAATTCCCAATTATCTTATAGAATTTGTTGCCCTTCTGTACCCAAATATTTTCTGGAGGAGTGACTTCTCAGAATCTGGAAAATTTATAGCTAACTTTTCACATTTGGCATAATTTACTTTAAATCCAGATGCTTTTCCAAAGTCATGGATTTCTTTAGATACTAATATTAGGGGAATAATTGGTATCGATTTAAAAAGGATGATATCATCTACCTACAAAGCTTTTCTGATGTGTTCCTGGAAGTTTTATTTCGTTGAAAGAAGCATCCTCTGTTCTGTATCCTCTGTGCAAATGGCTCCATGGCCAGTGTAAAAGGTAAAGGAGATGATGGACATCCCTGCCTAGCCCCTCTGTGTACTTCAAACAGGGAAGATATAATCCCATTAATTTGCACAGCTGCTTTGGGGTTGGTGCAAAGAGCAGTTATCCATTTCAGAAACTTGGGGGTCAATGTCCATATGAGACGAAACTTAAAACACTCCACTCTATTCGATGAAAA
>NW_020664373.1:16543115-16551772 GCF_002925995.2 Terrapene triunguis
AAAAAAAAAGAGAAATACAGTACACTATACTGCATAAAACAAACTACTAATAAAATAAAGGGAAAGCGGCATTTTTCTTCTGCATAGTAAAGTTTAAAAGCCATATTAAGTCAATGTTCAGCAGTAAACTCTTGAAAGAACAATCAAAAAGTTTTGTTCGGAGTTACACCATTCCTGAGGTGTTTGTACTCTGAGGTTCTACTGTACTGTTGCAGAAAAGATAATGTTTTCCTTACCTTCAAAGTAGATTTCTGTGTATGTAGTTCCAGGGTGGGCTTGTGGATCATTGTTCCATATAATTGATTATCTCTAGAACTGTTAGCATGTTAAATTCTAGGGAAGTAGCTCCCCTGGTTCTTGTGTGAATTAGTAAGTGGACCAGGATTCTGGGAGACTATTCTTCCAATTTGTCTGTCTGCCTCTCAATTAGAGAGAGAGAGGAACCTGTTAGTAAGGATTACTGAAGCTGTTATCAGAACTAATTTTACTACTGGTAAAACAAACAAACAAGGTGGACAAGCTCTGGTATACACTAGATATCTGATATCTGCAGGACAACCTAGTTCTAGTAGGCTTCACTGTCTATTCCTCCAAGTCTATGGTCCTGATATTGGCAGAGAGAATCTTGATATATTCAGGTTAGCATTTTGGTCCTCACATTCAACCGCTCTTGGATCACACTTAAAGCATTTTAAACTGATTTCTCCTCAGATGCATCCTTTAGTGGGAGCATTGCGGTCTTTAAAGAAACTTCCACTATTATAATACTAGCAGCGGTGGAAGAGGTAAAACTACTCTTTGTACATTTTGCTTTTACATCCTTTCCTCTGTAAAGTCACATCACTACTCATTTCTCTGAGAAATAGAGAGCTATAGAAGAGCCAGAATGGAAAATTTGTTAACTGATTATTTGTCTTCTGTGATTAACAGTCAAGGTCCAAATTTGTTGGTCAAGGTATAGTCAAGGTCCAGACTCCAGAAAAAAAGTAGTAGTAATTAATAAGTAAATAAAAAGATTTTGGGGTCTCTTCAGAATTGCCTGGTAGTCCGGATTTGCCTGGCAATCTGCCTATTGACTAACCCTGTACTAGTCTATCCCATTCATAAAATGTAAATATTGAAGGGGTCAAAAGAGCATATGCATATTCTAAGTACATGCTGCGAGGTTTAGTTTACAAGTAAAGGAGAAGTTAAGTTTAAGTAGAATTTCAGATATTCACTGTATTGTGAAGCTCACATAGGGATAGAAGTAGTTCATGAGCAGGGATCCTAGAAATCCGTTTGCCATGGAAAAATGCAGAATTTGCAGTTTTACAGAGAATCTTTCGTTTTTACATTTTGTGAAAAAATAAAAACCATATATTAACTACATTTTACTGAAAGTTAGGGTAACCATATTTCCCAAAGTGAAAACGGGATACCACCCGGGGCTGACAGCCTGAGCCAAGCTCCCCAGGGCCTGGCGTTGTCGCTGCCCCCCCGGCGAACCTTTTGGCAAAACTGGGCATTTGATGATCAGTTGGCAAAAGCAAATGGGACAAATGCCCAGTTTTGCCAAAAAAAAGTCAGGACATTCGGGACAGGGCTTTAAAATGGGACTGTCCTGGCCAAAACAGGACATACGGTCACCCTTGTTCAACTGATACCTCTATATCAGTGGTTCCCAAACCGGGGTTCGCAGAACGTTACAGGGGGTTCGCCAGAAAAAAATCACTAATGGCGGACAGAGGACCCCAGGTATTGGAGACAGGAGGTGGGACCCGGTTGCAGGCAGACACCGCAAGCCCCAGGGAGAGCGGGGCCGGGTAGTTGGGGCTGGCAGCCCGAGTCCCGGTGGTCAGCAGGGGAGCCAGCAGCCCGAACCCCAGCGCTCCCCATGCAGGGCTGGCAGCCCGAGCCCCAGGGAGAGCGGGGCTGGGCAGTTGGGGCCAGCAGCCCTGCCCCCGTCAGTGGGGGAGCCGGCAGCCCAAACCCCAGCGCTCCGCGGGGGGCTGGCAGCCTGAGCCCCAGGGAGAGTGGGGCCGGGCAGTTGGGGCTGGCAGCCTGAGCCCTGCCCCCCGTCAGTGGGGGAGCCGGCAGCCCGAGCCCCAGGAAGAGCGGGGCCGGCAGTTGGGGCATCCATCACACTGAGGAAATTTAAACTTAAAGCCCTGAAAATATTCATTTTTAGGAGGGGGTTCACGAGATTTCACAATTTAGTGAAAGGGGTTTGCGGGCTGTTAAAGTTTGGGAACCACTGCTCTATATAATGTGAATAGGGAAACTAAAGTTCAGTGTTTCATTTTAATTGTGGAAAAACTGATTTTTTTTTTTTAATCAGAATTTTATTTATTTTTTTATCACAGAAAATTAGGATCCCTGTTCATGAGCAGGAAAAGAAAAGGGCATGGCTGAGCAGATGGGTTGTGAGGCAATGTGTTCTGCTCTGGATCCACTGAAATAGGGGTCAATCCAGTTGCCATGAGTAGTGCAATATTAATCACAGAAAGGAAACTAACAAGTAATACATTTTCTATTCTATCCCTTCTCTTTCCTCCATCTTCCCAACCTCACTACACCCCTCCCTCTCTTCAGTATGCAGCTTTGAAAAACTCTTAATGATTGATATGATAGCAGTGCTGTCATTCTTTTTAACAAAAGTCATTTTTGTTCTAGGTATTTTAATAGAGTCCCATTAAAGATGTATTGCTGACTGAAATATTGGTATGAAGGGCTCTCACTGAGCAGAGCCCAGGAATTAAGAAGTCAGGAAATCGGCTGCTGCATTGCAAAAGAGCCTTGTGTGACACAGAATCTCCTGATTGGGGGGATCATTACTGCTATTATGACTCGACTTGCGTAGGAATTTTAAATTTCATCTGAATGTCAGTAATAACCCTCTTAGCAAATTATCCTGAATAAAATCACGAAGGCATTTTCTATAATAGGTGTTGAATTACTGGATAGATTTGCTAATTAAATACTCTTTGTTCTGCTGCAGTTGACATTACAGGGTAAGATCTTGAACAATTATTCTCAACAGCTGTACTTTGTTAAGGGAAAAATTAACCACAAAGTTTTTTTTTTTTTAACACTTGAAGTTGGCAGATTTTTTTGAAATGTGCTTGAAAAAAATTCCATCATCCAATTGGTAATGAGAAAATAAATATGCAGGTGTTGCTGTGAAATCAGATAACTGCAGACTGCCTTATTAATGAATTTAGTAAGCCTTTATAGCCTTCTGTTTTCTAGCTGTTGGCACTTGTAAGTGATCCTCTGTCATAATGGGTAATATTAACATATATGCCTGTCACCTGATGAACCTAACTTGTCTGTGACCCTCTTGTAATTACCTATATCAACTACTGTCCTCAGGGACAACTGAGAAATGTTCTTTGCATGGTCAAGTTTTCTTTTATTTAATGGGGGAATCATCCTATCAGAACGTATGTTATTTTTCTAATGTTATTGGGTTACATTATACCAGGGAATAGAAATCTACCTCGATTTAAGATCTCATTTTTGTGTATGTGTGTTTATACAAGGATGTCTATTTATTCTTCAGATCATATTAATATTAACTCTTCTGTGTAGGAATTGGCTTACTTTGGATATCTGTATCAATTTGCTTTTTATTCAAGAAAAAGAATGAAATGGGAAAATTAGAATAGTGGTGTTTGAATGTGAAAGAAGTCTTAGCCCTTATGTGGCAATATACGTATTCATTATACTTTACAAACTTAAAACAGTGTGAGATGAGTAGGTAGATAAGTTGTGGTTCAGTATGATCTGAGTCACACGGAAGTGGATAAGGGAAGTATTTGAGGATAATATACCCTTGATATGTTTTGGACCTTCTGACTGTGTTTGACTGGTGTATCTGATGGTTTCGTTTCTAGAATACGTACAGTGTATAATGCTGCGTCTACACTAGATATTTTATGTTGAATTTTTTACCACTATTGCAACTCCACTTGAGGTAACAAAGATCAGAACTGTACTGTACTTTGTATGAGGAAAGATAGTCTTGTGCTAAGGTGAACTAAGTGGGACTTAGGAAATTTGAGTTCAATTTCCAGCTGTGCCACAGACTTCCTGTGTGACTTTGGGCCAGTCCTTGTCTCTCTGTGCCTTAGTTCCCCATCTGTTGTGGGGGGAAGGGTGGGGAAAGGAGAGAGGGAATAATAATACTTCCACTGTGTGTCTGTCTTGTCTATTTAGAGAATCAGAAGCTTGTAGTGCAGTGCTAAAGGTATGAACCCTACTGGTGATGCATTGGGGAAGTAGCGGGAATGGCATTATACGTACATATACTAGAATTTGTATTTGCTCCCCCTCTCCTTTTAAAAGGAGATATTTCTTAAGTATATTAGGAACAAAGGAAATCCTAACAATGGCATTGGTACACGGTAACTGGAAATGATAGAAATGTCCATAATGCAGAAAAGGCAGAAGTGTTCAATAAATATTTCTGTTCTATATTTGGGGGGGGGGGAGCCAGATGATGTATTTGTGGCATATGATGATGATGCAATACTTTCCATTCCAACAGTAACTCAGCAGGCTGTTAAACAGCAGCTACTACAGTTAGACATTTTTAAATCAGCAGATCTGGATAATTTGCATCCAAGCATTTTTTCTAAAGGGCTGGATCAGAAGCTCTCTGGAGACGTATTGATTTTTCAGTAAGTCTTGGAACACTAGTGAAGTTCCAGAGGACTGGAAGACAGCTAATGTTGTTGTGCTAATATTTAAAAAAAAAAAAAGTAAACTGGATAATACAGGTAATTATAGGCCTGTCTGACTAACTTTGATCCCAGGCAAAACAATGGAAGGGCAAATTTGACAATTCTTCAATAGAGAATTAAAGGGGGGATAAAATAATTAATGCCAATCAACATGGGATTATGATGAATTAAATTTCACTTTTTTTTTAATTACAAGTTTAGTTGATACATATAATGGTGTTGATGTGTGTACCTAGACTTCTGTAAATCATTTGACTTGGAATTCCATGACATTTTGATTAAGAAACTAGAATGATACAAAATCAACAGTGGCACATGTTAAATGGATTAGAACTGGCTAATAGATAGGTCTCAATGTAACCAAATGGGGTTTCATGGGGTGTGGAGGGGTGTATTTCTAGTGGGGACCCACAGGAATGTTTTTTGGCTGTGTGCTATTTAACATTTTTATTTCATAGTGTGGATTAACTATTGGAATAATTTAGCAAGAGTTGAGGTGCATACTCTATCAATAGAGATTTTTAAATCAAGAGCAGATGTTTTCCTAAAAGATATGCTCTAGGGGCAACAAGAATTAATTCATGAAAATCCCATGGTTTGTTATGCAGAACGTCAGAGTAGATGATCACAGTGGTTTCTTCCGGTTTTTATATCTATGGATCTATGAAAACAAAAATTATAGGAAATGTACACATATTAAGAGTGTTATTAAAGTTGGAGAATGAGGCAATCAAAAGATAGGAAATGCGAGAGTTAAAATTGCAGCCATAATTCTTCTGCCTTATGATCACATGAATGTAATTTCATTACAACATGCTATTTTATTTCTGCAGGATCCCTCTCTGTCGAGCACTGTTTATTCTGTGCACTGTTGTATATATCAGGATAGTGTAGTGAAAGTTGCCTGTAGAACATGTGCCACCTTCACTGTAGAATTGGCAAAGTTTATAGAGATTGAGGCTGGGGGATAGTCTTGTGTTTAATGCTCTGCCCCAGACTTCTAGTGTGTTGCTGGGCAAATCACTTAAACCGAAATTTTCAAAGAATGCTACTGATTGTGTGCGCCTCTTTTTCGGAGTACCCAACTTGAGAAAATGGAGGCCTATGTTTCAGAAATAGCGCTGCGCACTCACAGCTGTTGCTATAATCAATCTGAGTTGTGAATGCTCAGCACGTCTGGTAGTAAGGCAGTGTGGAATTTGCCCAGTGCAGGAACTGAAGCAGGGTATGTTTATGCTTATGCTACAGTGGCACAGCTGCGCCGCTACAGCCCTATGCCAATGGGAGGGATTCGCCTGTCAGTGTAGGTGATCTACCTCCCCAAGAGGCGGTAGCTAGGTTGATGGAAGAATTTTTCCATCGATCTAGTGCTGTCTACACTGGGGATTAGGTCGGTTTAACTACTCTGCTCAGGGGTGTGGATTTTTCACATGTAGTTAAGCTCACTTGATTTTCTAGCGTAGACCAGACAGAAGACAGCCATAGGGCTACCTTCTGAAGCTGGTCTCGCAAACTCTGTCATAGGGAGCATCTCTGAGGGCCGAGGGGACTGTTGAGAGCAGGGCAGCAGCAGATAGCAGTGTGGAAATTCTGGGCAGCACTGCCACCTATAGGTAAGCCTGGGAACGCCGTTCTATCTTCAGTCCTCAGAATCGTCCAAATTATGCTGGGGGCTGCTCTGGGTTTTATTGCAGCCCAGGATCTCAAGGGCTTTTAAAGCTACTTTAGCCTCTATCCCTCCTTGCTGTGAGGTCTGTGGTGTGCCTCCTGTCTAACCTTTCTCTTAAGAAGGTCTGGCTGATGCAGTTACACTTCTGGTGGCCAATGATTGTGTTTCTATGCTAGAGTTCTCACTGTTCCCACCCCTGTGGTGAGAAATTGTATGATGAAAAAAATCTGTTCTAGATAAATCCAAAGAGAGACTGTCGGTGATTTTAATCAATATGATCGAATGTGAAGTGGAGGTGGACTTGTGTTCAGGTTGGTTATGCAAATGTATTAGCTGGGAAGAGGTTTGTTGCTTTTTATTGTTACAGTATTTGAAGGCTTGTGATCATTAGAAATGTAGAAACAGTGTTAGCTGGGAAGTGGTGGTTGTTAGATAAAGACTGGATGCTGATATAGGGTCAGAGTTAAGGTTGCGTGTGGAACCTTAATTATACATTTTCAAACTTGCAAAAAATATTTTGCTACTTTAACTTTGCTGTAGAATTTCATGTCTATGAAATGTCTTCTCTTATCTGACTTTGACTTTTTAGTATCACTTTTTTTTTCTTTTACTGGTACCCTCAGCACTTCCATTTAAGGTGTGTGTGTGTGTGTGTAATGTATGTATGTATTTTTTCCCTATGTTAACTATCATGTGTTTCTCTCAAGAAAATTAGATGGTACTTCTATATAAGATTAAAATATAACTGGTACATTAAAAAAATCATGATGAATAATCATAGTTCAGTTGCTGCCCAATTGGGAGAAAGCATCAATGGCATACCACACAAGTCCTTTCTGGGTCCCATGCTTCAGAAAATTTTCATTAATAACGTGGAGGATAGAGTGGAGAGTGTGGCAATCAACTCTGTCGATGTTACAAGACTGAGAGAAATTGCAAATACTTGGGGAGAACTAAAATATAGCTTTCTTGATAAATTGGAGAAATAAATTAAAATCAGTTGAGATTCAGAAAAGACACTTGTTAAATAGTTCATGAGAGAATGATGAAATACACAAATATGAAATAAGGGAGACTTGTATGGGCAGTAGTTCCTCAGATTTCAGAGTTTAATAATAGGATATTTTTAATGAGTCAGTTCTACAACAGTCATTCTGCTGCCTTTCACCTTATTTCCCTCCAAAAATTGCAAATGTTATATTCAGATTATATTAAAATAAGCACAGAAATTATTTTGCCCCACTCAGCACTAGTTGGGTCTTAATTTGGATACAGCATATTTTTGAAAGTGTTAAACTGTAAAAAGAGATAGTTTGGAGTGTTCAGAGGAAGACATTTTTTAAAATGTGATAAAAGCTTTACAATGTAAGACCAAAAGTAATCAAGCACTCGTATTGTCTGAAGAAAAGTCTGAAAAAGACATAGTTTATATATGAGTTATGTTAAGAAAACATTGCTCGCAAAGCTTAAGCGCTTAAAAGTTAGGAAAACTTCAGAATTAAGGTTGTTCTTGTGTGTGGTGTAAAATCCTAGTTTTTTGTGTTTTATTTTTTTAAACACACTGGAAGAAAAAGTGCCGCATGATGGAATTTCTTTTTTATCGACTCTGCATTTGGTTCAGGCAGCTTTCTTATCCAGGGTTCCTGAGCCCAGTGGAGAGTGGGGGTGGTCATGGGATATGTCTACACAGCCTGCATCAGTGAGTCTTCGAGCCTGGGTCACCAGACTCGGACTTGTGCTGTGGTGGTAAAAAATATCTGTGTAGATGTTTGGGCTTGAGCTCTGAAATCCACCCTTCCTTCCTAGGCTTCAGAGCCTGAGCCTGAACGTCTACATAGGTATTTTTACCACCATAGCCCAAGCCCTAGTCTGTTGACTCAGACTTGCTGTTGCAGGCTGTGTAGACGTACCCAGAAAGCACAGGGGGGAGAGAGTCTCCCTGCTCACAGTTTAGGTGCCAGGACCTGGCGTAGACCTCAGCAGCTCAGTGCTGCAATTGGAGAAGAAGCAGAACTTTCGCTACAAGTAATGTTCATATGGGTGCTCCCCTTCAGGGGTGCATGAACCCCCCCCCCCATGTGCTTCTGAAGTGGAGCGCTCATAGGAGGACACATCTGGAAGAACTTCAGTTACTGCACACAATGAGTAACCTCTCCTTAGCCTTAGGTTGGAGCATACGTACTGTAGAATCTTTGAAGAATTTAGCTGCTTAAAATCTAAGTCTGTACTGAGCATGTGTGAACTGTGATTTCCCCCCGCCC
>NW_020664373.1:16551872-16624923 GCF_002925995.2 Terrapene triunguis
CAAAAAAAAAAAAAAAAAGGCCACCACCCTACCAAATTTCAAGTCTCTGCTGCAAAACCTTTATAATAATGATGTTGGTATATTTATACAGAGAGATTAGTTATCACTAGCCAATGGGGACAAAGGTAGTAATGGTCTTTAGTCGCTGCAAGGAAAACATATGTTAAACATTAGAAAACTATTTTTGAAGTTATACATCAGAACAGTCCAGTTAAGGGACCATCTTTGACCATATTCATAGCTAGACTAAACAATCTTACCAATGGCTAAGGTACACCTCTACTCCGATATAACGCGACCCGATATAACACGAATTCGGATATAACGCGGTAAAGCAGGGCTCCGGGGGGGCGGGGCTGCGCACTCCGATGAATCAAAGCAAGTTCGATATAACGCGGTAAGATTTTTTGGCTCCCAAGGACAATGTTATATCGAGGTAGAGGTGTGTAACAAAATAGTTCCTAGCTTGAAGCACTATTAATGGACTAGAATGAGCTACTATAGATTCCTTCTGACTTGTACCATTCTGTAAGCATTATTTAGAAATGAGAATATCTTTAGCTCCAGTTATTATTTTTAAGAATATATTATTATTATTTAGGTGGGCTAATAGAGAGATTCTGCTGCCAGTGCTGATATTCCACACACGGGTATGCATGTTGCTCCATGTGCCTAAGTTGGAAATATGTAGCAAATAGTGTCCATTGGTTTGACTTGTGCCTGTGCAATTGCTCTCTTTGTGCTCTAAACCGAGGTCATGAAGGGTGGCATGGGCCAGCGCTTCTCTAGTTCCTTCTTTCTGCCGCATGGCCTGAGTTGAAATCTTCTGTGTCTGAAATGATCTTCCTATACTTTCAAAATCTGTAAATATATATTGTCAATATTTTTAATAACCTGAGTCTTAGCTTTTTTTTAGTATTTGTATAGTGTCTCTCGCTTCTCCCTGTTTTGGGGAGCCTCTTCCCATGGAGAAGGTATGCCCAGATTCCTGGGGTTTAAGGACTGTATCTCCTGCCCACGTTTCTTCTCCACCAGCAATAAACACAAGTGCTGCCTTTACTGCCTCTGAGAGGCTCACATCACTGCAGCATTTGTTCCTCCTTTTCTCTCTGAGCCCACTAGAGAAGAGAGCCCCATCTGCAGAAACATCTCCTGGAGAATGCCACGAGACCCCAATTGGATCCAGGCCAGGGAGAACCACCAGTACAAGGACTTCAGACTGAGCAGCACCTCTCTGAGCATGAGCTTCGGAACAGAGATCAAAAACGTTAAGCCAAAGAGTAGGGGACATGGTCATAAGCATAAGGACAGATTCTCATCTAGGTCTGCGTCCAAGGAAAAGGATCCCTCCCCATCTTGGTCCAAGTTGGGTGAGTCCTCATTCGTGAGTCCTAAAGAATTAGTTCTACATAAATCTTCCAACCAAGAAGGGAAGGCACGAAGGAAGAAGGATCTGACTGTACCAGCTCTGATTCCATCTCAGAGACTGGAAGATTGGCACCACTGGCTCCAACTGGGAGTTCCATATCTCACCCAATTGGCCCAGACAGTTTTGTTTTCCTGACCTTCTACAAATGTCAACCCGTCCTCCCATCTGTATCCAACCCTTTCTGTATTTAACTCTTGAGAATGCCGGAATCAGACATACCAACCCTACCTTCTTCACCTCACAGCCTGGTATTTGGATGGGTGTCAGACATAGAAATTGCATGCTCAGAGGCTGTCCTAAGTGGCAGCAGGAAAGTTTTTTTTCCACAAGAAAATCCTTTCTAGCTCATTGGAGGAGTTTCTCTGCCTGGAACTGTCAGCAGGAACAGTTATCTCCAGAGTCAGCAGGCATTCCTGTTGTTTTAGGCTTTCTCCTGTTCCACAAGACGTCAGGACTTTTTGCTTGCTGTGGATCCACTTGTCAGCAATCAATGCCTTCCATCCTCTCACAGAAGGCGACTCTGTCTTTATTCACGTGACAACAACTAACTTGCTGAAGTAGTTATACTGGACATTTGTGAGGCAACTACCTCGAGCTCTATCCTTGCCTTTAAGAAGCATTATACCTTACTCCAGGCCTCTTCTGCAGTTGCAGCTGTGGGGACAGCAGTATTACAGACATTCATACCAACTGCATCCTTGCACTCATCCTCCTGTTCAAATACTTCTTACCAGTCACCCACATGTGGAATCCACATAGTGATCAGAACTCAAAGAAGAAAGGCAGATTACTTACCTGTAATTGGAGGTTCTTTGAGATGTGTGGTCCCTATCTGTATTCCACTACCCACCGTCCTTCCCCTCTGCTTTAGATCTTGTCTGATTTGTGGGAACAGGAGGAACTTGAGAAGCATTGGCCGATGCCCTCAGTTCAGAGCATTAGGGGAGCAACTGTGCAGGTAAGGACCAACAGACACTGTTTGCTACAAATCTCCGGACTCAGATGTGTGGCACACATGGGCACCCATGTATGAAATACATATAGGGACCACGCATCTTGAAGAACCTCCAGTTACATGCAAGTAAGCGCCATTTAATGCTAGGTGAGCCAAGGATTTGTGTTCTTACTATGAGTATTAGGGTGGCTATATTTATTACCAGAAGAGACAAATAGTTTGCTTCAGGTGCTAAAGGAGCACTCAAGGACGATAAGGCCATTGTGGAGAAACTAAATGAATTCTTTGCATCGGTCTTCATAGCTGAGGATGTGAGGGAGATTCCCAAAATTGAGCCATTCTTTTTAGGTGACAGATCTGAGGAACTGTCCCACATTGTGTTATCATTAGGGGAGGTTTTGGAACAAATTGATAAATTAAACATCAATAAGTCACCAGGACCAGATGGTATTCACCCAAGAGTTCTGAAGGAACTCAAATGTGAAATTACAGAACTACTAACTGTAGTCTGTAACCTATCATTTAAATTAACTTTTGTACCAAATGACTGTAGGATAGCTAATGTGACGCCAATTTTTAAAAGAGGCTCAAGGAGTGATTCCGGCAATTACAGGCCTGACTTCAGTACTGGGCAAACTGGTTGAAACTATAATAATGAACAATATTGTCAGACATATAGACAAACATGATTTGTTGAGGAAGAGTCAACATGGTTTTAGTAAAGGAAAATCATGCCTTCCCAATCGACTAGAATTGTGAGACGGGGTCAACAAGCATGTGGACTAAGGGGTTCCAGTGGATATAGTGTACTTAGATTTTCAGAAAGCTTTTGACAAGGTTCCTCACCAAAGGCTCTTACGCAAAGTAAGCTGCCATGGGATCAGAGGAAAGGTGCTCTCATGGATTGGTAACCGGTTAAAAGATAGGAAACAAAGGGTAGGAATAAATGGTCAGTTTTCAGAATGGAGAGGGGTAAATAGTGATGTCCCCCAGGGGTCTGTTCTGGGACCAGTCCTATTCAACATATTCGTAAATGATCTGGAAAAAGGGGTAAACAGTGAGGTGGCAAAATTTACAGATGATACAAAATTACTAAAGATAGTTAAGAGCCAGGCAGACTGCAAAGAGCTACAAAAGGATCTCTCAAAACTGGGTGACTGGGCAACAAAATGGCAGATGAAATTGAATGTTGATAAATGCAAAGTAATGCACATTGGAAAGCATAATCCCAACTATAAATATAAAATGATGGGGTCTAAATTAGCTGTAACCATTCAAGAAAAAGATCTTGGAGTCATTGTGGATAGTTCTCTGAAAACATTCACTCAATGTGCAGCGGCAGTCAAAAAAGCGAACAGAATGCTGGGAATAATTAAGAAAGGGATCTATAATAAGACAGAAAATATCATGTTGCCTCTCTATAAATCCATGGTATGCCCACATCTTGAATACTGTGTGCAGATGTAATCGTCCCATCTCAAAAAAGATATATTGGAATTGGAAAAGGTTCAGAAAAGGGCAACAAAAATGATTATGGGTATGGAACGGCTTCTGTCTGAGGATAGATTAATAAGACTGGGACTTTTCACCTTGGAAAAGAGACGGCTAAGGGGAGATATAATTGAGGTCTATAAAATCATGACCGGTGTAGAGAAAGTAGATAAGGAAGTGTTGTTTACTATTCTCATAACACAAGAACTAGGGGTCACCAAATGAAATTAATAGGCAGCAGGTTTAAAACAAATAAAAGGAAGTATTTCTTCACACGATGCACAGTCAACCTGTGGAACTCCTTGCCAGAGGATGCTGTGAAGGCCAAGACCATAACAGGGTTCAAAAAAGAACTAGATCAATTCATGGAGGATAGGTCCATCAATGGCTATTAGTCAGGATGGGCAGGAATGGTGTCCCTAGCCTCTGTTTTCCAGAAGCTGGGAATGAGCGACAGGGGATGGATCACTTGATGATTACCTGTTCTGTTCATTCCCTCTGGGGCACCTGGCACTGGCCACTGTCAGAAAACAGGATACTGGGCTAGATGGACCTTTGGTCTGACCTAGTAGGGCCGTTCTTTTATTCATGTTTTGAAAGCCACAAACATTTGGAATTAACTATGTGATGGATATTCTCATATGTTAACTTGTAATTATATCATACATTAATCTTTGATAATATTTTTTTTCATTTCAGATTTTGATGCACACTAAGGAGATGGTGCAGAAGGTAATGCTGAACATTTTCATTATACAACAACCCTTAAATAGCACACCCAGTGAAATGTTTTATTCTAAGAAAATTGTAACCCAAACAAACTTGAAATCACTTCTTGGGATGCCTAGTTTACAAATGTAATCCTTCCTAATGGATTATAGCTTTTTTCCTTCTCTTAACACCGATGTGATCTAGCCCCTGCTTGAAGCTTGTGTGAGAGTGTTTCAAGCAAATTAGCAACAGTGCTAATTAGAGTTTACTCAGAGGCCTATTACGCTCTGTGTTCTAGTGTTTTACTAGGAATTTTTTTTGGCTCCCTTTTTATTCTATTATATGGTGATTATATACTATTTGGAGTTTAATATAGATTTGTTTAACTGCACTGACCTCTCCCACCATTAAAGACATCTGGTCTTCGTTTGTCAAGGTGATAGGATCCCACTGGATTTATTGCTAATCCTGAATATCTGGGTAGCAATAATGGTGACAGTTGCCTTCTTTCACCTCTACCTTGCTAGGAAATTATGCCTGTCTTCTGTTCTTGTGAGTTTTGACCTGGATATAATTCAATGTGGTGTTATGATAGCTTTTTCTGCTAAGAAGGCAGACTAAAGTGCTCTGCACAAGAAGGAGTTTCTGTGTTCATCTCCAGATACAGTAGTTCAGTCTGGAGATGGAAAACACATGGAACACTGTGGTTATTTCTTTATCCAAAAGGAAAAATACATTCTCTTTCAAGGCTTCTGGCCAATGTAAGGACTAAACAAAAGAGGAAGACTGAGTCAAAGCCTAACTCTTTTCAGAGCACATTGAAAGAGTTGTTTTTTGGCAAAAGCCTTCTTAAAAAAATATTGAAGTGGCGGAGAGAGAAGACTTGTAAGCCAAATGCTGAATCTGGAAGAGGTGAAGGAAGAGCAGAGTCCACTGTGGATAACTTTGTAGTGCTCTTAATTACTGTATCTATCAGTCAAATATGACTGTGATGGGTTCCCTTGAAATTTGTCAGACAAGTGATGTTTCTTTTATATGATGTGGGTACTTTGCAGTAGTGTTGTGATGGTCGCAAATGGATCTTCAGGCTATCATGTTACTCTTCAAAGATGTTGGCTATAAGCAAACATACCTTGTCTTGAATAGTCTGAATGTGTCTGTCAGTCTGATGGTCTTTTCTCTCTTCCCTCTCAGCCAGCCAAAATGACAGATGATAACAATAGGGGTGGAACTCTTAAGACCAGAATTGTTCATTTATTTTCTTCCACTTCTTATTTACAATATTCTATACCGCATATGGTGTTGAAAAATATACTAACTGGCAAAACGTACAACTGAAAAGTCTGCCTGATTTTTCTTCTTTTAGCGTTTACTTAGTTGTCTCATGCTTGATTCCCCCCCCCTTGAATACGCACACGTATACACGTATATTTACATATATACATTTTAATGAAACCTAAACTTTTAAATAAAATCCTGCTTTGCATTATTTGTATAGTTTACTGTTAAACTAATAATGAGTCGTGTAAACATTTTGCTCAAATTTTGAAAATGCGACAGAATGCAATATAGAATCATAGAATTGTAGACTGTTGGGGATCTTAAGAGGTCATCTAGTCCATTCCTCCCGCACTCATGGCAGGACTAGTATTATCTAGACCATCCCTGGCAGGTGTTTGTCTAACCTGCTCTTAAAAATCTCCAATGATGTAGCATCCACAACCTCCCTGGGCAATTTATTCCAGTGCTTAACAGCCCTGACAGGAAGTTTTTCCTAATGTTCAACCTAACCCTCCCTTGCTGCAATTTAAGCCCATTGCTTCTTGTCCTATCCTCAGAGGTTAACGAGAACAATTTTTCTTTCTCCTCCTTGTAACCACTTTTTATGTACTTGAAAACTATTGTCACTTCCCCTCTTAGTCTTCTCATCTCCAGACTAAACAACCCCATTTTTTTTTCACTCTTCCCCCATAGGTCATGTTTTCTAGACCTTTAATCATTTTTGTTGCTCTTCTCTGGACTTTCTCCAATTTGTTCACATCTTTCTTAAAACGTGGCGCCCAGAACTAGACACAATACCCAATTGAGGCCTTATCAGCACAGTGTAGAGTGGAGAATTACTTCTCGTGTCTTGCTTACAACACTCATGCTAATACATTCCAGAATGATGTTTGCTTTTTTAGCAACAGTATTACACTGTTGGCTCATATTTAGCTTGTGATCCACCATGACCCCCAGATCCCTTTCCTCTGTACTCTTTCCTAGGCAGTCATTTCCCATTTTGTATGTGTGCAACTGCTTGTTCCTTCCTAAGGGACTTTGCATTTCTTCTTATTGAATTTCATCCTATTTACTTGAGACCATTTCTCCAGATCATTTTGAATTTTAATCCTATCCTCGAAAGCACTTGGAACCCCTCCCAGCTTGGTATCGTCCGCAAACTTTATAAGTCTACTCTCTGCCATTATCTAAATCATTGATGAAGATACTGAACAGAACCAGACTGAGAACTGATCCCTACAGGACCCCATTTGATATGCCCTTGCAGCTTGACTGTGAACCACTGATAACTACTCTCTGGGAACGGTTTTCCAAACAGTTATGCACCCACCTTATAGTAGCACCATCTAGATTGTATTTACCTAGTTTGTTTATGAGAAGATTATGTGAGACAGTATCAAAAGCCTTACTAAAGTCAAGATAGACCAGATCTAATGCTTCCCCCCATCCACAAGGCTTGTTACCCTGTCAAAGAAAGCTATTAGGTTGGTTTGACATGATTTGTTCTTGACTATCTATGCTGACTGTTAGTTACTAAAGTACTGAAGTTATTGGTCTGTAATTCCCTGGGTTGTCTTTATTTCCCTTTTACTAGGTTGGGACTATATTTGCCCTTTTCCAGTTCTCTAGAATCTCTCCCATCTTCTGACTTTTTGAAGATAATTGCTAATGGCTCAGATATGTCTTCAGTCAACTAGTATTCTAGGATGGATTTCATCAGACCCTGGTGACTTGAAGACATGAGTAATGGGCCTACTCTGTCCTTGGTCTTCCTCTTGCTTCTAATATATTTGTAGAATGTTTTCTTTTTGCTCTTTGTCTCTAGCTAGTTTAATCTCGTTTTGTGCCTTGGCCTTTCTAATTTTGTCCCTACATGCTTGTATTTGTTTATATTCATCCTTTGTAATTTGACCTAGTTTCCACTTTTTGTAGCCCTTTTTTGAGTTTCAGATCACTGACGGTGTCCTGGATAAGCCAGCATGGTCTTTTGTCTTACTTCCTATATTTCCTATGCAGTGGGATAGTTTGCTCTTGTGCCTTTAATAATGTCTCTTTGAAAAACTGCAAACTCTCTTGAACTGTTTTTTCCCTTTGACTTGCTTCCCATGGGATCTTATCTACTAAACCCCTGAGTTTGTGAAAGTCTTCCTTCCTGAAATCCGTTATCTTTATTGTGCTGTTTTCCCTCCTACCATCTCTAAGAATCATGAACTCTGCCATTTCATGATCACTAAGCTGCCTTCCACTTTCAAATTCTGAATCAGTTCCTTCCTATTTGTCAAAATCAAATCTAGAACAGCCTCTCCCTTAGTAGCTTTCTCCAACTTCTGAAATAAAAATTGTCTCCAATACATTCCAAGAACTTGTTGGATAGTCTGCGCCCTGCTGTGTTATTTTCCCAACAGATATCTGGGTAGTTGAAGTCCCCCATCACCACCAAGTCCTGTGCTTTGGATGATTTTGTTAGTTGTTTATAAAAAGACTCATCCACCTCTTTTTTCCTGGTTAGATGGTCTGTAGTAGATCCCTACCACTATCCTTGTTTTTTTTAATCCCTTGTATCCTTACCCAGAGACTAGATAAGGTACGGTAAGAGAGAGGTTGTTTTGTAATTCTTTTGTTTAAAGCTGCTTGTTTTATTTAGATGAACCTTGAAGTGATTTATGGAGATACAGATTCCATTATGATAAATACAAATAGCACAAACCTGGAGGAGGTTTTCAAGCTGGGGAACAAGGTAAGGGAATTTTGAAGGAAAAAAATATTTCTCATAGACTTCATACATGGGTGTTACAAGAATATGTGTGAGAGAGAGACACCACACACAAATTTAGTGAAAAAAGGTTTGGGTGTCCTAAATGTGTCATCGGTTGGAATGTATACAAATGCAAGACAAAAATATAGGAGACCAGTTTCAGAATACGAAGGGTTTGTGCATTGCTAATGATGAAAGAAAGGGTAGATGGGTTTCCTAAACACACACATTTTCAAGAGGTGATTTGAAGAAAGAGGGGAGGGGGATTCTAAGGAGGTGAGAATGAGGAGACTGGTGCAGAAGGAGCCATGATAGAAAGGGAGCAAAGGAAGAAATAAGGTGAAAGGACTGGCATCTGTGTAGGAAGTGGAAAAGGATACAAAGAAAGTTGAGAGAAGAACTGTAGGAGGAGGCAGGATAATATAGAGCTTTGCAGTTGAGGGTGAGAATCTTGAATTTTATGAGGAGCTGATGCAGGGCAGAAAGTTAACAGTATGAAGCGAAGTTGTGGCACATTCTTTGGCTTGGCATGGCATTTTGAACACACTTAAATGTTTTTTAGAAATTAATTTTCTATATATTCTTGGTTGCTGTGTTACATGGGATGAAAGAAAATATACTACTCTCTTAAGACTGTTTGGAAATTTAAAGTTAGGATTGAAGCTCTGTGCTGCATATGGTCTAGTTGTGTCATTATATGGCAGCGGATATTACCTCAGTTCAATAGAGCAATCCTGATTTAGGAAAGTACTTATGATCTATTGATATCAATGGGACATAAGAACACTGTTAAAATTAAGCATTGTTTGTTCTGAATATGTGGTAATTATTTTTCTGCAACCCAGCATCTCCCACTGTTCTGGACGTGTGGGCTGCTCTTCTCTTTCTATAACTCACGGAGGTGGATCAGCATTTTGGCACCACACAGTCTGGCTATATTACCACTGCTCCTACTTGCTGCCAGATTCTTTGCCTCCACAGCAGCAGACGGAGGTGATTTCTTTTGCTCCTGCCCTTCCTCCTCCTATTTTAACTTTTCTGCCAGTTTTTTTGGGCAGTGGGGAGCAGTATTCTCCCTCCTCGGCATTCCTCCTCCTCCCTGGGTTGGTTACCCCTTTGGGGATTAAACTTCCCTGAGCTTCCACGGCAGCATGTCCCTGTCGGCTCCTCTGCCGGGTCAAATCCAAGCATTGTTCTCTATGTGAGGCAGCTTTCCTAGGCTTGATAGATGGTGAGTTGTGCCCAGCCTGGACTCAGCCTTCTGTCCCTGACTTCGTTAGGTCCCAGGGCTGAGAGTTGGACAGGCAGGTGGGGTCACCGTACTACTGAGGCAGCCGTGACTCTGATGGGGGGGCGGGAATGGAGCAGGAACCCCAGTGCAGAGCAGAGAGAGCCTCCAAAAGTGAGGGGGTGTAAGTCCCAGGAGGCGTCTGCAGAACAAATTGGGGAGGCTTGAGGTGGTCACAAATTCTCTTCCTCCTCCCCGCCCCCGCCAATCTTAAAATGGTTCCCAAGGAGAAAAGAAGCAGGGCTTCTAATCCGCTCCACCTCCCAAAGCTGACCAGGAGAGTTCCAACAACAAATTTCCCCTCCCATCTTGGGGACTGGGACCCAGTGGGGAGGATTCTGAGACAGACCTCTTGAGAGGGCCCCTGGTCCTAAGGCAAGTGGCAAAAGGCCTCCCCAAAGCTGCAGCAGAGCTTCTACTCCTCCAGTAGAAAGGTGAGTTATCTGGCTCTGAAACCTGACAGGCTCCTGTCAGTAAGCCTCAGAGCAGATTGCTCCCTTCAATATCCTCCCTTGAGGCTGCAATACCGCTTCACTTCTCCTTCAAGGAAGTGATTAAGGATAAATGGAACAAGACTGATCAGGGCAGCATATTAACAAGAGTGGCCTCAGGCTCTATAACATTCAAGAATCAAAGGGCTCTATTGTTGAGATACTGAAGGTTGACGCCACTGTAGCGTTCCTTGCCAGGGATATGGTTATTCCCTCAGAAGGGGAGTTCTACCCAAAAGAACCCACGGATAGAAAGATAGAAAGTGTAGACGCGATAAATCGATCCCCGATCGCTCTCCTGTCGACTGCTGAACTCCAGCTCGGCAAGAGGCGGAAGCAAAGTCGACGGGGGAGCGGCGGCCGTCGATCCCGTGCCGCGAGGACGCGAAGTAAGTGATTCTAAGTCGATCGAAGATGCGTTGACTTCAGCTACGCTCTTCTCGTAGCTGAAGTTGCGTATCTTAGATCGATTTCCCCCCCCCCCCCCCACATGCCCCCAGTGTAGACCAGGCCTTATAGCATAGTTGGCCTCAGGACCTACTTGTGTATCTACCATTTCCAGTATTGGGAAAGGCAGTCCAGAAAATAAAATGAGAACAGGCAATGGTAATTCTGATAACTCATTGTTGGCCAAGGAGACCTGTGTTCTCAAACCTGATAAAGCTGAAACTGGAGCACCCATTCCTGCTTCTGTGAACATCCTTTTGAAGGTTCTCTTCTTCATCCTGACTGAAGTGGCTTCAACTAAAAGCCTAGCTATTGAGAGGGAAACACTAGAAAGCTCAGTCTGTCCTCCATAGTCAGTAAGATATTGCTTTCATCTAGGAGAGGATAGATACTAAAAGCGTACTCCTGTATCTGATCCGGATTCAACATCTGGTGCCAAGAGCACAATGCAAATCCCAGAAAACAGCCATTCTGTACATCCTTCAAGAAGTCCTAGACAGGCCTTCAGCCCGGTATCATTATGTTTCAGGTTTCTGTCTTTAGTACGGTGCTATTTGCAGGATCCTCCTGGGCAGACAATCCACAGGTAGACAGATTCCTACAAGCATTCTGGTTAGCCAGATTGGTGGGCAGGCCACTCTTCCCGAAATGGGACCTTCATAATCCTCTCTATATATGTTCACTGTTCATTACTTTCCAGATGTCAAGAGTTGTGGGACATGCTGGGCTGCAGAATGGAAAATTTCTTAGCAATGATTTCCTTTCTGCAGCACTGTCTCTCACAATTCTATCCACCTTGGATGGCTTATGAGTCAAGGCTCAGCTATTAAGTGAAGTCGTTGCCATATGACTGTCTTCCTTGGTCTGATGTCCACAGATACTTTATCATCTCTGGAATATGTGTCAATGATGTGCAAGTTTTACAGTTTAGGAATAATTCATCTGGCAGCAGGTGGAACCAGAAGGGGCATGGGAGACTGTGCAGCATCAAAATTCTGATCTACCTCTGTGAGCCTCAGAGAGAAGAGAGCAGCGTGGATATCCAGAATGGTGGGAAATGCTGATAGCAGAAAGAAAATTATCAACCACAATTTTCTGTGCCTTAATATAAGCCAACATGCCATACAAATACCTACAATCAGTGTAAGGTTATCTAGTCCATCTCTCATCCAATGTAGCATCGTATATTTACTAGTCTCGTTCTAAGTGTGCCTAGCTTCAGCCACTTCCCAGAAGAGATTACACTGGTTAATAGAGCTCATTATCGGGAAAATTTCCTTGCTTTTCAGCATACACTTTTCCTTTCTTAATTTCATTCTGTTACTACTTACACGCTGTTTAATTCTTCGTCATGTCGGTTATCAAGTTTTTTGAAGTCCAATGGAAATTGTTAGTTAAAGTCCAATCTCAAGATATTTAAAACTAGACTGGAAAACTATGAAAGAAATTCTAGGAATAATCCTACCTTGGCATGGGTGTGGCTGAGGTGACCAAATAGCTCCTGTCCATATCTAACTTCTGTGAGACTGAACAAGGAGAGAGGAGTTTCCACTCAGTGGGAGAAGGGGGAAGAATCAAGACATCAGTAAATGAAAATTAAGGGGGTATGGGAAGCAGTCAGAACAGGTTTTGGGGGAGTGAATGATGCAAAGATGCATTGTGAAAGAAGTGAAAAGAGAAATGATGTGAGGAAAGAAGGGAAGCTCCTGACCAGCCAGCATGGGAACCAGGACCCAAGCTTGTTTTCTAAGCTAAACACATTTGTGTGTTCCTAGATTTTATTTTTTTCCTTTGAAGGGGCGATGAGAGAAAAGAGGGAAATTTCATCTTTTGCCCAACAGAAAGATAGCAACCCAAGCCTTACCTCACACTTCTGTAGTCAAGTGAGATGGGTGCCAGTTCTAGAAACTACGCACAAAGGGGGAGGGTGGGAGATAGGAAAAAGGGGAGTATTTCATCTTTTCCCAGAAGAGTTCAGGTTATTCTGTGAAAGCCAGCACCCAGTATATTTTATTTATTA
Organism: Terrapene triunguis; assembly: GCF_002925995.2. Taxonomy (NCBI): domain Eukaryota; kingdom Metazoa; phylum Chordata; order Testudines; family Emydidae; genus Terrapene; species Terrapene triunguis. Next base: position 16,564,741 of record NW_020664373.1, read on the forward strand.
TTTATTTAGAAAAGCAACATACACAAAAACAACCAAGCATGGGCTGCTCACTCAGTTCCTCCCCAATATTCACAAACAATATTTATTTTGACACCATCCTGCTTGTCCAGGAATGCAGCTATAGCACAGTAGCCACCATCTACCTGGAATTGGACTTTTTATATCTGCTTCTAGTCATTAGGTTCATCTGCTCCTGTTTCCGTCCCCAGGCTTCCTCTAAGCTCTGCTCCTCTGGGTTCAAAGTTCTCTCTGCTCAGGCAGACATTGCCTGTTTTTGAGTTAGAAACTGGGCTGAGGTGGAACCATAACTATGAGAGGACCCTTTTTAGAATCCTGAAAGGTCTGTACTGCTCATCACACCGAATTGTAAACCCCTGAAAAACATGCTCCATGCTGGAAATAATGTCATAACCTTAACTGTAATGGTAGTTAATAAGTACTACTATACTGAAGACATCTGTCCAATCTATAAAATTATGTCTATATAAGCACACAACATAGAGTATGACTGCTATGCAACTTCAGCCTGATGCATATATTGTTAAAAGTAATGTGTGTTCATAATTACTGAGATGTTGCATTTGGTTTAATGATAATGTATCACAGATTAAAAGTGAAGTGAACAAGCTGTACAAATTGTTGGAGATTGATATTGATGGGGTCTTCAAGTCCCTGCTACTGTTAAAGAAAAAGAAATATGCTGCTCTGACAGTGGAGCCAACAGGAGATGGGAAATATGTTACCAAACAGGAATTGAAAGGATTGGACATAGTCCGAAGAGACTGGTGTGACCTTGCAAAAGAAACTGGAAAGTGAGTTTTGCTTTTAATATTGACTATTTTCATCTTATGCTGTACGACTCTTGAAAAATACACAATCTTCATTAACGTGTGAGCTGCTAGATGTTGCTAATGCCTCTCTCACAGGAAAAATGTTGCTACTGTTTATAGCCAAGTGTTCAGGTTCTAAGTGATTGCCATATGTGAGGTGAGGAAGGAATTTTTCCTTAAGTCAGATTGGCAGTGCCAGTGACCTTGGGTTTTTTTTATCTTCTTCTGCAGCATGGGGTGCAGGTCACTTGCTGGGGTTACCTGGGTATATCTCAATCAGTTCCCTGCCATTGCAGTGGCCTTGGGCATTGGTGCACTTTGGTCCCTTCTATTCTCCTCTTGTGACCCATAATGCTATTCTCTTCTGAAGGCCGTCACCTAATTTCAGTTGTTGGGTTTGGTGTGCAGGCGCTGGGCAGTGTTGGTGGCCTGTGGTATATAGGAGGTCAGACTAGATCATCTGGTGGCCCATTCAGGTCTTTAAACTCTGACTCTAACTCCTGTATTAAGTACAGAAAGTGCTTTAACTAATTTTTAAAAGGACTCAGAACAGCCTATCAAAATATTGAAAGATTTTAAGCCAGTAACAGATTATATGTGTTTACTTAAAAAGCTCTATTTTTACTGTCTGTTGGTCTCACTTTCTTGTAAATCTTAAATTTGCATTTCCTCTGAAGCAATTGGATATATAGTACAATAAACCTGAATTCAGGAATTGTGAGAAATGTATGTCTACTCACATGTTTTATCATTGATTTGGGTTCTTAGGTTGAGAATTTTGAAGGGGTAGGGAGTTTGATACTACACCTTAGCAAATTACAGCTTTAAAGAGTTGTTAATAAATGTTAAGCTTGCAGAAGCACTCAAAATGGAAGATGTGGTCACTGTCCTGAAGAGCCCTTTTGTCATTTATTTAGATCCTTTTATTTGTAAAAGAAGATGGTATGTGGTATCAATGATTATTTGATTTATTGGCATTTACTATGTGCAGCATTATATGGAGCCTCTCTTGCACTCAACTTTTACAGAGATTATACAATTAGTACTAAAGAGAGAATACTTTTGATTGGGCAGAGAGGTGGTCATCTTATGGCTGAATCAATGTGTATTGCATACAGCCTCTTGGAAAATATTAGTATTAAATAAATTATGGCTCCAAATGTACCCAGAAATTGATGCCTCTTTATCTGTAAATATACACTACACACTTGCTTACTATTCTTAACTGTTGTTTTCTAAGAAAAGATGCATCATAATAGAAACAAATTTCCCCAAGTTAGGAATGTATTAGTAATTAAAGCTATACAAATGTTTGTCAGTGTTCTTCAGTGACTAAGTACTGCAGCTGGCAGACCCTCTGTATACATTTTTCCAGAAATAGGCAGGAAGTTAGTGAGCAGATTTCATATTCAAATTTTCTCTCATTTTGGATACCTGTTGTGGATTAGTAAATGTCAAAACACCACTTGAGTGGGTGAGGGGGACATTAGAAATGCATTGGGTCCATCATTTAAAGTAGTTTCAAGATTAAATAATTGAAATTTGAAGTATCCTAATAAAATAATTAAAGCATGTGAGAGATCATGGGAAAAGTGTTAATAATTTTGAGGTAAACTTTGTCCTCAGTTTGCTTGTAGTTTTTAGAGGTAACAAAGAGAGAGATGCACATATTTACTGTGGTGTTTTTAAAATACTAAGATACCCTCTGTATTTTAAAGAAAGTTTTTTGTTTGCTTCTACTTCTTTACAGCTATGTAATTGGTCAGATTCTTTCTGACCAGTCCCGAGACACAATTGTGGAAAACATTCAAAGACAACTAATAGAAATTGGAGAAAATGTGATAAATGGCAGAGTCCCAATAAGTCAATTTGAAATCAACAAGGTAAATGGTACCACTCATCAGCTACTGCTAAGATTTTCAGGTTTCTTTTTTCCCCTCTAAAACTTTTTTGCAAGACTTCTCTGTTTAAAGATGCTGTAGTATATATGTGCTGTTCACCAAACTCAGGCAAGGGATGGACAGTCATAAATGATTTCTTCATGCATTTGATATGATATTACCAGGGTTTTTAGTTTGTCTTTCTGATCAGTGATCCAGAACTAGTGCTGGGAAAAGTTTAATGGTTCCTGGAAATATTGATACTGGTCCACCTCTCTGATTAGGCTACGTCAGAAGAGAAAATGTCTATTCCCCCTCTATTTTTAACTTGATTCTTTCTTTTAGATTTATCACTCTTACACTTCTGTTCCTTTCATTTTCCCTGGCACTAGCACTTGGGCCCCAATTCAGCAAGGGACTTAAGCAATATGCCTGACTTGAAGCCTATGAATAATCCTGTTTAATTTCTATTGTGATATTCCCTAGGAGCCTCAGCCATGGACCAGGACCCCACTGTGCTAGGTGCTGTACAAACATCCAACAAAAAGATGGTCCCTGCCCCAAAGAGTTTACAATCTAAGTAAGAAAGGCAATGGGACTATTCGTGTTTAAAGTTAGGCATGTGCTGAAGTACCTTGCTGAATGAGGATCCTAGTGTGTGTCTCACTTTTTCAGAGTCCCAAATCTGATTTGTTTTTGTTTTGTTTTTTTGGTCTGTGAGGCCATGCTCCAAAAATAGTGTGATAGAATGTACTTTCTTTGCCACAGCTGAGAACATTGTCTCCCAGGCCATTACTTTAATTATTTTAAACGTGGAACATAAACATAAATGGAAAAGAATCAAAAAGTTATTTTCACTATAGAGTATGTCCAGAAGTCCAGTACAAATTGTTGGGTTCTCCCTCTCTAAGGCACAGGGACTGGAGCTGAAATTAATTCTGATGCCCCTTCTGGGACTTTTTTTCTTTCTTTGTTAATAAAGCTTCTCTCTTCCCATTGGAGGCTTATGAAAAGACTCTTCTCTCCCAGCTTTGCCACAGTATAATAGTGCCCCTTCTCTGTTGGGCAACTCTCTGGTCCTCAAGAAAATATAAACAAAGTAGTAATGAAAATCACACACTTTCATGTCCGCGCTTGTGGAGTCAACTGTTTTGTGGTTCATTGACAGCTGTTCCTTTATTACCTCATCTATCTTTTCTTGAGGACCAGTATGACTACAATCATTTCAAACCAGTTTTCCGTTAAAAATGAATGCCATTGGAGATATCTCCCATTCTTCTTCGAGTGCTTGCTCATGTCAATTCCATTCTAGGTGTGCATGCCCACGTGCACGGTCGTCGGAGATTTTTGCCTTAGCGGTATCCGTAGGGTTGGCAGTGGCTCCCCCTTGAATGCCGCTCTCATGTGTCGGTATATCAGGTGCCGCTGGCCCTACGCCCTCTCAGTTCCTTCTTATCGCCTGTGGTGGTTAGTCAGAGTGCCTTTCCTTGCATTGCAAGGGCTAGCGATTTCGTTTCTACTGACTTTGAGCCTTAGGGCCTTGTAAATAGTTTGTTTATAGTAGTTAGTGTTAAGTGTAGTTAGAAGTTAGAGTCCCAGCAGGGACTTCGCTCCAGGCGGGGCATGCCCTGGTCTCCCGGGTTTAAGCCCTGCGTGGACTGAAACAGGCCAAGCCTGTAAGCACAGCTGCCTCAAGTGCTTGGGGGAATCACACATGAATGAATGCGATATTTGTAAAAGCTTTCAGCCCAGGACTCAGAAGGAGCGGGATATTCGTTTGCGGGCTCTCCTCATGGAGTCCTTTGCCCAGCTTCCGAGCCGTCCCGCCAAGACTCGCCTAGTACCTCGGCCTCAATGCGCAGTGCACCCCCGGCACCGGGTTTTGCCTGGCAGCAATCCCCATCGCTGGTGCCCAAAAAGAAAACTAGAAAGCACAGCTCCCCGGCTCCAGGCAAGAAGGGCCATAGGTCATCAGGCAAGGGACCCAGTTCAGGCCGCCCGGCCACTCTGGAGCCATGTGTGCATGCCTCCCCGGTCAGGGCCCTTAGCCTCTTAAAAGGTCCACCACTAACTCCCAGGAGCGGTATGGGACCCAATCCCCTGATGGCACCGATGCCTTCCCAAGCTCTGCCGGCGCCGAGAGAGCAGAGGCCTCTGCCCGTGCTGCCGACGTGGCACATGCCAAAGGCTCCCCACGAGGGCAAGCCAGCCGTTAAGACCCCTCAGGGGGCAGTGGAGCACTGCTGATCCCCCGAGCCAAGACAGCATTTTCCATCTCCATGCCACAAATCCCCAGAATCGCAGTCCAGATCCTCTTGGGCTCACCCTGGGTCACTGGCACTGCAATCGTGGTCCCTGCTGTCTCAATATGGATCGCCTAGGGGGAGGTGCTGGTCTCTGTACTACCAGCACCATTCACCCTCCCACCAGTCTTCCTCACGGTGCAGATCTCAGTCGCCTGCCCAGTGGGAGCGCTCCTTGTCATGTCTCTGGTCCCCCCCTGCACCAGCACCAGTCCCCTCGATACTGGCACCGATCTTCTCACTCCAGGCACTAGTCTCTGGTGGCGATGGTCAGCAGGCAGACTTAGGCGTCGATGGGCCCACTGTGGTCACCGGAAGGGGATTCCTCCAGCATGTAAGGGCAGTTCAGCCCCTTGCCCAGACTCCACCGGTGCGATTGGGCACCTGAAGCCATGTTGACATCGACGGTGCCACCTTGCCAGCATGGCCAATGGCCAGCGCACAAGGCTACTTCCTGCAGTTTTCGGCCACCCCTCCTTCCCACCCACCCCCTCTTTCCCGTCCCTCTTCAGGGACTCTTCTCATGAGCAACTCATTCAAGAAGTCGAAAACCTCCTGAACCTGGGGGCGGTGGAGGAGGTCCCTAGGGACATGACAGGAAAGGGGTTCTACTCCCGTTATTTCCTGATTCCATAAGCAAAAGGGGGCCTCAGACCTATTCTGGACCTGTGACGCCTCAATAAGTCTCTCAAGAAGTTGAAATTTTGCCTGGTCTCCCTGGCCTCCATCATCCCCTCCCTGGATCTGGGAGACTGGTACGCCGCCCTTGACTTGAAGGACGTTTATTTCCATATTCCGAAGTGTCAGATGTTTCCTCCATTTCATAGTGGGCGGACATCATTTCAAATTCACGGCACTCGCCTTTGGCCTCTCATCAGCCCTAAGGGTTTTCACAAAATGTATGGCACCAGTGGCTGCTTACCTGAGACGTCGCGGAGTCCAGGTCTTCCCTTATCTCGAAAATCAGCTCATCAAGGGCAGATCTCGGGAACAAGTACAGAGAAGCCTCAATCTGGTGCGTTCCACCTGCTGCGACCTGGGCCTGTTGATAAACGAGAAAAAATCCACCTTAAAGCCAGCCCAACAAATAGAGTTTGTTGGGGCGGTTCTCTATTTAACGTGACCCAGAGCCTTCCTTCCAGAGGTGTTTTTTCAGGCCATGTCGGACCTGATCTCCCATGTGAAGAACCACCTGGCTCATACCTGCTTGTGGTTATTGGGCCACATGGCCTTCTGTACATACGTGGTCAGTCATGCGTGGCTCCATCTCTGGTCTCTGCAAGCATGGCTGGCGTTGGTTTACATCCCCAACAGGCATGACCTAGACCGGGTGGTCAAGGTGCCGGATCGCATCCTATTGTCCCTGGATTGGTGGATGAATCCCTGGTTGGTGTTACAGGAAGTTTGCTTCGCGGCCCCATCCCCGTCGCTGACCCTGGTCTCTGATGTGTCGGACCTGGGCTGGGGAGCCCACCTGGGCGAACTCAGCATGCAGGGCTACTGGCTGTGAGACGATTTGGCCCTCCATATCAACATCAGGCGGTCAGTATGATCTTCCGAAAGTGGGGGACTCCACAGGTGAACTTTTCAGAACAGGAAATGCCACATGTTCTGTTCACTCCGGGGAATGGAAAGGGTTCCCTGTCAGACGCTTTCTAGCTCCCGTGATTGGGGGCCCCGATGTACGCCTTCCCACCAGTGCCATTGCTCCACAGAGTCCTCATGAAGATCAAACGGGACAGGGCGAAGGTTATCTTGATAGCCCCCGAGTGGCCTCACCAACACGGGTTCGGCACGCTGCTGGACCTTTTGGTAGCCGCAGCAAGGCGGCTACCTCTTTGGCCGGACCTGCTGTCCCAGAACTATGGCAGTCTTCTGCACACAAATCTGGCAGCGTTGCACTTGACAGCATGGTTACTGCATGGAAGACCAGGAATGCTTTGCTCAGGTTCAACAGGTCTTGTTGGGTAGGAGAAAGCCCTCCACCACAGTGATTTACCTGGCCAAGTAGAAAAGGTTCATGTACTGGGTTTCGGAACGATGTATCTGGGCCGAGCAGGCCTCGTTGCAGGTGACTCTGGATTATCTTCTGCACCTCAAGCTCCAGGTCTTGTCCCTGCCATCGATCAGGGTCCACCTGGCCACTATTTCCACCCTCCATTCTAAGGCAGGTTGGCCTTCGCTCACGACATGATGACCTGGTTTTTGAAAGGTCTGGAGCATCTCTACCCTCGCATGCGGGACCCTGTCTGTCCCTGGGACTTGAATCTCGTGCTGTCAAGGCTCATAGGGCCTCCCTTCGATCTTCTGGCTTCCTCCTCTCTTCTTCTTCTCTCCTGGAAGTTTTTGTTCTTAGTTGCAGTAACATCTGCCCGCAGTGTGTCTGAGATCTTCTTCAGAACTTCCCTATACGGTATTCTACAAGGATAAGGTCCAACTGCATCCGCACCCGGTGTTCCTGCCCAAGTTTCATACCAGCCAGGACATATACTTACCTGTCTTCTTCCTGAAGCCTCATAAATTGGAAGAGGAATGGAGGTTGAACACCCAGGATGTCAGGAGGGCGCTGCCTTGTACATCCACAGAACAAAGCAGTTTTGCAAGTCAACGCAGCTGTTTGTTGCGGTGGCAGACAGGATGTAAGGTCACCTAGTGTCTGCTCAAAGCATTTGGTCTTGAATCATCGCCTGCATCTGCTACCGCTATGAGCTGGCAAAAATGCCTCCACCAGTCAAGGAACACTCCACTAGAGCGCAAGCGTCAGCAGCAGCCTTCCTGGCTCGGTGCCAATCCAAGAGATCTGTAGAGCTGCTACCTGGTCATCTGTTCACACGTTTGTGTCCTATTATGCACTTACCCAGCAGGCCTGGGATGATGCTGGCTTCGGCAGAGCAGTTCTGCACACTGCAAGACCATCTCCATTGACACTGCTTGTGAGTCACCTAGAATGGAATCGACATGAGCAAGCACTCGAAGAAGGAAAAAATGGTTACCTACCTTTTTGTAAATGTTGTTCTTCCAGATATGTTGCTCATGTCCATTCCATTACCCACCCTCCTACCCTTCTGTCGGAGTTGCCCACAAGAAGGAACTGAGAGGGCACAGGGCCGATGGCGCCAGATATACCGATGCATGAGCATGGCACTCAAGGGGGTGCCACAGCCAACCCTACGGATACCTCTAAGGCAGAAATTTACGACGACCACGCATGTGGGAGCATGCACACCTAGAATGGAATAGGCATAAGCAGCACATCTCAAAGAACAACAGTTACCAAAAAGTAGGTAACCATTTTTTTTAAGTCCTACACACTCCAGTGTTTTGTTTGCCTTTGAAATACTTAGACCTAAATATTAGTTTAAAAGTTATGTTGATGAAGTTGTAGGTGTAGAGAAGGGGATTATTTTTTTTCAAACTCTTTATCTTCATGTGAAGTAATTATGGAATAGAGAGGGGAAATGATTTATTGTAAAATTCTAGTAGTCTTATCTATAGAAATATTGAAACCCTGATCTACTTCACTACTTCTGTTACAAAGTTTTTAAATAAATATAAATGTGTCGGACACTTATTAATTTTTTTTTTCAGTTTTGAAAATCTTCTTTCACTGCATTCTTGCACTGTGTATAATATTTCATACTTTGATTAAATCTAATTTTTAACCATTCTGGCTGTCTTTGTGCTTGTTTGAACTTTTGTTAGGGTTCCAATCAGGGTTCTTATTGTGTTTAGCTTTTCAGAAAGTTAATGTATAAAATTCCAGGTTGCTCTTCCAATAATGTTAATTAGGGAGCATGAAAGACTGATACAGAAATCTGAATGTCTGAAAGATATATTTATTATAATGTTATGCTTTGTATTAATGTCATATTTCAAAATTGTTTTCTGGTGAACAGTAGAGGGATGATGAAGACCGCTATTTATAATCTTCTTCTCTTTTTTTTTTTTTTTACTGCAGTGATTTGTCCAGCATTTAATTTGCATTATTCTCAAAGATATGTACCTGTTTTCCTCTTTGATCTCTTAGGCATTGACAAAGGATCCTCAGGATTATCCTGACAAAAAAAGCTTGCCACATGTGCATGTTGCCATGTGGATAAACTCTCAAGGAGGCCGAAAGGTGAAAGCAGGAGATACTGTGTCATATGTGATCTGTCAGGTAAAAAAAATCTTGGTTACGGCTAGATACTATTTAGGAGTTTTGGGGAGAAAATAAAACAAAACAAAAATCCCTCAAACCCTTGAATGGCATTATTCTGTATTTTTAAAGAACGCTATTAAGTAACGTATGCCCTAAATTTGACATAGTTTCATGTACTAGAAGTCTAGAAGGGACCATCGATCATCTAGTCTCACCTCTTGCATAACACAGGCTATAAGACTTCCCTGAATTAATTCCTGTTGGAACCAGAGCAGTCTTTTAGGAAAAACATTCTATCTGGATTTAAAAATTTACAATGATGGAGAATCCACCACAACCCTAGATGAGTTATTCCAATGGTTAATTACCTGTGCTGTTCAAAATTTACACCATCTTTCTAGACTAAATTTGTATAGCTTCAACTTCCAGCCATTGGATCTTGTCATACATTTTTCTACTGAAGACTGAAGAGTCCTATATTATGAAATTTCTATTCTCCATGTAGGTACTTATAAAACTGTCATCAAGTCATGCTATAACTTCCCTTTAGTGAACTAAATAGATTGAGCTCCTTGAATGTGTTATTATAAGGCATGTTGTCCAGTCTTTTAATCATTCTTTTGGCTCTCCTCTGAACCCTCTCCAGTCTTTCAATATCTTGAAGTGTAGACACCAAAACTGGACATAGTTTTCAGTAGCGGTAGCAACAGTGCCAAACTCAGAGATTAAAATAACCCTTGATATTCCACTGTTTATATATCCAAAGATCACATTAGCCTTTTTGGCTAGCGTGTTTAAGTGGGAGTTTACAGTCATGTGAGTACCCACCATGACTCTACGTCTTTTTTCAGAGTCACTGCTTCCCAGAATAGTCCCCCATCCTGTGAGTATGGTCTGCATTCTTGGCTCCTACATCTGACTTTACAGTTGGCCATATTGAAATGTGTATTGTTTTCATGTTCCCAATTTACCAAACGATCCAGAGCACTCTATATCAGTGAGCTGTCCTCTTCATTATTTACTACTACCCCAATCTTTGTGTGATCTGCAGACTTTGTGTGATCTGCAGAGATGGTTTTGTCATTTAAAAAAAAAAAATGTTGAACAGCATAGGGTCAAGAACCATTCCTGCAGGACCCCACAAGAAACGTATTTGCGTGATGATGGTTTCCCGTTCACAATTACATTTGAAGACCTATCCATTAGCCAGTTTTTTATCTATTTAATGTGTGCCATTGTTGATTTCTGTATCATTCTAGTTTCTTAATCAAAATGTCATATGGTACCAAGTCCAAATGCCTTACCAAACTCTAAGTATATTACATTAACACTGTTACCTTAACAATATCAACCAAAACTGTAATCTCATCCAAAAAGATATCAAGTTAAACCGGATATATTTTCTGTAAACCCATGTTGATTGACATTAATTATATTACCCTTTTTTAATTTTCTATTTGAGTCCCAAATCAGCCCTTCCATTGTTTTGCCTGGGATCAAAGTCAGGCTGACAGGCCTATAATTACCTTTGTCATCCAGCTTTCCCTTTTTAACTATTGACATGACATTCACTTTCTTCCAGTCCTCTGGAATTTCTCCAGTGTTCAAGACTTACTGAAAATCAAAATTAACCATCTAGCGAACTCCTGGACCAGCTCTTCAAAAAAAAAAAAAAAAAAAACTCTTGGATGCAAATTATCCAGACTTGCTGATTTAAAAAGTAGCTGCTGTTTAACATCCTCCTGAGTTACTGTTGGAATGAAAAGTGTTGTGTCATCATCGCATGATATAAATACATCTGGCTTTTCCCCCAAATACAGAACAAGAATATTTACTGTACGCTTCTGTCAATGCAGAAAAGGCAGTCCTATCATTTACATCTAGAAAGGGATAAATATGATTATTAAAGCCCTACCAAATTCACAGTCCATTTTGATCAGTTTCCCGGCCAGAGGATTTTATAATGGTCAATTTCATGTTTTCAGCTGGTGGGCTCCTAGCAGCAGGGGGAGATCGGACCCATGTCCACAGGCCTCTTCCAGCTGCAGGAACCTTCGGGGCTGCTGCCAGCACCGGAGCTTCGTTTAGCAGGGGGAGGCTCTCGGAGGTGGGCCTGATCTCCCCTCTCCCCCTTGAGAGCTGCCAGGCAAGGAAAGGACAAGTCCTGTCCCTTCCCAGCCTGGCAGGGACTCGCAGCTAGGAGCCCCCTGCTCTTCCCTCTAAGGATTCTGACTTTTTGTTCTCCCACCCTCCACCTAGCTCCCTGGTGGTGGATGCGGTAAATGAGTCAGGTAGGCAGTGCTTCTCTAAGTCAACCCCATATGACAAGAACCAGAAAAGGCTGGATCTCTTTGGGCAAAGGTCCTGTTCGCCAGCAGGTCAGCAATTTAGGATTGTGAATTATCAAGTGGTTATGGCCAAATATAACTTTACAAATTATAACTGATTCATGGCTTTTATTGACCATTTGCCACAAGAGCATGGGGAGCAATTCCAGTCCATCATCTCAGAGGGCCAATTGGTGGCCAGAACTGCTCTTCAAGCATCCTTTAGATGCTGATGACGCTGCTGCCAGGTTCATCTCTATGGCACTGGTTATGTGCAGGGCATCGTGGCTGTATATCTCGGGATTTCCTTGAGACATACGGAACACAGTGGAGGACTTCCCCTTAGATAGTTGTAAATTCTTCTCAGAAACCACATGAGAGTCCTTGCACACTCTAAAGGACTCTAGGGCTCCTTTATGAACCCTGGGCATACATACACCTACAAATAAGAACATAAGAATGGCCATACTGGGTCAGACCAAAGGTCCATCTAGCCCAGTATCCTGTGTTCTGACAGTGCCCAATGCCAGGTGCCCCAGTGGGAATGAACAGAACAGGTAATCATCAGGTGAGCCATTCCCTGTCGCTCATTCCCCGGCTTCTGGCAAACAGAGGCTAGGTACACTATCCCTGGTCATCCTGGCTAATAGCCATTGATGGACCTACTCTCCATGAACTTATCTAGTTCTGTTTTGAACCCTTTTATAGTGTTGGCCTTCACAACATCCTCTGGCGAAGAGTTCCACAGGTTGACTGTGCGTTGTGTGAAGAAATACTTCCTTTTGTTTGTTTTAAACCTGCTGCCTATTAATTTCATTTGGTGACCCCTAGTTCTTGTGTTATGAGACGGAGTAAATAGCACTTCCTTATTTACTTTCTTTACTCCAGTCATGATTTTATAGACCTCAATCATATCACCCCTTAGTTGTCTCTTTTCTAAGCTGAAAAGTCCCAGTCTTATTAGTCTCTCCTCATATGAAAGCCGTTCCATACCCCTAATAATTTTTGTTGTTCTTTTCTGAACCCCTTCCAATTCCAATATATCTTTTTTGAGATGGGTGACCACATCTGCACACAGTATTCAAGATGTGGGCCTACCATAGATTTATATAGAGGCAATATATTTTCTGTCTTATTATCTATCCCTTTCTTAATTATCCCAGCATTCTGTTAGCTTTTTTGACTGCTGCTGCACATTGAGTGGATGTTTTTAGAGAACTATCCACAATGACTCCCAGATCTTTCTTGAGTGGTAACATCTAATTTAGACCCCATCATTTTATATGTATTGTTGGGATTATGTTTTCCCATGTGCATTACTTTGCTTTTATCAACAAAATAACTTTATCAAAAAAAGGTTTAGTAGGTCACAGACCGTCCAGAGATTGTTTCCTGCTCAGTTTTCTTGGTTCCATAAATCCACTGAATCCCCCAGAAAGAGAGACAGATTTCAAAGAAAAAGGACTGCCATCTGCTCTCCATGACCACCCAGCCATCTTCAAAGCAACAGTTTTGATGGGTTGGTTGAGGGTTCAATCCATTCCACACCTTGGGATTTACATCTGCATGCATTAGCCCTGATCCCCTCCTTTTGCCTGTTTCCTGTATGCTTGGAGGCAGATCACTATAGACAAGTGAGTCAACATAGGGCTGTACCATCCATTTTACATAGTTCCCTCCCTCCCTTGCACCCACCTCCCTTCCTCATTCTTCTTCAGGGACCCCTCCCACAAGCTTTTATTGAGACAAGTGAACTCTCTCCTTCGATTAGGAGCAATAGAGCTGATTCCTCCTCCTCATAAGGGCAAGGGATTTTACTCAAATTATTTCCTGTGCCAAAGAAGGATGGAGGGTAGAGACCGAACTTCGTTCTAAAACTTGTAAACAAGTTCATAAAGTCTCAAAAATTCAGAATGGTGACTCTGGCAGCTATAATTCCTTCACTGGAGAAAGGGGTTTGGTTTTCGGCTCTTGACCTACAAGATGCCTATTTCCATATCATGATACATCCATTGCACAGGAAATACTTACTGTTCACTATACGACAGGATCGTTTCCAATGCTGAGTGTTTCTGTTTGGCCTTTACTTGGCCCCCAGGGTGTTCTCAGAAGTCCTAGCAGTAATGGCTGCTTACTTCTGACAAGAAGCGATCCTAGTCTTCCTGTACCTCGACGACTGGCTACCCCAGGACCGTTCCTACAAAGTAGTGCTGTCATCTACCCAGACTTTGGTCTGTTTCAGAAGTTAGGTCTGCAGCTGAATATTAAAAAGTCCACATTCTTGTAGAGGAGATATAATTTATAGGGGCATATTTGGACTCATTAATAGCTTTAGCGTACCTTCCCTTAGACAGGTTCGTAACCTTATCAGATCTGGTACAGAAAGTTCAGGGGAGCCCTTCTTCTTAGCGTATGTGCAACATGCCTCAGGAATCACAATAAGGAACTGTTTTCAGCTCTTAGGACACATGGCAGTTTTGTGACCAATCATGAAAGGTTATGTCTCTATCACTTCCAGAGTTGGCTCAGAAAGATCTAATCTCCGGTCAGATACCTTGGATAGAAGGTGACAGTTCCTCTACAAGTGAGGAACTCCTTAGACTGGTGGAAGGGTCAACTCAATGTCGGTGCAAACGTTCTTTTTTGTCGCCCAGCCCCAACAGTGACTTTAACAACAGAGATGCATCGCTGTTGGGATGGGGAGCCCACCTCAATATCTTCACAACTAGGAGAGATGGACAACTCAAGAAACCAGTCTTCACATGAATGTGTTGAAGCTCAGGATTGTCAGGAACACTTGCTTTCATTTCCTACTCCTCATCAGGAGCAAATTAATCAGGGTCATGGCAGACAACGGATCCTGCCTGTTCTATATCAATAATTCCTGTGTGCTGAAGCCATGAAACTATGGAATTGGTGCATGGCTCATCAGATCCAAATTTCAGCAGTCTACCTCCCAGGTATTCAGCACACTGCAGCTGATGTTCGCGGCAGATACGTCTCACAGGATTACAAATGGGAGCTAGACACCCACGTTCTCCACAGCATATTCCAAAGATGGGGACTGCTAGAAGTGATCTCTTTGCCATCTCCAGGAACAGGAAGTATCCTGTTTTCTGATCAAGAGGGGTCTGGGCCACTACTCTTTCTTCTATCTTGGAAGAAGAGTCTGTTCTATGCATTTCCTCCAGTGCCACTGATACTAAGGGTAATGAACAAGATCAGACAAAACAAAGTCAGAGTTACCGTTATAGTGTTGACCTGACTGAGACCAGCTTGGTACCCTTACCTGCTTCACTTCTGTGTCCAACTGCTGTTCATGTTCCTGACCATTCCTCATCTCCTTTCACGGGATGAGAGTTGTGTGCTTCATCCCAACATAGTAGCTGTCTGCCTTGGGGCATGGCTCCTTGATGGATTACGGGGTTAGAATCCAGTTTTTTCTTGGAACTCAAGATTTTTCTCTACCCTCCCACCAGCCCCATTTTCAACCTGCATTTTAGCCTCTGATTCCAACTTGTTTCAGCCTCTGTTTTCAATTTTTTTCTGTTTAAGAAAGGCTCCTTGTGCTCTCTGGAACTCCAGAATGGCGCTCTTGACAAGAAGGATTGCAAAGAATTTCTTACGCTACTCAACCCTTTTGGGTTGATCACACTGTCTCTGTGGTGCTATTTATCTATGCATTGGTGTCTGACAGTTTCTTCTCCATCAACCCATTTTTATTCCTGTCTATGTAGAACCTACAATAAACTTCTTAGCAAAATAGATTCAGTCTTGCTCTCTTAATTCCTCCTTCCATTCTTCCACTTAGTGTTTTGTCTTTTCTTTGATGATGCACCACTGATTATTTTAGCACATTAATGTAAGGCTGTGGTTTTGGTATCTGCTTGTTACAATAGATTATTTGATTCTAAGGTCAGAAGGGACCATTGTGATCATCTAATCTGACCTCCTGTGTAACACAGATCATGAATTACTTCCTGTTTGAACATGAACATATCTTTTAGAAAAAAATCCAATCTGATGAAAAAATTTCCAGTGATGGAGAATCCACCACAACGCTTAGGAAGCTGCTCTAACGATTACTGTAATGTGATAATGCTGATTTAATATAAGGTGATCCCAAAATGTTTGCCCTCTGCATACTTTTAACTGGGCTTATGGTAACAGTATATTTTCATTGTGCATTTCTGAATTGACAGATGGGACTGTTTACTCTGTCTACTATTACTGATTTGCACACACAAGCTGTAATAATACAAGCTGGATTTATGTTCTTGAATTTACTAGCTAATGCCAGCAACAAAAGTGTAACCTGTTTCTTCAGATTTCTTGAATTTGTATTGGATATGTAATAAAATAGCTGAAGGAAGGAATCCATGGTACCCTTTTTTTAAAAACATAGTTTTATAATGCTGAAATGTCTAACCCCAACTCCAACCCACATATGACTGACTTTTTTTCTCTTGGTTTGTTTTGTGTGTGTCCCCTTTCTTAGGATGGGTCAAATCTGAGTGCCAGCCAGAGAGCGTATGCTCCAGAACAGCTGCAAAAACAAGAAAATCTTACTGTTGATACTCAGTACTATCTGTCACAACAGATTCACCCCGTAGTGGCTCGAATCTGTGAGCCCATAGATGGAATTGACTCTGTTCTCATTGCAACATGGTTAGGTAAGTATCTAAAACTCACTTTATCCAGAGAGCATCAAGAGGCAGAGTGAGCAGAATTAATGCACATCATTTCTTAGCAGAAGCACATTAGGGAATCTGTTCTTCAGGTCAGTCTGTGTTGGGGAGAGACTAGTTAGGGTATGTCTACACTGCAGCTAGAAATGAACTTCCCAGCCTGGATAGACAGACTCATGCTAGCTCTCTAAAAATAACAGTGTGGGCATTGCTACACGCGTGGCAACTTCAGCTAGCCACCCAAACTCAAACCCAGGGCTTTGGGCAGGCTTGGACTTGGGCAGCTAAACGAAATTGCTGCCTATGATGCTGCAGCGTTTGTTAGCTCTGCTTGAATTAGCATGAGTCTGTCTACCCAGGCTGGGAGGCACGTTTTCAGCTGCAGCGTGGTCGTATTCTTATACTTTGTATGACCTAGATAGCGCAGCAGTGTGGATTAGTTGTATGCTTAGTCACATGAGTAGTCCTATTGACTTGAGTGAAGTTACTCATATGAGTAAGTGCTCATCTGTATGAGTAAGGGTTGTAAAATCTAACTCTGTCTGACACCCTTTAGTTTTTATAAATGTCAGCACTGTTGTTTCTTAGCAATTTAAGAAAATCTTGTGAAAACATACTACACAGTTAGACTATGTGCTCTTTGGCATCTGTCCAGGAAAAAAGAAACTTGCTTCTCTGTTAATACCTTTTCATTAAAGATTAAAGATATATCTTTTCAGAAATATGGCAATAAAGACCTTTTTCCTAGGCAGGCGCTCTAGTAATCCATAGTAATGGGTCCTTCCTTCCTTGTGTGTCAGGCAAGTGGAAAAATCAAGAGAGAGACGATTACTGCTGCAGGTGCACGCAGATTCACCCATTTTCGCTCCACCTGAGAGAGGTGCAGGTGCCTGAGCTTTTCTTAGAAGAACTTTTTTTTTCTTTAGATGATGGCAGAAAAAACAGTAAAACTTTTCCTAACCCACACAGAAAGGGCACCTCCACAGCTCCCTATTCAGAGGAAAAGTTCATTGTTTAGTAAGTTACTTGTAAATCTTCTCCAACAAAGGGTTTATTTTCTAACTCTTTTATAGAAAATATAACATGAATATCTATATACGTCATTTTTCATTTTATTTCCTCCCAAAGGTAATTAATTGGCCGAGCTGATGGAGGTCTTACATTCAACTTGACAGCATTTCTGTGTCTGTCTGTCATTGCATATGTAATGGGAAATCTTTAGAACACTGCATCCAATCGATAGAGCTCTGCAAATCTGCGGATATCCACTTCATATCCCTGGGCCATGTTTGCGGATCACAGATCAGATGCAGATACAAATTTCGTATCCATGCCAGGCTCTACTAATCTGTTCTAAAATATCAGGGAGTATTCTAGGCATCAGTACCAGAACCTTATTGATTTTGGAGAAAATTGGAAAATAGGAGAGACAGGAAGCCCCTGCCAGCTGTTTACAAAAGCCACAGCTTCGAGCACCTCTGCAGTTGTCTAGATCAAACTGGTTGATGGCCCCATTAGCACCTTCCAGCATAGCAGTGATCCTATCTTATCTCTGCCCATCCTCCCAATAGAGTTTTACATGTTGACACTCTGAATGTAACTGAGAGCTGAATTTGCCCTCACAGACAGAAAAAAGAATAATGTTGGAGGAGTGGGGTGGAGGAAGAATGGGGGAGAAAGGAATGGGAGCATGCACACAGCCCCTGGCATGGGGAGAGGGAAGAATGGGGCACAAAGAACCGCAGGTGAGGGGAAGATTGGGGAGTCCTGGTATGGGGGAAAGAGGAAGGAGAGGAAGGGGGAAGGCAGAGCCCCCCTGCATGGGGAAGGGTGTGATGAAGGTTTTCTTAGTCCCTGCCATGGGGGGGAGGGGAGGGATAGCTCAGTGGTTTGAGCATTGGCCTCCTAAACCCAGGGTTGTGAGTTCAATCCTTGAGGGGGTCATTTAGGGATCTGGGGCAAAAATCTGGGGATTGGTCCTGCTTTGAGCAGGGGGTTGGACTAGATGACCTCCTGAGGTCCCTTCCAACCCTGATATTCTATGATTCTATGAGTGTATGACCCTTCTATGGGGGAGGTACACAGAACCCCTGCTGAGGGGTTTGGACATTAGGGGATGCACTGAAACTTTGCTTAGAGGAGATTGGGGATGTTGGTGTGGGGGGAAGGGGAATGGAAAGGGGCCCAGAACCCCAGGTCAGGAGGTTGGGGGTACCTGATATGGGGTGATAGAGGGCACACAGAGCTTCTGCTATGGGAAATAAGGGGGACATTAGCGGAAGTGGGAATGGGGGTGCACAGAGGGCTATTGATATGAGGAGAGGGAAATGGGGGACCCTGGTATGGGAGGAGGGAGAAATGGGAGCACACAGAACCCCTTTCAGGGATGATTGGGAGGAGTTTCAGGAAGTCCCTGAAAAAGGGGGATGGGAGGATGGCACACGAGCTTGTGGGCAGGAATGGAGGGATGTAAGAATCACTTCATATGTGCAGTAGGCTTGCCCTACGTAAGCTATGAAGCATGCGATCCTCAAGAAATAGTTATGAGCTCCCTAATGAGAAGAGAGAGAAATCTGGAGCTCCCTTACCAGGATCACTTCCCTCACTGAAGGGTGTTCTAAAAAATCATATGCTCCCTTGGAAGAGGTAGCTTCTTTATCAGATCAGGAAGGAAGATGGAAACAGTGTTAAAATAGATGTTTTATTCAGGGATCTATGGCTTGGAGGAAGTTGGAACTCTTAATGTTTTGCTAAGAGATATTGACAAGGTTCCATCCTCCCATAATAGAATGTTAAAAAGTTTAAAAGGAAATTGGATTGTACCATTTTAACTATTAACTTTCAAGCTGGTGCTATAGAATCATAGAACCATAGAATCGTAGGACTGGAAGGGACCTCAATAGGTCATCTAGTGCAGTCCTGCCTTGATTGCAGTGGACTGAGGTATTATCTAGACCAGTGGTCCTCAACGTGGTGCCCGCGGGCGCCATGGCACCCGCCGGGGTATTTATGTGCGCCCGCCTAGTGCCCAGCAAGGGAGAGAAGCCGCGGCCCCGCACCTGACGGGAACAGATAACTCAGGCTGCAGGCGCGGTGTTTTCTGTTCCCGGCAGGCGTGGGGCCTGCCTAGTGCCCAGCAGGGGAGAAAAGCCGGGGCCCCACGCCTGCTGGGGACAGAGTACTCCGGGGCCGCGGGCCCCGGTGTTCTCTGTCCTCGCGGCTTCTGTCTGGATTCATATATTATGTAATATTAAGTATGATGTTTTTCGTATTATTTAATGTACAAATACAAAATAAGCCTTGAAAAATTGTTGGCGCCCGCCACACTCTTCTGAAAACATGAATGTGCAACTGGCCACAAAAAGGTTGGGCCATCTCTGACAGGTGTCTAACCTGCTCTTAAAAATCTCTAGTGATGGAGATTCCACAACATCCCTAGGCAATTTATTCCAGTGCTTACCTACCCTTACAGTTAGGAAGTTTTTCCTGATGTCCAACCTAAACTGCCCTTGCTGCAATTTAAGCCCATTGCTTCTTGTCCTATCCTCCGAGGTTAAGGAGAACAATTTTTCTCCCTCCTCCTTGTGACATCCTTTTATGTACTTGAAAACTGTCAGCATGTCCCCTCTCAGTCTTCTCTTCTCCAAACTAAACAAACCCAATTTTTTCAATCTTCGCTCATAGGTCATGTTTTCTAGACCTATAATAACTGTGAACTTTCTCCAATTTGTCCACATTTTTCCTGAAATGCGGCCCCCAGAACTGGACACAGTACTCCAGTTGAGCAGAAGAATTACTTCTCGTGTATTGCTTACAACACTCCCGTTAATACATCCCAGAACGATGTTTGCTTTTTTTTTGCAACTGTGTTACACTGTTGACTCATATTTAGCTTATGATCTACTATGACCCCCAAATCCCTTTCTTCAGAACTCCTTCCTAGGCAGTCATTTCCCATTTTGTATCTGTTCCTTCCTAAGTGGAGTACTTTGCATTTGTCCTTATTGAATTTCATCCTGTTTGCTTCAGACCTTTCTCCAGTTTGTCCAGATCATTTTGACTTAAAATCCTATCCTCCAAAGCACTTGCAACCCCTCCCAACCCCATCGTCCACAAACTTTATAAATGTACTCTCTATGCCATTATTTAAATCATTGATTAAGATTCTTCACACAATGTAGTCAACCCGTGGAACTCTTTGCCAGAGGATGTTGTGAAGGCCAAGACTATAACAGGGTTAAAAAAAGAACTAGATAAATTCACAGAATATAGATCCATCAATGGCTATTAGCCAGGATGGGCAGAGGTTGTGTCCCTAGCCTCTGTTTGCCAGAAACTGGGAATGGGTGACGGGGATGGATCACTTGATGATTACTTGTTATGTTCATTTCCTCTGGGGCACCTGGTATTGGCCACCATCGGAAGACAGGATACTGGGCTAGATGGACCTTTGGTATGACCCAGTATGGCCATTCTTATGTTCTTATATTGAATAGAATCAGACTCAGAACTGATCCCTGTGGGATCCCACTTGATATGCCCTTCCAGCTTGACTGTGAACCACTGATGATGACTCTCTGGGAATGGTTTTCCAACTAGTTATGTACCCTCCTTATTGTAGCTGCATCTAGGTTGTATTTCTTTAGTTTGTTTGAGAAGGTCATGCAAGACAGTATCAAAAGCCTCACTAAAGTCAAGATATACCACATCAGCTGCTTCACCCTTATCCACAAGGCTTGTTACCCTGTAAAAAAATGCTGTTTGGTTGCTTTGACATGATTTGTTCTTGATAAGTCCATGCTGACTGTTACTTATCACTATCTTCTAGGTGTTTGCAAATTGATTGCTTTATTATTTGCTCCATTATCTTTCCGGATACTGAAGTTAAGTTGATTTGTCTGTAATTCCCGGGTTGTCCTTATTTCTCTTTTTATAGATTGGCACTATATTTTTCCCTTTTCTCGTCCTCTGGAATCTTTCCCATCTTCCATGACTTTTCAAAGATAATCACTAATGGATCACTAATCGTTATGTCTGTGTCCAGTGGAGTGCTGACTTTGCATATGAGTTTCAGAACAATCAAAAGAAAAGTCAAATCCTACAGTTCAGAGGCAGTGGACATTTTGGTAATGGCCTAGATAGAGCAGTTGAAGATTTAATCTTGTATTATCCTGAGGCAGAGAAAGACAAAAAAGATTCCTGAGTTATATCCATTTGTTTTCAAAAGCCAAAAAAATTCTTCAGAAGATTATGCTAGCCTTATAGATATAGGACCGGATTTTCAAAAGTATTCAGTACCCACAATTGGGGCTCAAAAGAGCTTAGTTTCCGTTTAGGCACTCCAAAATGTAATGGCGAGATTTTAAAAACTGTTCAACGCTCTGTAGATTCTATTGTTTCCAAATGCATAAACTGCATTTTGCAGCGCGATTGAAGATGGGATTTTTTTTTGGTGTATAATATTTGTACAGCAGAGATGGTTTTTTTTTTTTTTTAGGCATCTGTAGCTCTGCAAGACTGATCATCCATATACCTATTGCAGCATCTTGTAAGATTAACAACCAAATACGTTCAGTTTGATATCTCCATGCCCCTGAAGTTTCCTTATTTTGGCAGCATTTTATCAGGAATGTTCTCTAGCATGTAAACTGTATTGGGTGGTAGAAACCAAGTCTTTTTTCCAGAGACCCACATTAAAAATAAAAATATTATTCTCACATAGTTGATCAGAGTTCTATCATAAATCTTTGAGTGATCTAGAAACATTCCAGGCTCTAATAAGTTATTCTGGGATCTTTCTGCAGTTCAGGGGCAGTGGACATTTTGGTAATGGCCTAGATAGAGCAGTTGAAGATTTAATCTTGTATTATCCTGAGGCACTGGATAGTGGCCTACATATATTTGTCTCCGGAATGCAGCAGAAATTTGTTTTTATAGTGGCTAGAATGTTGTCTTCAGCCTCATCAGGTAACCAAACAAATCATTTGATTCTTTAATGTCTTCTTGTTTTTACTTTGCCTATGCTTACACTAGGCAACTGTGCTGCTGCTGTTAGACGCTTATTACAGTGACAGAAGGGGTTCTTCCTTCACTGTAGTAAATCCACCTCTCTGAGAGGTGGTAACTAGGTTTATGGAACAATTTGTCTATTGACCTAGTAATGTCTACCCTGGAGCTTAGGTTGGCTTAACTACATCGCAGAAGGTGTGAAATTTTTCATAGCACAGAGCAGTATAGTTAAACTGACCTAAATTTGTAGTATAGACCAGCCCTATATGTCTTAGTCTCTGTTACACAGGAAATCCTGGCTTTCTGTCTTCTTGCAGTGGATCCAAGAACATTTCTTTCTGAAGAAGAAACCCTCCGTTCTGGATAATTTTAGGAAAATATTGTGTCTGATGGATTAAACTTTGCTTATCTTTTCAAACAGTGTGATCTGAATTGAGCCACTGTAGTGAGAAATGTCATGTGAACCAGATGTCTTTGCAGAGCAAGTGATCAAAGAGCCAGAAACAACTTCAGATCTCCTATTTTACAGAATTGGGTCGTTCTCCATTTAGCGAATGCTGCAGTGATGGCTCACCTCACTAGTCATGGCAGATGAAGTATAGCCCTGCTCAGGGAAACATTGCTTATCTTGAAATGAGCAGAAAAGATTTTCTGTGATGTTAAAGCACTCCACATACTATGCTGGTGATTTCAGCCTCAGAGCAGACTAGTTCAGCCACTCTACTTTAAATGCTGGAGAATGGAACCTCAGTCCACAAGTATTACACCAGATTTGCAGAATGTAGATAACTCTAAATAACAGATATGTTTGCTTATAAGTTCCATCTGTAAGTTCTCTATCTTTGGACTTGGGGTGGGGTGAAGAGGAATCTGTCTAGTCTTAGGGATGTATAGATTTACTGTCCCTGAAAATCACAGCAAACTCTATATGTTCCTTTCTTTTTCCTTTCATTATTCCGAAGGTCCTGAGAAAGTATCCGTGGCCAAATTAAACTGATTTCCACAGCCCCAGTGTGGCTCTGAATAAATTGGTTTGCAGACCTGACCCTATTGTCCATCACCCAGTTCCATTACATCCTCACAAAAGCAACCTATTGTCTCTCTAGCACCCATCTCAGGAGCCTATCCAAAAGGGTTATGATTTGTGGTACCTTGATTCTGAAGTGCTATGCAATGTCAATATCCTTCTTGAGTCCGAGGAAATTAACGGAAGATAGATTGCTGAAGAACCTTCTTCAGAAGACAATGAGTATCTCCTTTTTGGTGCGAACTAGCTGACTTCTTTAGCTTTCTCCAATGCAACCTAGAGCAAGATCTGTCTCAAGTACCATTTTCAAAAGGTCAACATTCTCAAATTTATTTCTGTCCTAGGATCTACTGAGTGTGTTTCTCTCATCCCTTAGTAAGGTGTTTTCTAAAAGCGGCCAAGCAACTGAGACACAAATTCTGTGGAGTTCACTCCCCCTTTGAAACTTACTGGTGTTTAAAAGCCTGTGTGAATTACTGAAGCTGTTTGCTGCATAAAAGAGAAATTTCCCCATGTCTGTATAATTGATTTCCATGAGAAATTCTAGTGGTCCATAGGCTTATGCAGATACTGGTGTTCTTTATTTGACATGCTAGCAGTTTTGCAGCATGTTAATTTAAGAAAGTTGCTTTTCTAGTTCCTGTTTAGTTTAGTAATGGTGACTACTTTTTTCAGGAGATTATTTTTTCTTCTGGTAATCGCTGCCTGTCTTATTTGTTCTGAGGAGAACCCATTCGTATGGGCTACCAAATGTAATTTTATAGAAACCCATTTTAAAGGTAGGACAAAGTTCAAAAAATGTTCTATAGGAATTACCAAAGCAAATTCCTTTTATTTATTTTACAGCTCCCCAAACTGTGCTACACTCTTCACTGTACATATAAATTGTACGTGGTTCTTTCCCCCAGAGAATTTACAGTCTATTTTGTCATATTATACAATGAAGGGAAACCACATCTGTGGGTTTGAGTAGGAGGGAGAGGAAAGACAAAGCAATATGATTATATTTCCTAACCACCACATCCATGAATTGATCAGTTTTAATTTTAATAAATCTTGGTCATTCAAGATTTATTAAAAAAAAAAAAAAAAAAAAAACTGCTCAGCTGTGCTATTCACATACTTTGCTGAGCAACCTTGTATTCCACAATATCTTAACTGGAGATCAGATAAAGTGCATGAGTTAACAGCCCCTTATTTAAATCTCTGGGTGCTGTGAATTCGGTATCAACTATATAATTCCTTTGTATGCTATTGATGGTCAGAATTTGTTAACAAGGTGCAGGCCCTTGCTTGAAGTGTGATTTAGGGGAGACCATGAGGGTTCTTTTTTGGAGAGCAAGCATGGGGTCTCTTTTTTGTGTGTTTTTTTAAATTACAAACATGTGCTTAGTGTGTGATAAGTACATTTAAAAAAAAAAAAAGAGAGAGATAAAGTAAAGCATTATTGTTTGAGAATAGTCCTGCTCTGGCAAGGAAATGAACTGGACTAAATTGATGTGTTCTGTCTCTAGCCGCTAATTCTATAAACCTTGTTTATAGTAGTAATACTTATATTTTCATTTTTTTCTTTACAAGATCAAAGTTTAATCACTCCAGTGTTTTGATTATATATAGGTTTTCCTTTTAGGATGTCTATTCAGTCAAACAAATTATTTAACTTAGAAGTATAGTAAGATCCCTATTATCTAAATTTAAGCAACGTTGGTAAGGTTATTTGGGCATTTGTATAATGGAGCGTTACTGGCAAAGAAGTCTTTAGGTAGGGGAATTCTTTGCAGTGCATGATATTGAGGGTTTAGATAATCAGAATCTTTCCGTACCTTCAGTATGTATGGAGTTGGGTGCTGAAGTACATTTCCACTTACGTGACGTGATTCTAAAAGAAATTCACACCGTTAGTCTCTAGGTGGCAGCACCAGATACTATTTTGCATCTGAAGAAGTGAGGTTCTTACCCACGAAAGCTTATGCTCCCAATACTTCTGTTAGTCTTAAAGGTGCCACAGGACCCTCTGTTGCTATTTTCCTGTTGTTTCACAAAACCTCTAATGAGCAAAGGTATAAGTATATAAACTTTTCTGTTTGCATAGCTTCCAAAAAACGCTGATTTTAAGACTAATCTCAATTTTTTAAAGATAATAATTTTAGGTAGTCTACAGAAATTAGTCAATCTGTTACCCTATCTCCCATAGTTGCCCTAAAAACTGACACTCCTTATGACTTCTGCTTTGTTTATGCTCACCACTTTAGTCTTTGGAGGAAAAAGCAGCCCTCTTCCCCCCCCACCCCCAACTCACCTACAAAAGTTTTAACTTCAAATTATTTTAGTAACCAAACCAAAATAGTATAAACTGTGATCATTCATTTAGTATTTTAAAACAACAATTACAACTTCAATGGCAACGTCCAGACCTTTCTTTTCTTGTATATTTCTGTCATACAAAGGTATGTCTCTTTGGTTTATCTTCACCATTACTTAAATTCTGAAGGATTTTTTTTTTAAATCACAAATACATCCTCTCCATTTTTTAAGGCTAAAAAACTGACCTGTAGTCCAGAGCCTTTAATGATAGTAAAGTGTTCAGTATGAAACTAAATCTGAAATAATTGGCAAAATCATATGGGTTTGCCAATGTCATGGAAAGATAAGAGTCAAAAGCAAAAGTTTATTGCTTACAACTCTTGGGGCCTTCTTTTTAAAAAAAATGTATTACAAAGGGAAGAGGAGCAGTTTTTCCATTCTTTAAATATTCCATGCTGTGGTTTTGTTTACCAAAATAGGGCATTCTGCCTTGCTGTGGAGGCTGCAACTTGGTGTTCTGAAATGGATTAAGTAACCAAGTAACAATCCATGAAAGGAAATAATAGATCATATAGGACCCAATTCAGCAAGAAAATCAATTAATGTAGGCATGTTTTTTAAGCACCTGATGAGTCCCATTGATTCAGTGGGACTATTCACATGGATTAAGTAAGGTATACTTTGCTGAATCATCACCATGATTCTTCTGTTGTTTTCCCCAATCAAAATAGCTAGTCAAATGATAAAGATTTTTTTAAAGAAGTAGAAGAAGATTACCTATTTGTTTGAATTTTTACCCATGTGTCTCTACCTACCCTGTCCCGCCATTTTTCACAACCTGAAAGTTGGAAAATCAGAGTTTAACTAAAGTCTGTGGACTTCCTCAGAAAGGGCAAAATATGATATCCCTTCTTTAATTTGTATTTAGTGAAAGGGATTATCTAAGTGTAGTAAAAGATCCTTTGAGGAAGAATTAAAGATACATTTGTAATTGGAATTTACTGCTATTTCTACATTAAAGTAGCCATCATTACCTTTTACTCCATTTCTACATTTCCAACAAAGAGAGAGCGTTCATATGTCCTTGCACTCATCGTTATTGTCTTAGACCTCAGATAGCCCACCTTTTGTTTTTCCCTCTGAGAATCTGACGTATAAAGAAAATGTTGAGGAGGAGGAGAGAAATTTTAAATAAAACTTTTATCTACTACTTGTCTTGCAGAACATTTGTCTTTTTCAAAGCATACAGATGAGCTTATTTTTAAAAAAACATGCTGTCTCTCTTAAGGGACCCTGTGTACCATGGAGTGTGCGACAGTTGCTATTAGAAATGTTCTTTTATTTCTAATGACCTGTAAAAATCTATACTAAGTTTAAAAATCTAATTTGGTATGATGTTAGCCTTTATTCATGTTAATTGCCTTTGTGTAAAATATAAATATATATAGATATATAATAGGAAATTCTTAAAACGCTGGTCTGGGATAAGTTTTTAATTGAAATTAAATAGGTTAAATTGGTATTTTGTTTGCAATACACTTCTTTCTCTTGCTTAAATCTGACCCATTTATTAGTTATAGAAAAAAATAGTGTAATGATTAAAAAATTAGTTGTAGAATTTTTTATTTTGTGATAAATTTTTAAATGGTGTTATCATACAAGTTTAATTCAGTTTTGTGCCAAGGTGAGTTCTTTGGGTCTATAAGTATTGTTTCTTTTCACTTGGTAAGACAAAGACTTCAGTCTTATATAGAAGTGGAGCTGGATACTCATCCTTTTCCAACTTCCTTAAAATCATTGCTAAATTGTTGCATTTCACACTTACTTAAATAATGTGAGATGACACATTTTACTTCCTTACTTCGCTTAATTTTCTTAAACTTTCAGTTTATTCTGAAAATATTCCTTTTTAGACATGTTTTCTAAGGCCTTTTTCTTTTATAATAAAGTAAGCCATTGTTCCTGAACATTTTGTCATATGTCCGTATTAGAATATAAATTTTGATGGACATTTATCTAGATTGTCTTTACCTGGGTTAAAAATAAATTGCAGATTAAGTAACTAGTCCTTTTTATTTAAAAAAAAAAAAAAGAGTTAAACACGCTGCTAAAAACATGTCAAGAAATGTGAAATTCATCAGCTTTACTTTGACCCTCAGATAACTAGGGAAAATGAACTTTGTGCTTGTGTTGGTTTTTTTTTCTTTTTATTGAGTCAGTATTTTTAGGATTTTTTTTATATATATTTATTTGTTTAAATTCTTGTGTTCTGGCAACCAAAAATAAATCATTTTGTCTCCAACACTGCCTTTTTAAATGCTGCTCCTGAATTTTAACCACTGCATTAGATTGAAACCTACATGCTGTTAACCACTGAGCCAAAATGAAATCGACCACTGCATTGAAATCAGAGTTGGCAGTTGTATACGGACTTGAAGGAGTTGGTAATAGCAGTGCACCCGTGTTTCTTTAATGGGGTTTTTATTCTCTGTTTTCAGTTTTAATGGTCCCATTTTGATTTAAAGACTGTTTCTTAATAACGATGCACATTTTATTGAAATATTTTCAGTGTAACTTAAAAAGAAAATAACAATAAAACCATCCGCTAGGAGTGGTTTCCTCAGAAACAAAATGTTCTGTTGCATACTCCCATGATGGATAATGCAGTGTGCTTCTTTTATTTATAAAGCAATCTTGTATAAAAAGATAAGTGATTTCTTCGTGTTACATGAACCTTATCTTAGGTTAAACATTGTAAAATGTATTTATATTTTTTAAAGCAATCTTTTCCTGAGGACAGATTTTTACTTTCTGAATTTACATTTTTGTGACCCATTTTGTAGCTGTTGTACCAAATCTAAGGGAAAAAAACTGACCTAGCTGAATTGCTTACTTTGGTCTTGGAATTTTTATTTTTTATTAATAGGACTGGATCCCTCCCAATTCAAAGTCCATCACCATTACCATAAAGATGAGGAGAATGATGCCTTGCTTGGTGGCCCAGCTCAGCTCACTGATGAGGAGAAATATAGGGATTGTGAAAGATTCAAGTTTTCCTGTCCGAGATGTGGAACAGAGAACATTTATGACAATGTCTTTGATGGTTCGGTTAGTTTTTGGTCTTTTTGTTTCCATGTAGGTTTGAAAAAAAGGCTTCCTGTAGAAAAAGGAGCTTTTCAAACAAGGTTCATTGGAATTTGGATGGGGAAAGACACTGTTTTGGTTCTGTTATTGATAACTTTGGATCAGAGATTGTCAGTGCTGAATCCTATTCCATTCACACATTTCGGCATTGTACTCTGGAAGCATTTGTCAGATTAATGAAGTCAAATGGTGCATCTGCTTTGGTTTACAAATAGAAGTTAGTGTAATTTTTTTATATTTAATATTGATCTTAACTTTGTAACTTGCAATTTTCTATTTAATGAAGCCTGTTTGTAGCAGTAACATTTTCTTATCCTAAATCATATTAATTGGAACATAGTGTTTTTGAAAATCAGTGTTTTTCTTTTTACATCTCACTTCCCTTCTTGACAGAAAGGTACTTCTGCACTATCTTTCCTGCTGTCTTTGTATATCAGACATAAAAAGTCATAGGGGATGCATTCCTGTCAAGAAGTACTGCCAAAAAATGTATCTCTGACCTTGGCTCAGAACTTGAAATAGGGCCAGGTATTTAACTCTGCTGCGATGTTATGCATGGACTAGTCATTGGCAAATTAGCAGGCTGCAGAGTAGTGAAAACCTTGAAAGTTAAAGCAAATATATCCTTTATCTAAATTAAAAGTAATTATTTTAAGTTAATTTGGACAAACAGCAGATGTTTCGCATTTTTTGAATCAAAACAAAGCAGTCATTGGAAGCAAGCAAGAGGAAAGGACAGACACAGATCAGCAATGCTTTGTAAATCCTTGACTTTTGCTTCATTACAGCTGTAAATACGATAGTTAATTGCATGGAGGCTTGACGACTTGCAGATGGGCTAACTGTAGAAGAGCTTATGTCAAACTCTAAAATCTCTTCCACCTGGAATTGCTTAGTGTTGTGGGTGAGGTTTTAGCCAGATCGGATCAGAAAAACACGGATTTTAAATATTAACAGGAAAAAAATCCCTCACAAACTTACAATCATACAGCCATGTAGGGTGTTCCTTTACAATGAGAATTTCACTAACTTAAATTTAGCTATTTACAATCAACCTTTAGGATCTGAAAACTCAATTTCACGTGTGTGAAGATATGCAAAATGTTCCAGTTGACAATTTAATGTACAGTGTCTGATTTTAGTGGATGACATGGTATAAACCTTTAATATTATCCTTTGTACTTTTCAAAATTATTAAATGAGCCTGAAACAAAAAAGATAGCTTAATGATGTACACTCTTGTAGCACATCTTCACATTTGATGCTTATAGGAATGATTCCAAGACTACGATCAATAGTCTTGAGAAGGATGTTGGTGTCCTTGATAAAAGTGATAAGCCTGTCTTTTTCAGGGGAATTGATTTTACTATAGATTTCACTAGTTTATTTTTATTCAACATCATTAGTTGAATGATAAAGTCTGAAACAAGTGATGTTAAGTTCCCCAAATGACCTTTGTTTAAGAGAAGAGTGAAAAGACTGTACATCCTAGTGGAGAAGAGTTTTTAGGGATGGAGAAGCCAATTGTCATGGGGTAGGAGGAAGGAAGACCTCTGCCGGGGATTAAATTGAAGAAGGCTTTTACAATATTTTGTCTTTTTGCATTGCTAGCATATGTTTGTGTATATACCGTATACACACTCTCGTGTGATAACTTTATAGTGGTTTTGTGATTGTTTTCAACATTATTTTAATCCGCAGGGAAAGCTTATGGAACCCAGCTTGCAACAATGCAGTAAGAAAGAATGTGATGAGTCCCCTTTCAACTATATGATTCAAATGAACAACAAACTACTCTTGGATATTAGACGTTACTTAAAAAGCTACTATAATGTAAGTATCCAAAAAGTATTCTTTACAATGTTAAATTAATCATCAGTTCTCTAATGGGTACTCCGTTTTTCTTGGGGGTGACAGAGTATTCATTTTGTACAATACTGGTTACTGTGCTTTATAATAGCTACAAAAAACTTCCCCTCCCCCCCATAACTAATGTGATTTTTATTCTTATTAAAATAGATTGATGGATGTTAAATGCCAATTTAAAATACTTCTCGTTTCTAAAATAAATTTTAACATTCCCCAGCCTAGAGGATATGATAGATAAGAACATCTTAAATTTTTGCATATAAGTTATTGGCCATGTTACATATAGAGTAGATCTTTGTATTTTAAGTTTATTTTTTGAAGAAAAGGTGACTGTAATGCATTGAGAAAAATCTATGAAGGTAGGGATTTGAGCATGCAAATACCAACTTTTCTTTTAAACTAAATCTGGTTCAAGATGCATTATTTAATGAACAGTCCATTAATTTGAGAAAAGAGGCCTTGTCCACTAATAATGTTCTGAAGGATGACAGAGATAACTTCTTACTAGCTCTGTGGATTATGAAGGTTTCTTTCTGGCCACTTTGGTACAATTTTTTTTAATCAAACATGTTGAAACCAGACACAAGCATAAAGGTTTTGGCATTTTTGGCATTATACAGTCTCTTCCAAGCAGCATGAAGAAGGCTGTTTAATAGCAAAATGTTACTGTCTATTCTTGATATATCCATTTGTGGTTCAGAAATGTAAATAAAAGATATTGTATGGACTAAAGTGCTCCGTGGCTCTTATAAACTGGACACAACCACTTCTTAGGTATCAAAGTATTCAGATGTCATGGGACTAATTGAGTCACTTTTATAGTGTACAGACAAACTTAATATGAACTTAAGTATGACTCTCTATATACAATGAAAATGTGTATCTACTGAAATGAGTTCATTTTCTTTTTTAGTTGCAACATAAATCATAACTAGATCCTGGGTCAGGTTTATGGTGAGATGGGTTGGGAATGTTTTTGTGAAATGGTAAAGGATATTTGATTCATAACAGTCAATGTGGGAGCTTCAGATGCTCAGCGCTTCTGAAAATAAGGCCTTAGGTGTATAAAGCTAAGTAACCAAAATTACTCTGTTTTTGAAAATTTAGTCTTTTGAATGGCTTACCAAATTGATGGTTCCTTTGGTTGAATATTACAAAACGTTTGCAGGGAAGTACAGTAGTAACATTTTTTTCTAATAGCTCCAGTTTATGCTTATGTTCTAATAGCTCTCACTTGTGTACTGTTTTTTCTTCTGTATTAATTCTTAACACATTATTAAGTAAATGTTTCCATACTTATCACATTGCCAGTGGGGAAAAAAAACAACTCAATTCCTTTAAGAAATTCTTTAAAAAAAAAAAAAAAAAAAATCTCAATTCCTTTATATTTTTTGTAGTATTTGACGGCCCTATTTTCAGAGAGCCAAACAGTTCTTTGCCATGTTTAAATTTAAATTTAGTCACTTAATTACAAGTGCGAATAAGTTGCTCCTTCATATGAAAGTTGAAGGCATTGGCAGCTGGTTTGAATAGGCAACACCATACCGAACATATGGGTTTGAGACCTCATATTTAACCTTCATTTAACCTTAACCTAGCAGAAGCTTCCTTTCAAAGTTCATCTATTTCCAAAATGGACATAATTGTAGTTACGTAATGAAATTTGTTTTATTAAGGCAATATATCAAGGCATGTAGCTTTAGTATAAAAGTTGCTTACCTGCTAAACTTTTCTAGATTTGATGCGTTTAAATTATTATAATTATTTAACAAGTGCTAAGCTCATTTCGAGCACTTAATGTGCTAGAAAACATTACATGCACAGAATGTACAATACTGAGCACATTGAAAGAGACAAATTGCGTTCATGTTAAGGGGAAAGAGTTAGTATTGCACTATGCTCTGTCCATATCAATAACGTCTTGCTATAGGTTTGTTCCACATCATTATGGAATCAAGTTATAAATCAAAATGCAAAGTGCCATTGTTTAAATGCTGCCAAACGATTAGAAAGGTTCATTACATTCTAACTTTTTAAATATCCTTTTCCATGGTCCATAGAAATTGTGATTGAACATAACTAATGAGCTCCTTCATGTGGAAGTTATAGCAGTGTAACAGGGAGTTCCCTGAACTTTTTGATACATTTTAATAGGAATATATTGAGAATTGAGCTTTAGACCAGTTGATCAAATTATTTGTACAGCATTTTGAAGGTAAAAAAGCTGTGTAAATGCCAAGTATCATTATTAGTCTCCAGAAGATTGAGATTACTGTGCTGCCAGAGCTTATTTCCAAATAGAATAGTATTTGTAGTTTGTAAAAAGGAGATTTCTTTGAGTTGGACAGGAAACCTTTATTGTATCCCAGTAATAATTAGAGAGGCAGGTGCTCTGTGAGCTTCATTTTATCTCTTTTATCCAGTATTTCTAATAGCTGTGTAACAGTTGGAGTTGAAAATTTTCAAATGAGATGTTTGGGCTAAGGGAAATATATAATCTTATAAACTATAATGACATACATTCTGAGCAAAACTTTGGATGAAACTTTGAGACTTGGGTGTAGCAGATTGTTGTTGGAATGGCTGCGCCCTTCAGCTGTGGAGGAAGAGAGGTAAAAATTTAATATAGAAAAACAAATTTTTAGTTCACACTTGTATGGCAGATATTACCATTGTTTCTATAGGGATAAAATTGTACCTAAAACAGAAATGTATCTATATGAAAATGTAAAGGCTTTGTTTTAACCTTGAAAATATAGTAAACTACATTTTATGAAGGTAACAGTGCCTAGGTTCTGATGATTTCTTAACGCCTGTTCCAAAGCCCATTTAAATCAATGGGAGTCTTTCCATTGAGTTCAGTGGGCTTTGAATCAGGCCCTTAAGGATTTCAGACCACTCCTCCTTCATTCCTTATTCTGTTTAAGTGCCTTAAAAAGTCCAGCCTTGTAA
Source organism: Terrapene triunguis (assembly GCF_002925995.2). Lineage (NCBI taxonomy): Eukaryota > Metazoa > Chordata > Testudines > Emydidae > Terrapene > Terrapene triunguis. The sequence goes on from NW_020664373.1 coordinate 16,598,215, forward strand.
ATTTATCGTGAAAATTTATCAGCTTAGGTATAAAATCTGTTTGTCATGGTGCTGATAAAAATCGAACGATATTTTACTTGTAAAAGACAAAACAAAAGGAACCCCAAATACACACATCATGCAAGTGGGCAAGTAGAACTGTGCAAGCTTGCTATAATTCCTACTGTTTTAACACATGCATTCACCTTTTTGTAAAATACATTTCTTTGTTGCTAAAACCAGCCTGGTTCCATTTGAACACTGAAATATTGTTTAGCTACCACAAACAGCATTTAGCATTATTCCAGTAGTTAATTCCTTAATATTAAATAACATACACCAGCCTTGATCTTAATTATTCATTTGTAACTGCAAATATATTAAGCCAAGATGACATCCAAAGATTTTAGTTTCTTTCCAGAGCTGCATTATTCTTTTGAAAGATTGATCTCAGTTTTTTAAATTCTGCTGCAGAAAAGCAAATAGAGAGAGAGAAATAGCTAATCTAAATTGGGAAATGAAGAGGGCTTTTTTAAGCATGAAAATTTCATCATCTTGTCAGCTGGCAGAATGCCTGCTGTGTGGATTCACAAAGGCTAAGAATTACACTTTCATGAAATTTTCCTCACTAACTGCCCTGGTTAATTTGAAAGATAACCCACTGTTTTAATTCATTCCTCAATTGGGCGGTGCAGGTTTTATTTTTGATCTGACAAAGCATTTGTGTTAATCGTTTTGGCCCTCTACTAGACACTCTTGGGATTGTGCTTTTACAATAAACGTGTCTGTGATAGCTCTTTAGTCTATTATACTTACAATAGATCCATAGAACTGGTAATTAATTCTGTACTGCTTTGGAAAAGGGAAGAATAGGTGTAGCTCTGTCAAGTGCTGCTGGGAAGTTTGTTTAGCTGCTTCATTTTTGAAGTGTTACCCTCAGCCATCAATGAAACATCCATGCTGGAGAGAGGCTAGGACCGAAATCCATGACCATAAATGAGTAAACAAACCCAACTTTTACCTTGAAGAGTGGAGTCACTTAATTTATGGTATTTGCATCTAATTCTTATGTTGAAAAAGTATAACAGAAACTTCCCGTTTAAATATTTGTCTATAATGTGGACACACATTATAGAAAGACTTTGGGGAATAAAGGTTAGCTATTCTATTGCACATCCCAATCCATAGCCATAAGAAAATTGCAGAATCTAATACTTAGCACCCCTAAATACGTTCCTCATATTTCCTTTGGTTATTAAGAGAAGAAATGGATTACCAATTTAATATCCACAAATTGAAGCTAAAAACAGAGTACATTACACGTGCGATCTGACTGATAGCAAAGTTCACCTTGCATTGAGTGGGTTGTTGATGAAGAACTATTATCACACAATCACAATGTTCTTTAACCTGTTCATTTAATGTACACCTGTGGTGCATCAGCAGCTTGTTTGTAGTTAAGGGATACACTTCAATATAAGGAAGTCTCAAGTTTATTTGCTGTTAGTTCACAGTTACTAACACTGTAAAACCTGACTTATGCATCTTTGTTTCATGTACAGTATTTATTTAAAAAAATGCAACTAGCCTTAAAATAAGGTGTAACAAAATGCCTTTATTTCATGGCCCTTGTCCACTGAGCCACTGTACCCCACAGATGGAAGTGAGTTTGAAGGCTATTGAACACTGCTAAATAACTTGGTGCTGTTCTGCTGTGAAAATTCAGTGTTCAATAGCCCTCAAAATTTCTCATTTCTTACCTGTGGTGGGGTGGTCTGCTGCTGGCACATTAGGTCTCAGTATAAAGCATATAGGTACCCTACTTGAAGCTCTCTTGAATTATTTTAGTTTTTGTGTATATCTTGGTTTTTGCATTAATATTTAGCACATTTAGAAAGGTGAACTTTTTAAAACCAAACGCCATTATAAGAAGTTATAAAAAAGCATGTAAATATTGAGATTTCAATACATATCCACATAACAGTACAAAGATAACAGGTCTGGTTCTGAACCTGTTTATCTCCCACACTGCAATCAAATGCATTGCCAACAAGCTACAGGTGGACACCACATGAACAGGTAAACTTATGATTGTAAGGAATGTGATGACTGTTCTGTAATCATGTTCTCCCAAGATAAATCTGTTGTAAGTTTTTTGGTACTAGTAACTTTAGGGTGTTTAAGCATTTGGAGATATCCTATCTCCTAGAACTGGAAGGGACCTTGAAAGGTCATCGAGTCCAGCCCCCTGCCTTCACTAGCAGGACCAAGTACTGATTTTGCCCCAGATCCCTAAGTGGCCCCCTCAAGGATTGAACTCACAACCCTGGGTTTAGCAGGCCAATGCTCAAACCACTGAGCTATCCCTCCCCCCCGCCCCCTCATTATCATTTGATAATAAGTAAATAAGATCAAAACACAGGAGAAATTAAGAGATCATTTGAGGAAGGGGTTAGTCAACTATAACAAGAAGCTGCTATCCATGAGTATTGACTATTATGGGAAATACATTATCTACTATATATACATGGATTTGTGAGGCTTTTGCAGATTTGGAGTTACATCATTGTAGTCTCACTTTATGAATCAAACACGATGGTGATGTTTCCATAATAGGGGAAGCTTCCAAGTGAAGGCAGAGCTGAAAACAATTGCAGTGCAAAGGAAAGGTAAAAGACTAATGTGGTTCTGTTAGTGGTTCCAAAGGGCCTAAGAATGAATGAAAAGAAAATCCCATCAAATTCTCAAGATTTTCTTTGGTTTTTAGTTGGTTTGCCCAATAGCATCTCCTCTGTCTTTTTCTTCGTTGAAACTGACACCTAAATTTCAACCAGAACCCTATTTTGGCTAACCACCAGGAAATAGGAGATTTACTGTTCAATGAGGAAACAATAATCAATATACCGATTAAGATTTTTTTTGGCTACAATACAGTCTTCCCTAGAAGCTAATATGTACACTGGACTGGAGATAGGATGAGACCCTTTGGGAAACCATATGCAAGGGCTTTTTGGAATGATAAGCAGTTATTCATCACAGACTTCATTGTGTATTAGCTAGAATTGGTTAATCACTACTGTAACTTCTCTGTGATCTGCACCATGAAGGGAAGGTTTGAGACCTCTATCGTCAAGATTACTTTTTTTAGCACAGTGTTTCAAGGTGATGGTCAATCAAGGCAACTGCACAAAAGGCACCAGCATTTTTCTTATCAGTAATGGGCTGACACTCTTTTTATTGGCTTTTAGTAGTCCCAATGGGTAGGAGCCCAGCTCACTAATCATAGAATCATAGAATACCAGGGTTGGAAGGGACCTCAGGAGGTCATCTAATCCAACCCGCTGCTCAAAGCAGGACCAATTCCCAGACAGATTTTTGCCCCAGATCCCTAAATGGTTCCCTCAAGGATTGAAGTCACAACCCTGGGTTTAGCAGGCCAATGCTCAAAACCACTGAGCTATCCCTTGAAGCTTGCCCAATGCACTCAGAACCTCAGTCATTGAGATTGGCTGAAATTCAGCTAGAAAATAGGGTATGTTTATCCTTTTCTACCTGCACTGTGTAAGAATGTGCATAATTTTAACTGGGCCGTTATTGACCCACTGTTCCAATGACTGGACGGAATTGTCTTTCCGAGTGTTATGGAAACAGTGAAGTCCACTTCTGAGTGCATACTATTGAAACTAGTCCATTAACAGAAACAGTGATATGCCTTGGCCGCAACCTGGAGGTCATGATAACTATGACAAAGTGGTGCAGGTGCTATAAGAGAGGACAATCATAGTCTCATTCTAGACTTGACTGTTTCCAAGGCAATTTCAATAGCCAACCCGGAACCGCTACTGGAATTCAGATTTTCATATTCATGTAATTCTCTTTTTTAGCAGTAATTGTTGAAATATGTATTTACATCTGTCTAGGCTTAGGCTTTTTGCTATACGCCATTCAAATTTTTAATGTAATTTTGGATAGAAAAGGACCTCTAATGTGTAAAACACTTGAGATATGACATGGAATATGAGTCCAGTAATTACTTAAATTTGGGTATGTCTAAAATTTATGAAACACAGTTGCCAATTCTAACTGTAATTTTGATATACTTGCACCTCTGATTCAAAGCAAATAATGCTCTTTACAGTGAATTATCAAACAATCATATACATCTATGCTACTAATTGAAGCTCTTACTTTTGGAGGCCATTTTAACCATCTTCCTGGAAGATCATCCAAAATGTAGTCCATTGACCTTGAACTTCTTACCTTGCATATGTGAGAAGAACCAAAAAGTCTCTACAGTAGAAGAGGTCACACTTCCACCTGACGTGACTTCCCTTCCCACCTTGCCTTGCTCAGTGTCCTGCTTCCATAGAGGCAACAGGCAGCTGGAGACTCTTGTTCTCAGAGTGACATTTTTGTCAATATTTGTTGTCTTTACCAAAATGTTTTCTTACAAGTTACTGGCAGTATAGAATCCTTTGGTTTGACACTACTTTTAGAAAGCTATGGGATGTTTTTGAAAGTTGGTATTGGTATTGGAGAGATTGAGGGTCTGTCTTAGTATGCATGGTCTCTTTTCAGCCACAGCTGCCAAAATAGCAGATAAGTCTCTTAATACCGTTGGTAAGGCCTCCTCACTGCCAGACCTAGTGTTCCTTCCTCAAAGGCCTCAGGAGGTGAAGGAACAAACAATAACATTAACGGCTAATACAGCTCCTGCACAAGGAAAACAGTCTAACCTTCACATTCCTGAACAAGATAAGAAGCCACCTATAGCTGTTACTATCATCAGAAACATAAGTGTCTGTACCTGAGGTTTACTGGCATTAATCAAGAATCAGTCCTCAATCAGAGGCATTAATTCCCAAAAAGATGTTTATAGTTTTTACCAGCTTTTTTTTGTGGGGGGGAGAGGGGGGGAAAGAAACAGGTATTTTGTACCAAGAATCCTTTTCCTTGAACATTTTGGTTTATTCCTCTTTTAGTGTCCCCTTGCTTCAAGAAATGTTTCCATTTCAGTGAATCCTTGGAAGTCTCTAGACAGTAGAAAAAAGCAGCTAATGGAAACAAAAAAGTCTCTATCATCCAAGTATTCCACAATTCATCATTTCCTGGAGAAGAAGAAAGGGATTAAATAATGCAGATTAGCATTCTAATTTGTAAAGTTTCCACTGCTCTCTGTTCCTTCTAAGAGTCCAGAAAATGTATTAGCCCAAACTTCATTGGACATATCTTCCTCTAATTCTTTCCTTTTCTCAAAAGAAAAAAGGGGAAAAATCAGATATAAAGATATATTATCTTATCTATTTATCCAAGAAGGAAAGTGAAATATCTTCTTCACAATTATAAGAATCAGTCAAAGAAACCACAGATACATTGGTTTTTCCTGCTTTTAGAAAAATACAGTAGCATCTTTGAATCTTCAGAGGAAGGAAGCAGAACCCTCAAACAAAACATTTTTTCCCCCTCCCCTCTTTCTTAATCTGTCCCAGAAACTATTGATTTCTGGAATAGATTCAACATAAGATGTCCCTTGCAAAATAGAGACACTGTCTTAACAGTTTACAAAATTATGTAAAATTTAGTGAAGCTGAAATATGCTAAAGTAAAGTTCACACACCTGTCAAAGTAGTCTTTTTGTTAGCAAAAAACAGTAATTCCTTCTGATGGTGGCCTTTTTCCTGAGGATCCTTGGTGCAGAATGATTTGTTGTTTCCTTAGGGAGGAGGTTCTTGGAGTTCTCTGCTGCATCTATCCTACTTTTATGTCTTTTACATGTTCTGTTTTTGTTATATCTGTGCTGTATGCAGATCTATTTACATTTTATAGTAAAAGTTAAAACTGTCCACCAAGAAAATATCTCTGGTCACTTATTACTGACACCTTCCTAAATGCTATAATTTTCAACAAGATACTTTTCCTCTAATGAAATGACCAGCATGTGCCTGTGGAGAGGCAATTGCCATATCAGATGGATCTCAGCAGCTGCAAGGTTTGCAGTGGTTCAGTGAGGCCCTCAAAAATGAGGTAGCAGAAAATGCAAGAAAAGAAAAGCATATTATTAAATTAAAGAGTTCCTTTTGTCAATTTAATTCTGGACAGTTTAGAAGAACACCACTTTATCGGTACAACAAATACAGATTTTGGTCCAAACCACTTAGGGAAAGTAGAGGTTAAGGACCAAGCAAACACGGAGCAAACAGACCAATTGCATGACTCCAAACACTAAATGCACCTCCTGCGAAGGCAGTATTCTTGACCCAATCTCAGAAAATGAGCTGTCACAGTAGCATCCAGGGGCTATGTAGTAATGTTTACCAAAATTCCTTCTCTATCCTTTGTACCATCTTCGGTGATCAGGAACCTGGAACAGGTAGCCCTTATGGTGCAGGCAATTCATAAACTCCTGTCCATTGGTGCAGCAAAGGCAGCCACTGCTGAGTTACACACTTCTCAGGCATTACACATATTTGTTCTGAAATGGCCCATTGAGATCAAATCACTGCTGGGCTTCAAATGCCTCAGCAGGTCCATAGGGAAGCCTTCCTTTAGGAGGGAGACATTGCTCTGAATTTTAGCAGTCATGGACTTAAAGAATTTTGAGACATTATTTCAACTTAACCAGTTCCTTTCTTCGTGCCTTTGTTTGCTTCTTTTACAATAGGTTTTCTTCACTCTGTTTTCAGGGCTATCACTCTACCTAACACTGCCAAGGCAGAATTCTATCTTTTGACATCACTGAATATGTAAATCAGGTCCTTTTACTAGTGACTGTAGGGCATCTATCTTTTTCCATATGTGAATGACATTCTGATAAAGGTCCAGACAAGAGAAGAGGTAAATATAAACATCCAGGTAGTCATGGAAACCCTACAGTCCCATAGATTTGTTTAAATTTAGGGAAAACAAGTCTAATACCCAGTATAGTTTTAGATCATCCAGGAGTAAACAAAAGAGATACTCTTCAAGCAAGAGTATTCCTATCTGAAGAAAGGAGCAGGGAAGCTGTACTCTGATATCCATCCACTATTGAGCAGTAAGCATCCAGCTGCAAGCCTCTCTTCCATGGGTTCTGGGCATAATACTGTCCTTGATAGTTACTACAGTTGGGAATGTTTCAAGAATGACCTCTCCATTTGTGTAATTGTGTTTTGCACAGAAATTGAGATCACAATCAAAAAGAAACCTCACAATCTTCCCCTGTCCCACAAAGTGACAACATTTTTTATTTGGTGGATGTACTCAAATTAGATCATAAGAGAGTCTCCTTAAGAAGAGATGTGCAGTGATGCAGGATCGAGTAAACCTAGACCATCCCTGATAGGTGTTTGTCTAACCTGTTTTTAAACACCGCCGATGATTGGGATTCCACAACCTCCATTGGAAGCCTACGCCAGAGCTTAACTATGCTTATAGTTAGAAAGTCTTTCCTAATATCTAACCTAAATCTTCCTCACTGCAGATTAAGCCCCTGGCTTCTTATCCTACCTTCAGTGGATATGAAGAATAATTGATCACAGTCCTTTTTATAACAGCCTTTATCATGTTTGGAGACAGTTATCAGGTTCCACTCTCAGTTGTCTTTTCTGAAAACTAAACATGCACAGTTTTTTCAATTTTTCCTCATAGATAGGTTTTCTAAACTGATTATCATTCCTGTTACTCTCCCCTGCACTCCCTCCAATTTCTCCACATCTTTCCTAAAGTGTGGTGCCCACAATTGGATACAGTAGTTCAGTTGAGGCATCACCATGCTAAATAGAATGGGACAATTACTTCCCATGTCTTGACACTCCAGTTAATACACACCAGAACATTAGCCTTTTTTACAACTACATCACACTGTTGACTCATTCAATTTATCTGCTAGTGTACCCCAGATCCTTTTCAGCAGTACTACCACTTGGCCGATTATTCCCCATTTTGTAGTTGGGCACTGATTTTTCCTTCCTAAATGAAGTACTTTGCACTTGTCTTTAGTGAAATTCATCTTGTTAAATTGAGACCAATTTTCCAATTTTTCATGGTGGTTTTGAATTCTAATCCTGCTCTCCGAAGTGCTTGCAACCCCTCCCAACTTTATATCATCTGCATATTTTATAAGCATATCCTCCACTCCATTATCCATGTTATTAATGAAAATAATGAATAGCACTGACCCCTGTGGAACTCCACTAGATACATCCTCCCAGTTTGTCAGTGAAGCATTGATGATTACTCTTTAAAGTACAGTCTTTCAACCAGTTTTGCACCCCCTTATAGTAATTTCATCTAGACCATGTCTGTAGTTTGCTTATGAGACTGTCATGTGGGACTCAACTCAAAATATATCACATCTGTTGCTTCCCCGTATCCACTAGGACAATAACAATATCAAAGAAGGAAATTAGGTAGGTTTGGCATAATCTTTTTTTTTTCTTGACAAATCCATGCTGGTTATTCCTTATAACCCTGTGTTCCTCTGGGTGATTCCAAATTGGTTGTTAATTTGTTCCAGTATCTTTCCAGGTATCAAAATTGGGCTGTGAGTGATTTATAATTCTCTGGGTGCTATTGGTTCCTCCTTTTTAAAGACAGGAACCGTGTTTGCTCTTCTCCAGTCCTCTGGGACCTCACCTATCTACCTGGAATTACTGAAGATAATTGCTAACTGTTCCAAGATTGCTGCAACTAGTTCCTTAAGTACTCTAGGATAAATTTAATCAGGCCATGCTGCTTTGAATACAGCTAACTTATCTAAATAGCCTTTAACCTGTTCTTTCCCTGTTTTGGCTTGTGTTCCTCCCTCCTTATTATCAATATTAATTGCATAGAATATCTGGTCACCATTTACCATTTTAGTGAGGACTGAAGCAAAATAGGCATTAAACTCCTCAACCTTCTGGATGTCATTAGTTATTAGTTCTCCTTCCCTGCTAAGTAGAAGACCTACTCTTTGCTTCATCTTTCTCTTGTTTCTTATAGCCTTTTATGTCCCTTGCTAGGTTTAACTCATTTTGTGCCTTAGCCTTTCTGATTTTGTCTCCACATGCTTGTGCTGTTGTTTTGTATTCCTCCTTGTGCAATTCGTCCATGTTTCCACTTTTTGTAGGATTCCTTTTTGATTTTCAGGTCATTAAAGGGCTCCTGATGGAGCCATATTGGCTTCTTATTGTTCTTCCTATCTTTCCTTCACGTTAGGATAGTTTGCTGTTGTGCCTTTAATATTATCTCTTTGAGAAACTGTCAGCTCTCCTAAACTTCTTTTTTCCCTTAGATTTTCTTCTCATTGGACCTTACCTACCAGTTCTCTGAGTTTGCTAAAGTCTGCTTTTATTTAAATCACTTGTAATTATTCTGCTGCTGCTCTCATGTCCCTGTTACAACCAGATCTTATGTTTTGGATATTTCTCCTATTTCTTCTAGAAATGTCACATCTTCCTTCTCTTCCTGATTTGATGGCCTATAGTAGACTTTACCATGACATCACCCCTATTTTTTCCCTCCATTTTATCTTTACCCAGAGACTTTTAACTGGTTTGCCTCTCACCTCCTTCTGGAACTTGGAACAATTGTATATATTCTCGATGTATAATGCAACACCCTTCTCCCTTTATTTTCCTGCCTGTCCTTCCTGAAAAAGCTTATACCCCTCTATACCAATATTCCAGTCATGAGATGTAGCCACAAAGTCTCTGTGATGCCAGTTAGAACATAAAATAAATTATGACTTAATACTTCCAGTTCTTCCTGTTTAATCCCCCTACTCCTTGCATTTGTGTATAGACAACTAAGATGTTGAGCAGAATCCCCCACTGATTTTCCTCTTGTTGCTTCTATGACCCTGTTGTAATTTTCCAAGTCCCCCCACAACATCTAGCTCTCTGTTAAAATCACCTTTTGAAAGACTATGGTAATGCCAAAGCAGATTGGCTAAGAAGAAGAAAGGTTAATAAGGATGAATGGCATCTTCATTCTGCAATCTTCCAAAAATAGTAAAAAGGTAAATGTAATATTCTCGTCTGTCTTTTTCCTGAGACCGAGAATATTTCAAAAGATTGAATCTAACAAGCTGAGAATAATTTTGGAGGATTATTGAGGAGAATTATTAGTCCAGGAAATCCTGGTACTTCTTGGTAGTAGATTGTGTCTGCCTCTTCCCCTGCGACTCCATTCAGATCTTCTGTCTCAGGGCCTGGAGCTTCACCCCAGTCCCTTGACAGCTTGAGTTTTTGAAAAGAATGCACAAAAAGATTGAAGAAGGTGAATCCAACTACATCTTGCAGCCTTTTAGGAAACCATAAACCACCATTTCATATTCTAGGGTCTAAGAAGGTTTTGATACTAGTGCTGACTAAAACACATAGATCCACTGAAATGTAATGTTCCTTGTGTTTTACATTGTCTTCAGGATGATATAAACTTTAATCTGTTAGTTGTCTTCACCTGTTGCTATTTGGGAAAAAATTGATCCTTATCAGAATTCTAGATTTATTTTGGTTCCCACTATGACCAAATTCATCTGAACAGCCAAACTGTTAAATTTTCCAAAAATACCTACGTTTCCTGCATGGAGAGTAAATCTAGTTTTGAAAATCTGAGAAGCCCTAAAGCATCTTTTTTAACAAAACCACTTTCTTTGTAGCAATAACATCTGCAAAGAGCGTCAAACATCAAAGCTTTATCCACGGAAGGCTAGTGTTGTATGATTCATTAGGATAATAAATATTTTGTACAGCACCTGAATTTATTCCTGAAAAGAATGGTCAGTTTATAATCACAAGCGATTATTCTACCTTTTTTCTGTCCTAATCCACAGCAACCTAGAGAAAAACATTGATTTCATTTTGATTTTTGCAGAGCAATTCAATTTTTTAAAACAAGATTGGAAAACAATTAAAGAATGAGTAGTTCAGAATTGAAAAACAAGGAATATTGAACTCTTGGATGGAATCACCCATTTATTCCACCCAGTCAGTAGTGGCCTCCTGGGAGGAAAATGCATCAACAGAAAAGACTTGCAGCACAGTGATATGGTTGACCCTGTTCACCTTGGTGCAGCATTACAAAATAGATAGGCATTCTTCCTCTAATGATTTATTTGGGAGAATGGCCCTGAAAGCTTCAGAAGATGAAGTTTAAATTTAGATAAGAGAGCAACAAAATCTTTTCCCATAATCTGTTTAATTGGGCATTTCTTTTCCCTCCCTGTGCTCTTAATTTGCACTGCTAGTCACACCCCAGCTGTGAAGATTAATAGACGTGCACTTGTCCAAGAAAGAAAACTTTGTCATATTTGATTTTATTTCACTGATGAAAATGTGAACAGTAAGCTCATCCCTCCCCTTTTTGGTTTGATGGAAAATTTAATAGCAGAATCCTCAGTTTGGATTATGTGTATTTTTATTCAGGAAAAAAAAGTATAAATTTTCATACATCATGGATACGTCCTTTAGCTCACTTCCCTCATCTGCATGATTTTGAAACATTATAGTTACAAGTTGATATCATTTCCGTATTTTAACATTTTACATTTTGAAGAAATTCTTGGCTTTGGAAGAGGTGTCTGAAAGCACAAGGTAGGAAGTGGAGTCAAGTGGAAATGTTTCCTCATCAACTCTGCAGTCTGCCTCTGTTCCTCTGAGAGCAAGGCAACCCAGCTGTGAGGCTTACTGGCCATACTCTTATCAGAGAGAGAGAGAGAGAAAATTATCAAGGAAGACAAAATTTCCCCTCTCTCAATTCTATCCTTACGTAAATTCAGCCTTCTGAGTTCCCATACGTGAGAGTGTAACTTAATTTCCAAATTACATGATGAAAGCACATCTGTCCCAAAATTAATACCTCTTGAGAATATCATAATTGTATATACTGAAAATAATTAGTATCTGTAATTTGCAAGTCATAAATGTCTAATTTTTAGCGAAGTTGTTTGTTTCCATTTAAGATAAATTCCCAATTTAAGATCCAAGGCAACATTCAAATGTACCTCACAGAGGCCAAAATTGTTCTTTCCTTCTTTTCTTTGTAAATGCTGCAAAGAAACATAGTGATTTATGTTGTATTCTATTGTAGAGAGAACATCCCAACTTTAAAAAATATTCTGTTCATTGGATAGTACCTAACCAGTTTTTTTCCTCACATTGAGGCAACTGATGTCAAATTTCTAATAAAACTAGAAACCACCAAACTACCTAGTCTGATTACCAGCTGTAAAATATGAAGATGAATTCTTGTTGTGCTTTTTATCCAAGACAATGAAGATTATCAGTTGCCACTTCTTATGAAACATTAGATTCTTTACCTCCATCTGCACAAACAGAGTGGTGGTTAAACACTTCCACTTCATTCATTGCAATTCCAAGCAAACTCACTCACTCACTCACTCACTCACTCACTTTCTCTCTCTATCGTCTCCCTTAGGGACTCTCAATTTCCAGGGCTTCACCCCTGAATGGAGCCATGTACCAAATTCCTTCTCTCCATTTGTTCCTTCTCCATCATAATGGAGCAGTACAAGTGAAGTAAGCTTGAAGTCCCTCTGCAAGGACACCCTCTCAGGATCACCAAAGAAAGTTGCATTATTCTTGCACTCAGCCTTTTGACCCTGGCTTTCCTTAGGGGAAGGAGATCAGAGTCTGGAGGCTTATTGGGGCCCTTTGCATCAGAGGCACTCCATCATCAGAAACACCCATGGAAACACCTCTGCAAGAGCAGGTCAGTCCTCTTCAGGTCTTAGGACTCATTGTTATCTGATAAGAATTTGCCAAGGGTAAATCCAAAACTTGCCCCCTTCCACTCTGTCTAATCCACTTGTAATGGACTCCCTGAGCTAGCATTAAGAATCAGGGCAGCTAACTAGATATCCAGGTGTTGCTCAAAATGAAGCCCTGAGCAGCATGTAACGATTCAAGCTTAATAAGATGATAGCTGAAAACATGGACAAGCCAAAATGTTTACTACCAATGAGTGAAGTTCAGGAAAGAATAGAAGTCCCTCATCCAAGGGCAGAAGCTCTTTTCATTCCTACCCACATCAGATGTATTGGAAAAGGGACCCTCATTTTTCTAGGGTAAGACATGGATGTGGAACATGAGAAGGAAGCCAAGATCATGCAATAGTCTAATCTTTCATTCTAGTTCATTTGTATAACTGCAAGAGAGTTCTCCAGAAATAGACTTGAGGACAGGATATCCTATTCTCAGACACCTGATTCCAGCTGACTTCGGACACATTGGTACAGGAAGGACTGTATCATGATTTCTCCGGAGCTCCAGACTTCTCTTCCACCTCCTTCATCCTCTTCCTCAATTGTGAAAGTTGATGAGAAACTTCAAACCATCTGGAAAGCATCAAGCACCACCTAGAGTCAGCAGCCATTAGAAACCTATCTTTCAATAGGAAAGGTCTTCAGAACTTTCTTCCATTTCTTTATAGAAAGAAACCGAGGAGGGGAGGGATTCAGGTCATCCCTCAAGAAACTGAACAGGCTGATGAAAAAGATGAAATTCAGAATGGATCTTGTTCCCACTAACTCCAATTTCTCTGGGAGATAACCTAATTCTGTTAGATCTAGCAGAAGTTTATTAGCATATTCCAATTATTCCCTGATACAAAAATCATTGTCAATGAAATGTTCCCTTTTGAGTCCCCCAGGATGCTTCAGTAGCCTGGCTAAAGAGTCATTTATACCTTTTATTAGATGAGATGATTATGAGAACATTGCTGCTAGAGACATTACAGGAAGTGGTGTTGCAGATCCTCTCCATGCTTCAAGCATGGTAACGCAATCCTATCTTCACTACCTGGCAGCTGCCCACAGTATTATAGGGTCTCACAATCCTTCATTTGACTGATGGCATCTAATTCTCTGCATAAAGATGAGCTTTCTATTTGTAATCAAGTTGGCAAGGATAGTCTATGAAATGTCAACTCTTGGAGGCTGTCAATCATATTGCATCTTCCATGAGAATGAGATGTTTCATGTTCCAGGGTCTTTCATAACCATGATTAACTCTTCCATGCAAACATCACAGGAAATACTTTTTTTCTTTTCTTTTCTTTTTTTTTTTTTTGTCCAAAACCTTAACACCTGAAGGAAAAAAGCATTGCATGTGCTAGATGTGGTGAAAATCCAGGTTAAAGTCAACTAGTTCAGAAAAACAGCTTGGTTTCCTTTCACCTAAATGCTTGTGACTGAAAGTATCTAAATCCTCCTTAGTTAGGTGGATGAAACGCTTATACCATTAAAGCCTATTTAGTCACAGATAACATTTCCAGAAGGAATTGACACCCTCTCATCATAATCTATGGCAGGCTTCTGGGCAGAAGGGGCATCAACAACCAGAGAGGAAGTTTATGAAGTGTTAATGACTACACTATTAAGCGCTACAGTTTTCACCATAGGCACTGACTTTTTTATGTTTCCCTGGGGTGTTCCGCCTCAAGGCTCTGCCCCCACTCCACCCCTTCCCTTCTGGCCCCGTCCTCATTCCACCTCTTCCTGCCCTCCCTGTACCCCCTTCCCTGAGGCCCCGCCCTTGCTCTGCCTCTTCCTGTCACCTCTCCCAACTCCCCATCCCAAGGCCCCACCCTCACTCTGCCTCTTCCCGCTCCAACCCCTCCCTGGAGCCCGCTGCTCTCTGCCCTCCCCCGGCCGTCAAACAGCTGATCGGCAGCCCCCACAAACAGATTATCAGTGATGCCTTCAAACAACTGTAGCTGGTGGGTGCTGAGCACCCACTGTTTTTTTTCCATGGGTGCTTGAGCCCCAAAGCACCCACGGTGTTGGCACCTATGGTTTTCACCTTGATTCCTCAGCAGAAACATTCTTTGTTGGGAAGGTGATCCAAGTGGTACTCCTAAAATAGAGTAATGTTAATGTATGGATGGAAAAGGATAATGCTTCATTCCGTCTTGTCTTTAGCTCATTGTCAACAGAGCAACACTTATTTACATACCGCTAAGGATCTGGCCTTTGATGTTAATAGACCTCTGTGTTCTTCTCTGAAATATATGGAACCCCAAGAGGAAAGCTAATTCCCTTTTTGGGGCATATCATGTCTGCTTCAGAGGAAAGAAACACAAAAGTTCCATTGCATTACAGAGGCCAATAAATCTCCAAAAACAATACAAGTTCATGTACTAGATTTGCCTTGACATCTTGGGCCGAAAGTCATCAGCTTCTGTGGAAGAAATCTGTGAATCAGCCATCTGGATGAACTAGCTTGTCATGTGTTCATCAGTACACTTACAAGCTGGGACTGAGCCCTTGTGATGCAGCCTTGAGGCAGGAATATATTTCATGCCTGGTACCCTTAACCTTTCAAAATTCACTTGATTTTCCTTATATTCCTAGATAATTTCCTTCCTTCTTACCTTTATTATTCTATTTTTCCCCATGTTTGATGATTGGCAAACCTAGATTAGAGTTTCCTGTATTTATCAATTTCTTTCCTTAGAGAAGGTATCTGATCCAGCCCCACTTACTGCTGTAGTTCAACACTGGTTGTTTTGTAATTTCCTTTTCTGAAAGCAAAATTGTATCAGTCCTGTGCTGTAGTTAATTATTGTCAGACATTTAATATCGTGTAATATTAACTTTATCCTAATATTGAAATACCATTATTATCTTCACAATTTACAGGTTTGGAAGAACTTTTTCTTAGCAGGAAGTAATAGGAGGGTCCTTCCACCCTGTTTCAGTTTTGTCAGCTTTAGCTGTCTCCAGCACTACAAAGTGAGAGAACCCTACCCATCAGTCAGTTCAAGAGACCTGAGGTCTTGGATAGGAGAGAAATAGAGAGAAAACAAATTGCTTGTCTTTTGTAGTGAAGTTAGCAATAAATATGGCATGTTAACTTTTATGAGCGATTACTTTTTACCACTGAATTAAAGTGTAATATGTTGCTTAGACAAGATGTACTAGGTAGCGTTTTGTTTTTCTTTAGTCTATAAAACTCAGTCACCATTTTCAGGAACAAATATTGCTAAAGACACCAGATTGTAAAATCTCTGCTGCTTCTTCAGAGAGTCTTGGGGCCATCCTCTGATATGTAATTGCTTTTACATCAGTCACAAGAGAAAGACAAGAATGCGCTTTCCTTGAACTTAACAGTTTGGGCAATTTTCTGTAATCCAGTAAATACAAATTGTACCCTGATTATCCATCTACGTCTGTCAAGGAAATTTTAATGGATGAATGAATGAGTCAAATGTATGCATGGAAATATACAAATGTGCAAAATATGGGTCTAATTACAAGGCTGCTGAATTTACACAAGGTCAGGTAAACAAGGCACCAGTGTAATGATTATTAATTGTTAATAATGCCTTTGGGAAAACATTCTCATGTCTCTTCTGAACACCTAACAGTTTTGCCTTTTCAGTCATATGAAACAGCCAAATTGATCAGTTAATAGTAAGAGCAAAAAGGCATTCATTTCTCCCCTCTTTCTACCTCACCTCTGTAACTGCTTACGACTTCTTTCAGCATAGTACGCAAGATGAAAGGCAGATTTTCAGGACCACATTGACAATGAAAAGTACATTTTAGATATTTTGAATTAGAATTCTGAAGTAAAGTTTTCGAGAATAAATTAATGTAGTTTGTACTCAAACACACAGTAGTGAACTAGCCGCTGTCCAGTCTCATAACAAAAGAGTGCTCCTTTTCATTTTCTTTCAAGATAGCTAGGGCCATCAAAAACACAAACTGGATACTAACAAAGACAAATTGAAGCCTCCCTTTTTATATGCTTACTATTTATGGTAAATTTGGCTCCCTTGCTGTTTTATAGAATACTCTAATTTTGGTTGAAGAGCTGTACCAACAAATGATTTGTTTTAGATTCTTCGAACTGATGCAATAACTGTTTCCTCTGAACCTTGTGTGACTTATTCAGTAGACTGCTGTATCATTACAGACTCTGCATAATTAATTATCCTTTTCCACTATGAACAACACTAGAATCATAAAAGGCCACATTTACTCTGTGAAATGCAAGTATACACAGTTGTGAATCCAGGTAATATTGTTTGGATCAGATCCTGGGAAAATATTTATTTGTGTTTTTTAAAACTTCTGGTCATTAATCAGTTTGGTCCCATAAATGCAGGTTGGGAAACTGAGTAATTGTAAGCATAGGAATTTTTGTACCAGTAGTGGAGTAGTGGCTTCTCTAGTCTAGTATTCTGTCTCTGACACTGGCTGATACCAAGTGCTTTAAAGAAAGTTCAAGAAACTCCACAATGGGAAACTTTGGAATAAGCTGTCCACAGGGAAGTATCTTCCTAATGTAGTTTAATTGTGAACATGCTCACCCATATGAATGTGTAAACCTTTTGTGAATTGTGCTGTTTTCAGTTATACCTTATGGCAAGGAGTTCCACAGGTTATTTTACACAATGTTTTAAGTATTTCCTTTAATAGTTTTAAATTTTTGTTGCCTTTCCATTTCACTGGCATTCCTTTTTGAAATTGTGAAAAAAGGGTAAATAAAGTGCCTGATTTGCCTTCTCCATACTAATCATTGTCTTATATCCATCATGTGCCCTCTTGTTTCTTTCTTAAACCTAACTGTCCTAGTCTTTTCAGTCTGTTCTCGCACAGAAGCTTTTTCATGCCTATAAATCATTTTCATTGTCTGTCTTTCACACCTTTTCTATTCCTGCTATTTCTTGTTTGAGGTGGGGCATCTCAGAACTGAGCACTGTTTTCAAGATGACAATGTAATATCAATGTACATAATGACATAGTTTAACAGTTGGGTCTACAAGGTATTACCAGTTGCTAAACTGCTTTTGCTGTTAAGACAGGGCTAAGGCTGGAGGTAACACATCCAGAACTACCCCTTGCACCTAGAAGAGGGTGTCCACTACACTAAAGTATTCCCCGGAGTTTGTTTAACATTACCAATGATAGTATTTAGGTAACCTTATGACAAACTGTTTCATTGTTTAGTTTAATCTTACTATTAAAAAAGTTTTTTCCCATCTAGCTAGTCTAAACTTGCCCTTCTTTGGTTAAATTCTTTATTTTAAGAAATATGCCAGTGGTCAATCTCAAATCAGTTTACCCCTTTATGATTTTGTTCAAGTATTTGTAGAGTGCTATGGTATCCACACTGGACCTAATTTGTTTAAGCTATAGACATGTTTGTCTTCAGACTTCATATCTTTTTATTCTCTTACCTTTGCTAGTCTTTAACTTCTCTTTTATCACTGTTCATTTTTATAGTGATGTGCCCAGAGTTGTACACAGTAAGTAAGGCCTCATAGATGCTATGAGGAGAGAAATGATTACCTTAGTCCTTTATGCAATTTTTTCTACTCCTTCCCTCTTGTTCACTTTTCCTTTTTGATTAGCGTATTATTTTAGCATAATTTTTACCTTTCTGCTTCAATCTCTCACTGTGAGCTCACGTTTATCATCCTTTTTTTTTGTACTGATGTTATCCAGTCATTCCTTTTTTAATATTCGTCTATTTCTCTAATATTGCATTTTTCTATATTAATTTTTTTCCTGTCCTCTATGGTACCAACAACCCCTCCTCCCCAATTTATATGTAACCAGATAAACAATTTATAATATCGATTTTTAAAAAAAAAGAAAGAGAGGGAGAGAGAGAATTTAGAAAGCATATATGATCTGGCAGTCCTAGCAGAAGCTAAACTTCTTCATTTCCCCACAGTGGGGAACTCTCAAATTTAAAATGAACAATTGTGTTTAGTTGTTTGGGTTTTCTCTTACTTCAGTGTTTTTAAAATAAGTTTGAACTCTTACCACTAAAGGGAGCATATTTAGGTCAGACTGACCTCCATTTGGGATCACAGACTTTTTTCCTTCCAGACTTCTGTCTCTGTCTCTCTCTCTCTCTCTCTCTTTATATATTTTTCTAAAGGGATGAAACTAAGATTACTAGGTGGAACCACTTAAATAATGTACAGAAGTAACCAAACTAATTAATTCATAAAGTTTTGATGATTTAATAACATTATTAATGTTCAGATATACTTTTTTTAAACTGTCTTAAGAGTGTCATGCTACAAACAATGTTTGTATTGTAGTTACCACCTCAAAACAAATGAAAATTTGACTGCATGATTTGACTTGGCCTAGGAATAGTCACTGTTGAGATTTTCGCTTTTCTAGCCATTTGGATTAAATAAAAATACATGGTCTGTTATATTACTGATTTTTCTTCCCTACAACTTTTATGCATATTGATAAGTTCAACCTATTTTGCAAACAGTTACTAATGCTATAATGCATTTTCCCATATCTCCCATCTCAAATTTTTACTGTTATTGATTGAGGATTCAATTGAGAAATGTGTTTAGAACCCTGCTTTCTGTGGTAATCATAGAAGTCAGTGGGAAGACAAGAAAATTGTATTGAAAGAAATTGTGTGCATGTGTGTTTTGTGTTTCAGCATAGATTATTTCTGCCAAAATAATAGCTGTCATTTTGTTCTTGTTATATTAGTGGCCTGTAGCTGACTACTACCCCTTTTGCCTTGGTTTTGCTTTTGTCCATTTGTCTATTTGTAGTAGAAAGAATGTTGTGAAGTGCCATAAGTTGCAGAATTATTATGCTAATAAAATCAATATTTTGTTATCTGTTTAAATTAAGAAGTCCAAGATGGTGACCCCACTCCACCTTTGTATCAAAGCTTGCAGACCTTAACATTTGGTGACTTTGAAACTTGAGTTCTGCTTAGTATTTCGTGTCATGCCCATCATGGGAGGAAAAAGATGGAAAATGTATACGCTGAGCCTATAGGACTTCCTGCAGTGCTTATTAATCCTTTATGGATCATTTGAAATGTTTCTAGTTTATTTAAGCTTTGCTGCTTGTATCAGATTGTTCCTGCAAAAAAAAAAAAGAAAAAATGATCATGCTTTGAATTTTTAAAAATGTGATCTCACTTTCAAGCAAAAGCACTTTT
This sequence comes from Terrapene triunguis, assembly GCF_002925995.2. Classification (NCBI taxonomy): domain Eukaryota; kingdom Metazoa; phylum Chordata; order Testudines; family Emydidae; genus Terrapene; species Terrapene triunguis. The sequence goes on from NW_020664373.1 coordinate 16,618,119, forward strand.
ATGCTCCATTAGAGTTGAATTTGCCAAACTCTTACATCGCATTAACACAAGCTTTACTGGATAGATAAATGTGTTGTTCAAAGACTGACTTGAACTTTACCAAACTGCATATTAAGATTGTGTCTTTTAATAATTTTATATCTTGAATGTTTTCTCCATGTAAACAGAAAAGAGAAACAAAAATATGCTATGTAGTTCTTATTAAAAGAATAGTTTTAAACTTTGCTTACGAGAGGTGCTAGTATGAATTATAAAGCTAAAGTTTAATTGAAGATTCCAGTAAAAAATTTAGGCTAAATGTATCAGTGTTTTTCACAGAAGGCATACTACAGAGAAGTGTTTACAGAATTGACGTTCTTTTTTTATATTTTGTTAGCATTTTTACAGTAGGTGATGTGTTCATTCCATAGATGAATTATGAGTTCCCTCATTTTAGGAGTTGTGGTTAAGATTCATTCTCAGGAGCTGAAAAAATTCTAGTAATTCATCTGGATAGCAAGTTAAGGACCAGATCCTACAATGGGATACTGGAACACTTGTATGGACTCCCATTGAGTTCAATGGACTCCACATGGGCTTGGGCTAGCAGATCTGGCTGCAGGATCAATGTGGAAGTGACCATGTGTCTGGATAAAGTATTTTCATGTAATGGATATAGGGTTCTTTTCTTTCCTCCTTTGCTTTTGTTTACTTAGTACACCTAATACTTCTTTTTTCTCTCTCTCTTTTGGTATACGTTTTCTTTACCGTAATTTATTTTTTAGACTTTTGCAATGGGGTAGACTTGGTTTTTAATTCATGAAAGCCTATCTCAAGTGAAAAGTCATACTAACTGTTAAATCTTTATGGTTATATTTCTCTAACTCCTATAATTTTGTATGTGGTTTGTAACATGTTAAATAGATTCTTTTGAAAATAGTATCAACATGAAGTGTAAAACACTTCGTTTGTATGTGTATATTCTTTTGCATGTCACTTATTGCTAGAGTAATGGAGCACCTCACTAACACTAACTAATTTATCCTTAGAACACCCCTATGGTAAAGGGAAATATTATCTCCCATTTTACAGATGGGGAAAATTGAGACTGATTTTTCCGAAGAAGTCTGTGACAGAGACTGAATCCCTGAATCCCAATCCCAATGCCTTATCCAGTAGACCTTCCTTCGTTTTAAATTATCTGCAGGTTTTTTGTTTGTTTTTAAATCAAGCTTTCACAACACTTGATAAGACTGGAAAGAGTCAAAAATATTTTTTACAATGGAAAAATGTTGAAAATGATACATCCATAGGAAAATAGAGAAACCTCAATCAGTGAAAGGAGTGAAGAAAGTACACCACTTATATTAAAGAAACGCCACCACTTATTCTAACTTTTCTAAAATTTCCATTTCATATCAGTAATGGAATCTTGACAATAATTGGGAGTATCCTATGGGTTCTCCTGAAAACTTTTACTGAGCAATCCATGAAATAAAGTTTTGTGCAGATTTCATCTCTCTCTTCCCTCATCCTATTTGTCTTTGGTGCTTTCTATACAACAATTCTGTTCACAACAGTTGTTAAACTCTCGTAATTGAAGTCGATTGTTGCCAAACTGGGCTAAAGCTACCTTTTCAAAAAACATGCAATAGCCATGGTATAGTTGCCAAACTGGGCTAAAGCATTTTTCAGGTACTCTTTATTCAAGCTTTGTTTGCACAGTATAAACAAAATAAAATCTTGTCTTCTTACAGAACAGAAGAGCTCTAGTTTAAGATAGAAATAACTTGCCTCTGTGTTTCAAGAAGACGATTTAATCTGACAACCAATGCCATTTTGTCCTATGCTTTGAAAAAGATAGTAGATATTTGGAGATCAAGGAATGATAGTGGATGGCTTTGCTTCAGTCCATTTGAAAACACTATTCAAATCCTGCTTGTTGCATGATTTGGCTTCATCCATACAGGCTGATGCAAACCATATTTACCTAAGTTGTTTTGGCTGTGAATATGTGGCCTTTGTATTTTGAAGCACAGAGCACTCAGCAGCCAGTTGATTGGGACTCAACTGAACCTTGCAGCTGTTTCTGCCACACTGACAGTGTCTTGTACATTATTTCTTACAAAACACTAAGGGCCTTACTGTTGTTTAGGGCCCAGAAACCTGTCCCTAGTAACTTTTTTCCACACACTTCAGAGCAACCTTTATACATAACTAGAGATGATGCCATCTGTAATATAAGGTTGCCTGACGCTTTCCATTGCAAGACCCTGTTTTCAGTTAATTTTTCCAAAATTTAACCATTGACTGACATTTTCTATACTAGGTGTCTGCCTCAAGCTGATTTTTTTTTTTTTTTTTTTTTTTTAGTTTCAGCGAAAATGGTTCAGCCATTTCCAAAAATGAGATTGGGGGAAATATTTTGTCCATGTGTGTGGTTTTTTATTTAATTTTTTTAAGCTGTTTCACTGAGATGTGCCAGTGCCTTCATATTTTGGAGCAGGAACTCAAAATTTGGCAGAGAGGTCATCTGTGTGTCCGGGACGTGCCTTTTGTCATCACTGTGAAAATTTACTCAGATTTTGCCAATTTATAAGCCTCTGAAAAATTTCAGTTCGTACATGGTCATGCAAGAGACTTGTAGAGTTTGGCAGCTACATTTTCTGAAGATTCTGCCTGTACCAAGGGTGGTCCATCTGGTCCATACTCACCTAGCTCCAGTCAGCAACTGAACTGTGCTTGCATAATTCCCCACTTAATGATTGAATGTGCTTCATCACCGGGCCTCCAGAACTTCTGCTGCAATGATAATTGCTGTTCCAGATGCTATGGTGCTGGGTATCAGAACTGAAAGCGGGCAACTGGTCTCTCCTGTATTCTCAATGCTCCCCATGCTGATTCCTGGGCAGCATGGAGGAGGAGGAGAAAGCCACCTGACTCGAATGTAGGGTGGAGAGGAACCCCAGAAGCCTCCAGGATGGGGACTGGGAAGGAGCAGATGGAATCAGAAGATAGGGGGCCTAGGAGCCAGGTGCAGGGGCGGAGGACAGGGGATGTGGGGGTGAGGGGAACATGGGAAGGAGGCAGGGGAATGATAGGAGATGGAGGAGGATATCAGGGGTCTGGGTGAGGTGGGGAGGATATGTGCAAGAGGACAGGACCAGAGAAGGGTCTGTAACCATTAGAGAACCACTGCACTACAGAACCTGGAATTGTACTTTTTATTCCAGAGTTTTGACGTTCCATTAAGTTGTCATGCAATAAGAGGGAAGATCCTTTCATGGATTGAGAACTGGTTAAAAGACAGGGAACAAAGGGTAGGAATAAATGGTAAATTTTCAGAATGGAGAGGGGTAACTAGTGGTGTTCCCCAAGGGTCAGTCCTAGGACCAGTCCTATTCAACTTATTCATAAATGATCTGGAGAAAGGGGTAAAAAGTGAGGTGGCAAAGTTTGCAGATGATACTAAACCACTCAAGATAGTTAAAATCAAAGCAGACTGTGAAGAACTTCAAAAAGATCTCACAAAACTAAGTGATTGGGCAACAAAATGGCAAATGACATTTAATGTGGATAAATATAAAGTAATGCACATTGAGGGAAAAATAACCCCAACTATACATACAATATGATGGGGGCTAATTTAGCTACAACTAATCAGGAAAAAGATCTTGGCGTCATCGTGGATAGTTCTCTGAAGACGTCCACGCAGTGTGCAGCAGCAGTCAAAAAATAAACAGCATGTTAGGAATCATTAAAAAGGCGATAAAGAATAAGATGGAGAATATCTTATTGCCCTTATATAAATCCATGGTACGCCCACATCTTGAATACTGTGTACAGATGTGGTCTCCTCATCTCAAAAAAGATATACTGGCATTAGAAAAGGTTTGGAGAAGGGCAACTAAAATCATTAGGGGTTTGGAATGGGTCCCATATGAGGAGAGATTAAAGAGGCTAGAACTTTTCAGCTTGGAAAAGAGGAGACTAAGGGGGGATATGATAGAGGTATATAAAATCATGAGTGATGTGGAGAAAGTGAATAAGGAAAAGTTATTTACGTGTTCCCATAATATAAGAACTAGGGGCCACCAAATGAAATTAATTGGCAGCAGGTTTAAAACAAATAAAAGGAAGTTCTTCACACAGTGCACAGTCAGCTTGTGGAACTCCTTGCCTGAGGAGGTTGTGAAGGCTAGGACTATAACAGGGTTTAAAAGAGAACTGGATAAATTAATGGAGGTTAAATCCATTAATGGCTATTAGCCAGGATGGGTAAGGAATGGTGTCCCTAGCCTTTGTTTCTCAGAGGGTGATGATGGATGGCAGGAGAGAGATCACTTGATCATTTCCTGTTGGGTTCACTCCCTCTGGGGCACCTGGCATTGGCCACTGTTGGTAGACAGGATACTGGACTGGATGGACCTTTGGTCTGACCCAGTACAGCCATTCTTATGTTCTTATCTATCTATCAAATAGCTGTGTGGGAGCAAGTGGGGGGGAATGGCAAAATATCTCCACCACTTCTATTGGAATGTCCACATAGAAGATGACAGCCTTCTACTGCTACTAGCTCAAGTGGTAGAGGATTGTGCTGTGGATCTGTTGATTTATGTGGGTGGGTCTGTATGTTTCCCCAGAATGAAACTTTTTTGTTTTTTCAGTAGTTAAGATATTTGTGTTTAACTCAAGACAGTACATTTAAAAAGTGTTAAAATGTTTAGTATGCAAAGTCAAATGTTCAAAATTTAGGAAATACCAGAATTAAGGCTTCCCCTTGTGTATGTGCATTATAATATAGTCTTTGATTACAAAATCAGATACTATTTTTTTCCACAGTACCCCATCATTTAGTGAATGAATAAGTTATTCAGTATTTATTTTTATCCTTATCCTTGTGACAAGTTGACTAAGGTAATATCTTTTATTGCGACCACCATCTGTTGGTGAAAGAGACCACACTGCAAAGAACATTTTATCCTTATTCAATGTGTAGGTCCTTGTATAATTTATTATGTACCATCCAAATTCTGAACTGAATGCAGAATTATTAATTTCCTCATATGTTTTTATGCTGCTGTCATCTTAAATTCATTAACATTTCTAAAGAGCTATCTTCGTAACACACTCCTGTGTGGTGAGGTGGTAGTTGTATCCCTATTTTACACATGATAAATTGCAGTGCAGAGAGATTACAGCTTAAAATCACCAGGAATGTGTACTAATTTTGAGTGTCCAATTTGAGACATCTAGGGCCTGATATTTCAGAATACTTAATATGTTATAGTATTTTATATACTCAGAGCAGAGATCCCACTGACCTCCATTGCAGATGGGACTGTTTAGCACGTCTACAAATCTGATCCTGAATGACTCCAGAAAATAAGGGACACACAGTGGCCACTTGTGAAAATTCTGATGCAAGTGACTTGACCAGCATCATGTAAGAACTCTGTCACAGGTGATGGTAGAATTGGGTTCTTCAAGGTGGCATTCCATTGCCTTAACCATGAGACCATCCTTTCTCTTTCTTAGTTTTCCTGCCTCGTTTAATACACACCTTCCAGTTTCAGCAATAAATGAGATGGTGTCCTACAGATAGGCAACAACCTTGTTAACTACACAAACCTGATTAATTCCCACAGTCAGCCTGTGCACTGAATGAGGCGAGGATCTTGTGGGGGGAAAAAATTATGGCATAGGTAGCGATCAGATCCATGCTAAAAGAAAATCACAGAGCCATGTGATAAATTACAGTTATCCCATACTTTTGGCAACCTCACCAGCACTCTGTCCACAAATTTAGCTCCTGTGGAATTTATCACATTCCAAACTCTAAACAGTTTTGAACATGTGCCAGTGTTTTTCACCCACCAGAAAAGGTTTGCCTTACACGAGTAATATGGTCATCCCAGAACACGTGCCCTAAACGTTTATGCTGGTCTACATGGCTTCTCAACAGGTCCATAGCCTCCAGTTCCCTCGTCCACAGATCAGGTGGGGTTGGGGGATATGGAAATCCTCAGACCTTCACGTTCCTTTTTTAAACCACCCAGTATCAGCTACCTGTCAGAGCAAAGGCTTAAGCTCAGGCTTTCTAGCCCTTCTATTATCCCATACCAGATCCAGACTGATTTTCCTACCCAGTGTGCCTAGCCCCATAACCACCTCTTCCTCTCTCAAAATGGGGAGAAGTTAGCAGTTTGAAGGCATAAATCTCCTCACATATTTATCACTTAAACTGAATTTTTGGCAGCTGATTCCTTTCTCGCTTACTGTTTTATCATTGATTGTCCTTTCCCTTTGTTCCATCCTACTTACCACTGCAACTCTTGAGCTGCCCGATCTCACTGTCTGTGTCCTTTATGCTTCTCAACCCCTTCTCTTCTGTCTTTCCCTCTTTCTTGTTTCTTTATCTTCAGTTTCGCCCTCCCATTAGTCATTCCTCTTTCTTCCTCATCTTGGCTTCCTCCCAAAAAAACAACAATCAAAGTTTTTGTAATATAAGTAAACCAATTATTTTATTTTTTTTAAAGACATAGAACTAACATAATGGGCACTTGTCATGATCTTGATCACTTTGCCTGTAGTTGTCCCTTTTCCCCATCTTCATCTGTTTTGTCATTTTAGATCATAATATCTTTGAGGCTGGGACTATGTCTTGCTCCGTGTATGTACATTGCCTTACACAGTGGACCCCAGGCTCCTAAAAATAATTCTGTTTGTGTGTATGACTTTGTAAACTGTCACATTGGGGGAGAAACCACACACACACACACACACACACACACACACACACACACACACACACACACACACACAC
>NW_020664373.1:16624933-16662433 GCF_002925995.2 Terrapene triunguis
TATAAGCCAGACCCAGCTCATTCCAGAGAGAGAGAGGAGGAGGAGAGGCAACACCCATGAAAACTGGAAGCTGAAGGAATGCCAAGGGTAAGAAGTGTTCCAGAGAGGACCAGGAGAAAAGACTTTCACCTTGGGGAAAAGGTGCTGAGTTGGGCATGGGCTGGGGCCTGCTTCCCTAGGAACTGTGGACTTGCCTGAGATGTCATCCTGGACCACCAGGAAACGGAGACATTTGGAGCTGTGGGATTTAGGACTTAGAGGGTCAACGTCACCTTAGTGATTGTCTGCTAAACTCCCTAGGGCTAGTCAAGGTTCACAAGGTCTACAAATATATATGTATTTGTAAGTTGTTTCCATGCCAAGAGTATACACATTGCTCTGTACTATATATAACGGATAAGTGCAATGTTTAATATACATATACTGATGATCTGGAAAGGTGGGTGAGCAGTGAAGTAACAATGTGTAGATGCAGCAAGGTTATTTAACTTAGCAAAATCCAGCGAAGACTATGATGAACTTCAGAGGGTGAAGTTAGGTGTTTGGGCAGCCCAATGACAGATGAAGTTCAGTGTTGATAAATGCAGACTCGTACATGTTGGAAGGAAGAGAATGAACTATTTGTACATCTTACAGCGTTCTGAGTTAACTATCAACTCAGGAAAGAGAGTTGGGCATCATTGTGGACAGTTCAGTTAAGATGTCTGTTCAATATTCAGTCACAGCCAAAAGAGCAAACAAGAAGTTTGGATGCATAAGGAGAATAATATGGAAAATATTATTGCTATTATATAAATCAATGTTGCATTCTCGTCTGGAATACTGGATGGAGTACTGATCATCCTGTTTCAGAAAGGATATTGCAGAATGAGAGAGGGTTCAGAAAAGGGCAATGAGAATGACTAGGGCCATGGAAAAGCTCATATGGCAAGAGATTTTTAAAGATTGGGGATTGTTTATATTTGAAAGTGTATAGGGACATGATAAAAGTATATGGGGAAAAAAATAAATTACATAGAGAGGTAGAGTAGGCGCGTCTATTCTTTGTCTCATAACTCAAGAACAAGAGGACTTTCAGTCAAAGTGAAATATAGCAAATTCAGAGTTGATAAAAGGAAATACTTTTTCACATAACTTGTAATTAGGCGCTGGCTCTCATTGCCACAATATGTTATTGAGACCAAGAATTTAGCAACATTTGAAAAGGGTTTGGACATTCTATATGGCAAACAACAATGTCCAGAATTATAATAGTTGATGCTAACAAAAATGTTGGAAGGGCTATAAAATCTCATGCTTCAGGGATTAAGAAATTTGTGTGTGGCAAGCCAGGTGTAAATCTATAACACTCTATCTTAGCACTCACTAAAAGTCATGTGGACCCTCTACCAGGCACTAAAAGTTCCATAGTGTGCTCAGCACGGAACTTTTAGTGCATGGTGGCTGGGTCCACGTGACCAGTTAGAGAGTGGCAAACTAATGCACTGCAGTTTCACACCTTGGCCTGCCATGCATTAGGTCTTTGTTTAGGCAAACTCTAACAGAGATTAGGATAAGACCTTTATCAGGGACGGATTATCCCACCTCCCCTTAGTGCAGGTTTTCTTGGCTCTTCCTCTGAAATATCTGATGCCTATGACTGTCAGAGACAAGATATTGGACTAAGGGGACTCAGATGCCTGCATCTGATCTAGTATGACAATTTTTTATATTCCTTACAAGTCCTACAATAAAATAAGAGTTGAAAAATTTTGGAGAAGTAGAAACAAAAATGTTGCAGTACGTTACCAGATACAAATACCGTAGCGTACCTTATTTTGATTATTTTGAGCTATAGCTAGGGTACATTGTGTAGTTTTGTGGACGATAACTTTCAAGCATTATTTCAGTTTCAAATCCTTTCACGTCCTCTGACACTTTCAGAAGGAAAGGCCATTTTATATGTGTGTATATATATTATCTCCTCATGGATCAGTAACTGATTAAAAGAGAGGAAACAAAGGGTAGGAATAAATGGTCAGTTTTCAGAATTGAGAGACCCCCCCTACCCCCAGGGATCAGTGTTGTTCAACATATTTATAAATGAAAAAGTGGTAAATAGTGAGGTGGCAAAGTTTGCAGATGATACAGATTTGCTCAGGACAGTTAAGTCCTAAACTGACTGAGGAGAGTTACAAAGGGCTCTCCCAAAACTAGGTGACTGGGCAACAAAATGGCAGATTAAATTCAGTGTTGATAAATGCAAAGTAATGCACAGTGGAAAACATAATCCTGGCTATACATACAAAATGATGGGGTCTAAATTGGCTGTACCACTCAAGAAAGAGATCTTGGAGTCATAGTGGATAATTGTATGAAAGCATCCGCTCCATGTGCAGCAGCAGTCAAAAATCTAAGTGTTACCCTGTTTCCCCGAAAGTAAGACATCCCCTGAAAATAAGACCTACTTCCAGTTTTGCCTCTTGCTGTAATATAAGGCATCCCCCTGAAAATAAGACCTCCCCGATAATAAGGCCACCCCGGAATATAAGGCCCCGAAGCTCCAGGAAAAATAAGACCTCCCCTGAAAATAAGACCTAGCGCATCTTTGGGAGCAAAAATTAATATAAGACACTGTCTTATTTTCGGGGAAACAGGGTAGGAACCATTAGGAAAGGGATAGATAATAAAACATCATAATGCCACTATATAAATGCATGGTACTCCCACACCCTGAATATTGCGTGCTGTTCTGGTCACCCCATCTCAAAAAAGATATATTAGAAATGGAAAAGGCAACAAAAATTATTTAAGGGTATGGAACAGCATCCATATGAAGAGGGATTAAAAAGACGGACTGTTCAGCTTGGAAAAAAGACAAGGGTGGATATGATAGAGATCTATAAAATCATGACAGGTGTGGAGAAAGTGAATAAGGAAGTGTTATTTACCCCTTCACATAACACAAGAAGCAGGAGTCACCCAAGGAAATCAATAGGCAACAGGTTTAAAACAAACAAAGGAAAGTACTTCTTCAGCCAACACACAGTCAACCTGTGGAACTTATCAGGTTATGTTGTGAAGGCCAAAACTATAAATGGGTTCAAAAAAGGATTCAGTAGAACTAAATAAGTTCATGGAGGATAGGTCCATCAATGGCTATAAGCCAAGATGGTCAGGGATGCAACCCCATGCTCTGGTTATCCCTAAGCCTCTGACTGCCAGATACTGTGACTGGATGACAGGGCATGGATCACTTGATTGCCTGTTCTGTTCATTCCCTTTGAAACACCTGGCATTGGGCACTGTCAGAAGACAGTAGACTAGGCTAGATGGACCATTGGTCTGACCTAGTATGGCTGTTCTTATGTTCTTAGCCATATATTTTTATTATATATAACCGCATACTGCACTTGTTTAGGGCTGTGGCACAGGGCTGTATGAAGCAGCTAGTGCCTGTGACCAGTATAGGTATTCTACTACCATTGTCACTGGCTGCAGCCAGCCTCATTTCAGTGAAAAGGAGGCTGAGTTGTAACTCCTCCCTACTGGTACATAGCCTCTCCCCTGGCAAGACCCTTGCAGTACATCTGAGTGGTACCAACTGATAACTGGGCCCTGGTGTACCCAGGCTAATTCTTCAAGTGATGTCGTGGTAACATGGGGCCCCAAAGGTGTAACAAGCAAGTCCATCAGCGTGTGGAATATGTCCTTATATTCACTAACCCATATGCCTCCGGGTTGGTAGGGAAGACCACAATGGTTTCTATGTGGAAGAGAGTGCTACAACGACATAGCAAAAGTGTATGCAGGCATAGCAGTTGTCTGTTGCTGGAGAGGACACATGAAATGAATCCATATTGACAGCTATAGACTGCATCAACCCCAGCCATTCATCTTACAAATGCATGCCACTAGATTTCAGGAGAACAGGTGAGTGTGTGTGGATGGTGTGACGCATGCCATCACCACTGAAAATAACTCGTGTGTTCTGGTGATGGAGGAAAGTCCTACAGTGAGGGGCGAGTGGTGAAGTGACAGTCATGGTGATGCTGGCAGTTGTAGCTGCAGATCTGCATGTAGGCAGCCCATGACATTGATTTCTTGGTACCATACCTGAAGATGTTTTGGCAACATCTTGGGCACCTGAGCAGCCATTTTCAGGACTACACTACTCACCCCGTGTAGGGAAGGGGTTAGAAAAGGTGCCCTAAAAATTGTCTGCTTCCATAGAATCTGACCTGACCACTGTATCTGCAAAACCATGCACCTGTGCAGTCAGAAAATGAGCAAACTGACAGTCACAATAGCATTGTATTGCTTCCTATCATTAATGGTATTAAGCAGGGCTGCATAATTGGTCCAGTTGTGCTCAATCTCTTCTATGCAGCAATACTTGATGAGACCTGAATGCCAGAATCAGGATATGTTTCCAATCCTGTGGAAAATTATGGACAGATTCACAGAGCCTGTAAAAAGGTACAGGCTGGCAATCAAACTTAAAAAGATAGAAGTCGTGTATCAACCTACATCAGAGGAACCCTCAATGAAACCAAAAGTCACCATTTATGACATCTGTGTGCCATACTCTCCATCAGATGTCAGGATTAAGTTACCACTCCACAGGGATAGAAGCCATGCTCATCACATCACAGTTCTTCTTTGAGTGCTTGCACATGTCCATTCCAATATAGGTGTGTGCATGCCCTGAGCACAGTTGCCAGAATTTTTCCCCTAGCAGTATCCATCGGGTCGTCTCCAGCGCCATCTGGTGCCGCATGCTCATAGCGCTGGTATAACGTCCTTGCCGACCCCACTCCCTGTGACAGTTGCTGGAACCCCTCATTGCTTAGGCAATCCACCTCCTAATGGTTTTCTCCCTTTTTTTAGTGTAAATAGTTCTTGTTCTTTAATAGATAGAAATTAGTTTAGTTTTTTAGTAGGTTTTAGGTTTTAGCTAGGTTTCAGACATCTCCACACTTAGTTAGCGGAGTCATCCACTTCCCCAGTGCTGGGGCATGCCTCAGATGCCGGGTTTCAAGCCGTTTGCCTCCTGTGGTAAGTCTGTGCCTTTGAGCGACCCACACTTGAACTGTCTCAAGTGCTTGGGGGAAGCTCATAGGAAAGAATGCTGCCAAATCTGCAGAGACTTTAGATCCTGAACCAAGAAGGACCGAGCTGCACGGCTGACGGTCCGCCTCATGGAGGCAGCCTTAAGACCTGTCTCAGAGCCGTGCTCAGACTCGGCATCAAGCTTCTCCAACGGCTCATGACTCCCAGCACTGATCCTCTTCCCTAGTGCCAAAGAAAAAGCACTGCATGCACCAAGAAAAGAGCCGGTCTCTGGTGCCAAAGGGGAAAGAAGACCAGGACAGACACAGACCCGTATCGGGCCCTTCTTCATCCCTGGCACCTCATCATCAAGGGCTTGCAACTCCAGTGCTGCTGCAGGCTCCTCTGACACCTGCACAGGAGCTGCCTCCTCAGGGCAGACAGCATACCAGCCAATTTGCAGTGCTGTCAACCCCTGAGACTTTTGCAGCGGCCAGGGACCGTCTCATCCTACTGGTGTCACTGGAGGTTCAAGATTTGGTGCCGCCAAGCGACAGGGAGATATCACCAGGATCTTGCCTAGTGCTGAGGCTGCCGTCTAGGGGTAAACCCCTGTTGACAGACTTAAGATCTCCACCTTGGTGACCTTCTCCAGTACCAAGAGGCAGTCACATCATCGCCCTGGTCTCTGCACTGCAGCTTGTTGGACTCGGAGGTGGGATTTTATTCCCCTCATCAGCATGGCCAACCTCGCTGCTCCCCAGGCCGTTCCTATGCCACCACGGCCCCAAATTCAGCAGTGCCGCCAAACGTTTGGCCACTGGGTCCATGGGGACTGGCAGCTATGCAGTGGCCCTTTTGGAATCTTTGGGGGTTCCTTCACCATGCGACACCCCCTCAAGATGCTCATATTCCATTGTCTTGGAGGCTAGGGCACCCCCGGTCCTGTGCTGAGAGATTCCAGATCTGGACTTTGGTACTGAGCACGACACCGAATGTCAGGAGAAAGCCCTGCAGGCTCCTTCAGATGCTGGGGAACCAATGGAGGCTTCTCAGCCCATTTTAGCCTCCTCCATCCTCCTCTCCAGACAAGGCAGTAGTAACGCCGGGATCTCCCTGCCACAAGACAACCACAAGGCATACCAGGACTTGTTAAAGCAGGTAGCCTCGAACTTGGGAGTCCAAGCGGAAGTGGTCAAGGAAGCAACACAGTCTCTTAGACATTTTGTCGTCAGCGGGCCCCTCTAGAGTGGCCCTACCACTGAATGAATCCATTATGGATCCGGTCAAGGCCTTGTGGCAAACCCCTGCCTCCCTCCCTCCCTTCGACAGCAAAGCACATAGAGCGTGAGTATTTTGTGCCAGCCAAAGGGTATGAATTCTGCATTGCTCATTCCATCAGCCTTGAGGCATCCTATCTCCCAGGAGCACAGAACCAGCTGGCAGATCACCTCCGCGGATTTTTCTCCTCACACTGAGTGGTTTCTCCGGCCAGACATCATGAGGGACATCTTCCAACAGTTGGTGACTCCCCTGATAGACCTGTTTGCCACACTCAACAGCAGGAAATGCCACTAGCTTTGCTCCCTAAAAGGTCACAGCCCGCAGTGTCTCAGGGACACGTTTCTGTTGCCATGGATAAAGCACCTGTATTACGCATTTCCCCCATCCCACTGATCCACAAGGTTCTGATGAAAATCAAGCAGGATCAAGCGTGGGTCATTCTCAGAGTCCTGGCAGGGCCCAGAGAACATTCATTCACCACCCTCGTAGCCCTGTCTGTGGAGGCACCATTATGGCTTCCACTACACCTGGCCCATATTTCCTGGGACCTTGGTCAGCTCTCTTCATCTGATGGCTTGGAAGCTCCATGGCTAAATCCAGAGGAGCAGGCTTGCTCAGAGCAAGTCCACAAGATCCTACTGGGCACTATAGAGCGGTTCACCAGGGCTGCTTACGTTGCAAAACGGAAACAGTTCTCCATCTGAACTCCATTGTTTCCCAATGACAAATTCCACCTTTGCAGTCATCTCTGCAGCTCAATTTGAATACCTCTTAGAGCTGAAACAACAAGGTTTAGCCCTCTCGTCAAGGTTCATCTAGCGGCCATCTCTGCCTTTTATCCCAAGGTGGACAACCAATCTGTATTTTCACATGAGATGCTAATCCATTTTCTCAAAGGCCTGGAAAGGATGTACTCCCAGGTTAAAGTTCTCACACACACACACCCCCGCCGAGACCTGAACCTCGTCCTATCAAAGCCTATGGGGTGCCCGTTTGAATCACTAGCAACGTGTTCATTGTTACACCTTTCCTGGAAAGTGGCCTTCCTGGTGGCTATCATTTCAGCAAGAAGAGTTTCAGAGATCCAGGCCCTCACATCGGAGCCCGCATATACAGTCGTCTTCCAGGACAAAGTCCACTTGCGACCACACCTGTCGGTCCTTCCAAAGGTGGTCTCACATTTCCATTGCAGTCAAGCAATTTTCCTACCAGTTTTCTACCTTAAGCCACATGTGAATAGAGAAGGACAGTGCCTCCACTCATGTTAGATGGGCTCTGACTTTTTAAATACAAAGGACCAAACCATTCCGCAGATTTATGTAGCTGTTCATAGCGATAGTGGGAAGAATGAAGGGTCTCCCCATTACATAATCTCATCGTGGATTACTTCTTGTATCTGGGCGTGTTATGAACTCGCGAACCTCTTGCCCCCAGCTAATCTAACGGCTCACTCCACACAGTCTTAAGCCGCCTCTGCTGCTTTCCTAGCGCAAGTCCCGATTCAGGACATCTGCAGAGCAGCAACCTTGTCGTCAGTTCACATATTCACAATGCACTATGCCATTATTCAGCAGATGAGAGACGATGGCAGTTTTGGTCGCGCCATCTTACAGTCAGCCTGTCCTTGAACTCCGAACCCACCTCCTGTACAACTGCTGTGAGTCACCTACATTGGAATGGACGCGTGCAAGCACTCGAAGAACAAAAGTTACAGATAGGTTAGTAACCATTTTTCTTCTATCTCTAACTTTTGTTCTTCGAGATGTGTTGCATATCTCCATTCCAAAACCCACCCTCTGTCCCCTCTTTGGGAGGCGGTCGGTAAGAAGAAACTGAAAGTGAGTGGGGTCAGCTGGGCCCTTTATACTGGCACTATGAGCACACAGCACCAAAGGGCCCTGGAGCCAACCCAGTGGATACCACTAGAGGAAAAAATTCCAGCTATTGTGCTTGGGGAGCGCACACGTCTAGATTGGAATGGACATGAGCAACATATTTTGAAGAACAAAAGTTACAGAAAGGTTAGTAACTGTTTTTTATGCTGGGCTGATCATACGTTGAGGATGAATGACACCAGAATGCCAAAGCAGTTGCTGTACAGCGAAAATGGGTTTCTGTGCCCGAGGCAGCCAGAAGAAATGCTTCAAGGACACACTGAAGCACACCTTGGAGCAGTGCAAAATATTAACAGCTGGGAGCCATCAGCAACAGATCGCCCTTGTGAGCAGCAATGAACAATGGGGTTATTTGGTTTGAGGTTAATCACTGAGGCACAGAGGTTGAGTTGTAAACGGGTAGATTTAGTGGGCACAGACTAATCCCTTTCTCAATATTGAACTATATATGTATTCAGTATGGAAAGGACTGCCATTCGTGCATTGGTCTTTTTAGTCAGTCTTACTCACAAGTCGTAATACCATTGTCTGTGTCATCTTTGGTCACAAGGACAACAACAACTGAGTGAGCACCAAGTACATAAAAAATTGAGAGAGCCCCTAACACAAAGGCTTTACAATTGAAGTATATTATGGAGGCGCCAGTTGTGGCTAAATAGCTACATTTTTGCATGAAAACCAGGTATTTATGAAAAATACTGCATATCCTCTCCAAACTTATAACACTTACCTTTTGAGTGCAGAATGAATTTTCTGTGGATATACAAGTTGATCCATTTAGTTTAGGAGCTAAAATTAATTTTAAAATGGGTCCTTTAAGGAAAGTATCAGACCTTTTCTTTGGTCTCTAATCATCAGAATAGCAGAATAACACAGTCCTAAAACTTCACCAATAATTAAAATTCACTGAAATTTTGAGCATAGGCTATGTTTGAAGAATTGCTTTTAGGATTAATGGTAACTTTTTCCTATTTTTCTTTATCATTGAAAATTCTACTTCATTAGAGGCTGGCAAATCTTCATAGAATTCCATGAAGAGCGTCTCTCATTCAAAATGGCTGCCATTTCTTATTGTTCATAACAGAACAGCAACCACAAGTTGCCCTGAGTTAAGATGCCATTCTTAAAATAGCCAGCACTTCCCATTGTCTTCAATAGGATGCAGTGTTGCCAACTCACAATTTTTGAATGGGATTGGGATGAGAAACCAGGAGTGGTAAAGGGACAAGTTGGAGGGGAGGGGGAAGAAGAGGTCAAGCTTAGGAGGAATGGGCCCACCAGGAAGAGTCTGCGCCCACCAGAGCACACTCCCCTCCAGAGTCTGGGATAGAATCCAAGCTACTGAGTCTCACTATTCCTCTGCTGTCATTAAATATCTGTAACGCTTACTGGCAAAGTGTGTCCTATCCTGGTCTTGTGTTGGTCCACATAGGATGACAATCTCCTATTGCTGTCAGTTACTCCAGAAGCTCAGGCGGTAGAAGTCTGTATGGTGGCTCTAAAGGTTCCAAACCTGTTTGTGACCTATGTGGTATCAGTATGATGCCAAATGATGGGATTTGTTTTATCAGTTTGCTCTTTTAAAAACCTAAGAAACTATACAGAGAAAAAAGAACAGGTGTACTTGTGGCTCCTTAGAGACTAACTAATTAATGTGTTAGTCTCTAAGGTGCCACAAGTACACCTGTTCTTTTTGCAGATACAGACTAACATGGGTGCTACTCTGAAACCTATACAGAGAAAATCTACCTGACAAGGTGTCACAGTCAAGCACTCAGAAGTTAGACAATGCCAGAATTAAAACTGTCTGTACAACCTTAATTTCAACCCCTTGTGCAATGTGCATTATGATACAATCTTTATATGATCCCATATGATTTTTTCCATAGGATCCCTGCCTCATTCAGTGCACAGGGTAGACCTGCTCTGGGGATGAATCAGGCTTGTGTAGTGAGGAAGACTTGTCTGCAGGATTCCTGCTTCATTTGTTGCAGAAGTTGGAAGGTGTGTACTATCTGGAGTACTAGACAGGCGTGTCTGGGCCCACCCAAAACCAAAGGCCTTCCCTATTCAACTAAGGGGAGAAACCACTTGGTCCAGTGAATGAGGCAGGGAATTGCAGGAAGGGAAAAGATAATCTCATGGTTAAGACGGTTGAATGCTATCCTTGAGATCTGGATTTTATCCCTGCCTCTGGCACAGAGTTCCTATCTGAAGCTAGTCAAATTATTTAAACCAAACTTTTCATTGGTCACAACTTGTGTGTTCTTTATTTTCTGGGTGTCTGACTTGAGACCCTGGGTTCTGATTTGTAGAACTTCTGGGTACTCACAGCTGCAAGTGAATCAGTAGGAGCTGTGCTTTGAACATATGAAGTGCTGTATAATGCTAAATAGTTTGAAAAATTAAGTCTTAGGCATCTCAGATAGGGCACCCAAAATTAGTGAATGCTTTTTATCTTAATCTCACTGTGCCTCAGTTACCTATCTGTAAAATGGAGGTAATAATACTTCCTTATCTCACTGAGCTGTTGTGAAGATACACCTCTACCCCGATATAACGTGACCCAATATAACACGAATTCAAATATAATGTGGTAAAGCAGTGCTCCAGGGGGGCGGGGTTGCGCACTCCGGCAGATCAAAACAAGTTCGATATAACGCGGTTTCACCTATAACACAGTAAGATTTTTTGGCTCCCGAGGACAGCGTTATATCGGGGTAGAGGTGTAGTTTGTTTAATGTGTGTGAAACACTCAAATGCTATAGTGATGAGCGCCATAAAAAAAGACCATAAGGAAAGTAATAATTCTGATTTCAGAGCAGGGTTTGAATTGTATGCAGTGAATAATGCAT
The DNA here is from genome assembly GCF_002925995.2 of Terrapene triunguis. NCBI lineage: Eukaryota > Metazoa > Chordata > Testudines > Emydidae > Terrapene > Terrapene triunguis. The sequence goes on from NW_020664373.1 coordinate 16,635,999, forward strand.
GAGGCCACACGTTGAACAAAAGGATAAAACAAAATATTGACTAGCTGCTCATTAGTTGTGAACCGTTCATCCGGTGCATTAAATGAGGCAGGGTTCTGTGGGTATGTGAAAAAATGTATGTAATGATGTAATTAAAGACCGTATCATGCAAACACACAAGGGAGCTGAATTGAGGCACAGACAACCTTAATTCTGTCATTTTCTAAATTTTAAGTGCTTGACTTTGTAACCGTAATGATCTTGTAACCAAGTTTTTGTGTGTATAGTATGGACATGCACTCATAGGTAAACTGTACTTCTGTGCGCCTGCAGGGGTTCCATTGACTTCACTGGGAGTCATACAGTGTGCTCCTGATGACAGAATTTGGCCCACACTCAGATGTATGCTTGCTTTTATTATTGAAATGGTACTGTGGAAACTAAAGCTGCAACTACTCGCGACAATTCATTGTCACAGTAAATAATGTTTTTGCACTCAACTTCTGCAGCAGTAATATTTAGTGGATTTATTTTGAACAATAATCGTAACATACCACACGTTATACTTTTTTAAGCAAATAATTTTTCCTAAATACAATTTACCCTGTATATTTATAATTTAGTTTACCAAAATATTGTAATTTTTTAAATTTAGTCTCTTGTAGAAGTAATAAAATAATCTATACTTTAACAATAGTTTCCTTAGCAGTTGTTATGGAAACATTTAAATAATGGTGATACATAATATATTAATAGAAATCTGTTGTAATACAGAAATATTCCAGAAGAATCCACACAACATGGTAATTGTAAGAATAAGTTTACTTTGTGAGTAGATACTTCCATCAGACGTTTGGGGATTTAAATCATAACTTCATTTTAGCTTTCACACTTACCTAACACTGCCAGTGAGAGCAGGAGTTTACTGAAATGCTAAATAGTTTACTTAATTATTTGCTACAGAACATCTGCTAATACCAGAAAAATGCCATCTCATCATTAGGCCTGTTGTGTCCAAAAAAAGCAGACAAGATGACTGTAGCTATCCTGTCTGCTTTGGCGCTCTCTCTCTCGCTCTCTCTCTCTCTCTCTGATTTCAGTGTAATGAAGAGCAGGAGAACAATATTCTGTAATTAAGGATTCCATTAAGTTGAAGAAAAGAGCAAATGGGGTTGTTTGTTCTCCTAGCTGAAAAAATTTGTCTGTGGTGGGGGTTAGTGGTAGTAGTGTAGGGAGAAGAGAGGTGGGTGGAGAGACTAAGTCAGGGCTGTTTGTTGAATATACTGTTAAGGACTGTTACCATCCTAATTAATCAAGTTAGAAATTACAGCTGTAGTCGGTTTCCCCCCAATTCTTCTTATCAATTTTCTTCTCTTTTGAGACAAAGCAAATATAAATTTTGTGTTCATTTGTCATTCGTTCTTTGACTTCAGCATCTCTGAAAATAACAATGTAGCACAAAAGACCAGTATTTACCTAGTTGTAATGTGGGTTGCCATGGTGTTTTGCAAATTATTGCAATTATGTTCACCATGCGAGTCGCCCTTGGTAACTGGCGAAAAAACTGATAATCCTGTTTTGAACAAAAGGTCAAATTGCTGAATAGAAAGTCTTGATTAACTAAAAGATGTACAAAGTGGAATTATTTCCTACCATTCAGAAATAGTTCTTGATCGGGTTTGGGGGAGGGGGTGAGTAAGTACATCTGATTACTGAAGTACAAAGCATTGAAAGGATGTTGTCTTGAGCCTTTCATGTAGTCTTAATGGTGGCTTTTTTGTCAAATTTACCCATTTGCGGCATTGAAAGAGGCAGCTGCATTTAAGCTGGAGAGATGGTGCTTTTTCAAGAGTTCAGTGCATGGAAAGTTCTCAGCAGTATCTGCAGTTTACTATTAGACCCTGGTCTATTAAAACTGATGTACTGCATTTGAGCCCATTGCTCTTGGTGCTTGTAAAACCCTCTGACTGATGATCTAATAAAGTGCTCTTACCGGACAATCTCTGATCAGATACTTTAAAAAAAAATCACAAGCTTTGGAATGGAGTTGATAGAAACAAATGGCTGTTCTGAAAAGTTTGTGGCCTTGTAATCTGTATTGAGGAAATTTGTATTACTTTGCTTTTGTTTCTAACAACATTTCTTATTTAAACTGCAAATGTAACTACTGCTGAGACTGTCTTTGCTTTAATTTTACAGAAATTATTTCTGAAGACTAAAAGTATTAACTTTTTACCAGTCTACAATAATTACTTACATTGGTATTTATAAAAGACCCTCTTCTCACCATCCTACTCAAAGCCTATGACTTCTCCACCTTTTAGTCCTGAGAATTACCTTTTTGGGGGGGGGGGCAAGAATTGAGATTGCCTCTTCCCCCTATTTTTTAATAGCTACCTGGAAATTAATGCTCAGAACTTTGTAGAGCTTGTGTGAGAGTGGCATGAAAGCAAAGTGTAAACCTTAACAAGTTTGTGGGTTTGCATTCTGCATCACCTAGCAACCCCCTGGCTCAGCCAGCTCTCTTGTCTGCCCTTAGTCCTGTTTGCAGACTATTCAAACTGCTCTTCGAAACCACGAAAGATATTCAGTTTCATTAGTGCCATTCTCAAGGAGAAAATAATTAAACTTAAATGAACAAACATTGCTTAGTGATGTTCTAAACGATTCCGGTTTTAAGATGACCAGGCTGTTGAAACTCTATCATTACCATTTATATCAGTAAGCTCTTCTAAACTTAGAGAACTACACATAAATGTAAAAGTGTATGTATAACTTTTAAACCTTCATAAACATAAATTCCTTCAGTATTCAGGTACGTCTACTATCACAGTTTTTATATGCAGCATTTACCTTCACATTCATTTTCTCTTCTCCTTTCTTTATGCAACTGAAATAGATGTGTCAGCTCAAGCACGCATAACTATTTATTACCATGTATTTGGGAAAATCAGATCTTCGTTGTACCTTCGATATTGAATATACATGTCATATTTATTTAGCTTCTGCAAAACAGTCTAACACGAAAAGTTTTGTCATACAATAGACTGTGAAGGGGGAAAAATACTTTTAGTTTCCTAACTAAAGTGGAGTAGTAGCTCCAATGAAGCCTTGAATTCTTACTATTTGTTAGACTCCCTAACATGTACAATACATGGCTGGACTGTGAGCTTTTTGTGCTTTGTTGACAGTTGACAGACAAAGCAAAATTATTCCTGAAGCAAGGTACTGTACTTAGTTGTGACCTATTATAGCCTAAGAATTCAGTTTGCTTTGAGTTGGATGAATAGGAAGAGTATTTTACAGAATAGACTTGAATATACTACTAGAGGTTTTAGCTATCTATACAGAAATACATATACATCTTCCACTGAGCCTTTTTTTCAAATGTAATTTTCCATATATAGTCATTTTAAGTATAATTTCCCCCAGTTGCTTGCATGGAGCCAAATTTAACTGCTTTGGTATTGTCCGACTGTGGTAAAATAAAATTGCTGGTGATTGTTGGCTTTCTTTGTGCACTGTATGGCAGGCTATGAAGACTTGTGTGCTACTTTTTAATGTTTAATGTTCTTTAGGTGCTGCATCTTGTACTTAGGCCCTGATTGCAAATTAAGATCGCAAGGCTGAGGTAGTGGACTTGATGTGAAGCAAAGCAGAACTCACTTGTTAATTTATTATATAATGTACCACTGTTAGGGTTGGAATTTATCCACTGGTAGTGCTATTACATGTGTTTACATGAGAACCGCTGTTTGCATCTAACCTATCATAAGGATTTGGAGTGCTCCATTATCTTTTCAGTAGACTGATGGCACAAATGAGAAGATCAATAAATTTCAAATAACTTGTATGAAATGACATGTGATGTATGTTTAGAGATGTCTTACTTTAAAAATCAATTTTTAATAACATTTAAAACTCTTACATTGACCTGCAAGATATTTTCCACTTCTGTCGTGTTTGATAATTTTGTTAGAAGTATTTCTGCATTAACTTTAGTTTTTTCTAATTTTTTTTTTTCGTGCTTTGTTCCTTCATTTCCTACTTCAGCACCTCTCTGAGCTTTAATAATCAGGCAGGCATGACACGTTGCTATGTAGAAGGTTTATCTTAAAAATCAAAGTAATATTTTTTTGTAGTGAGTTCCCATTGGAGATTTTGGGGGTTTCTTTTCCAGTTTCGGGTGCAAATTTTAATCAGAAAACAATATATGTTCTGTTGTTCTTTGAAAATCCTAAATCACAATATGCCATTCTTAAAAAAAGCCACGAACCTTCATTGCATAGCCTAAAAATAGGCACATATTATATTTTGTGATTTGCTTTGTGGTGAGAGAGTGATTTGTTGCTGACAGAACCCCAGGTATTCAATCAATAAATAGAGGCACTTACCAAGTGCTGAGTAATACAGGAGTTCCTAAAACATACATTGAGGGGGTGGAGCTTTGTTGCACAGCCAAACCCTGGTACCTTTTGAGTCAATGGCAAATTTCCATAGATTTAAAAGGGAACAAAATTTGGACCTGGGTATTGACTGTTCTGGGGCAGAGTGGACGGATACGAAGGGAAAGCTGTCCTGTTTGGTAGCAGTCTTTGCACTAATCCTGGGATCTGTACACCATTTCAGTTCCTCAGTATAGTTTGAGATGTTTTAAATTATACTGACTGCAAGTGGCCCCCAGGGGCAATTACAGTAACTGGGAATTGCTAGGGCAATGAAGACATTGGCTAACGCCTCCCTTTTCCCAGCGACACCCCTACAACATCATCAGGTTAGGGAGGATGGGGCATAGGAGTTGTTATACCAGCTTTATGGCACTGAAATATCCCCCTGAATCGGGGTGTGTCACTGTGTCGGTGTAGCTGCACCTGTATTCCCCCATCTGCAGTCCACTATAGGCGTGCCCAGTCAGTCTCTACCCATCACCTGTCTCTGAGTAGGGACCATCGTCCCACTCTCTTCTGATCAGAGATTTTAAGTCTGTAAACCCCCTACCATCCACTGTGGTAGCCCTTTCAAGCAGGCTGCCTGAAAGCCAGCCCCTGTGCATTGCTCTCCGAGCGTATAGCCAGCAGTTACAACTTACCACGCTGCTCTTTCTAAACTAACACGTTTATTTATACAGTAAAAGCATAGAGAAAACCATATAAAAATAGATTTAAACCCACACTAAACATTCCAGAAATCACCCATCTTCCATATGGTAGGCCAGTATCCCTTCCAACACTTCAACAGGGGTTGGGGGCTCCCCTTGGACAGAGAGTCATTTCCATTTGCTGAACCTAAATGAAGGCAAGCTCATCTGTTTATACCGGTGGTTTTCAACCTTTATTCGTTTTCAGACTCTTAAAAAATTTCAAATGGATATGCAGATCTCTTTGGAAATCTTAGATATAATTTGTGGACCCCTACATTGAAAACCACTGTTCTACGGTAACGACAACCTTTCGCGGACCTTTTAGACATAGTCCATGGACCCCCAGGGGTCTGCAGACCACAGGTTGAAAACTGCTGGTTTATACCAAAAGCCCTTTCTTTAGCTTGGTCTACACTAAAAAGCACAAGGACACCCGAATGCGAGCAGCCCTGAGTGTCCAGAAGCGAGTGGCCATAGCCCTCTGGAAGCTTGCAACGCCAGACAGCTACCGGTCAGTCGCGAACCACTTTGGCGTGGGCAAATCTACCGTGGGGGTTGCTGTGATGCAAGTAGCCAACGCAATCGTTGAGCTACTGCTGTCAAAGGTAGTGACCCTGGGAAACGTGCAGGTCGTCATAGATGGCTTCGCCGCGATGGGATTCCCAAACTGCGGTGGGGCTATAGATGGGACTCACATCCCTATCCTGGGACCGGACCACCAGGCCAGCCAGTACATTAACAGAAAGGGCTACTTTTCAATGGTGCTGCAAGCACTGGTGGACCATAGGGACGTTTTACCAACATCAACGTTGGATGGCCGGGCAAGGTTCATGACGCTCGTGTTTTCAGGAACTCTGGTCTGTTTAGATGGCTGCAGGAAGGTATTTACTTCCCGGACCACAAAATAACTGTTGGGGATGTGGAGATGCCTGTAGTGATCCTCGGGGACCCAGCCTACCCGCTAATGCACTGGCTCATGAAGCCCTATACAGGCGCCCTGGACAGTGAAAAAGAACTCTTCAACTACCGGCTGAGCAAGTGTAGAATGGTGGTGGAGTGTGCTTTTGGACATCTCAAGGGGAGATGGAGAAGCTTACTGACTCACTCTGATCTCAGCGAAATCAATATCCCCATTGTTATTGCAGCTTGCTGTGTGCTCCACAATCTCTGTGAGAGCAAGGGGGAGACGTTTATGGCGGGGTGGGAGGTTGAGGCACATCGCCTGGCTGCTGATTACGCCCAACCAGACAGCCGGGCGATTAGAAGAGCCCAGCGGGACGCGCTGTGCATCCGGGAGGCTTTGAAAGCTAGGTTCCACAGTGAGCAGGGTAACCTGTGACTATTAAGTTTGTTTACAGAGAAGCTGAACCTGCCACCGTTTCTTTACCCAGTTAATGTTGACTATCCTCTCCAGTTACATACCCCCTTCACCCCGTTTCCCCCCTTCCAACACACCTTTAAAAATAAAATAAATGGAACTTTGTTCATTAACACCGTTTTCTTTATTAAGGGTTTCGTGGTAAAGGGTTGAAACTGGGACGCAGACTGTGGTGGGGAGCGGGTGTAGTGATGGAAAGGATGCTACTAAACTCGAGGAATGACAGGCTCCTGCTCCTAGAGCGGTCCGCAGCGGTGGACTGGTTGTTTCAACGGAGCCTGCCACCCCTCCTTTTCGGGACTCTGTGTGTGGGGGCTATGTGACTTTGTGGTGGGGGAGGACAGTTACAGATCCCCTGCTGCGTGGCTCTGTCATCCAGGCTAAGGACTGCTGCATAAGATCTGTAAGCGCCCTTCCCCGCCACAAACTCACATAGCCCCCCCACACGGAACATGAAAACCACCTCCCAGACTGACCAGGGTGCCTAGTGACTGCAATGTGTGTGTGACCTGCTGCTGAAACTGCCCCCGTGTCTGTACCCTGGTAAAGGTGACTGTCCTCTCCAATTCCCAACCCCCTTTCCCCCCTTCAGACACACTCTTCTCTAAAAGAACCTGACGGAAACAGTAATTAAAAGAAACATATTTTTTTGTTAACAACTGCACAGGTAGGGGATGACACTGGGACGGGGGCTTGGGTGAGGTGCTTTTGGACTGAAGGAAAGGACTTATCAAAACTTTGGGAATGAGAGCCGTCTGGTACTTGAGCAGTCTGCAGGGATGGAGAGACTGTTTTCACGGCCCCTGCCGCCCCTCCTTCTTGGGACTTTGGGTGAGGGGGGGATGGGACTTTGTGGCGGGGGAGGGCGGTTAGAGAGAGACTGCAGCGGGGCTCTGTCCTCCTGCCTACAGTCCTGCAGAACACCTACAAGGCGCCGGAGCGTGTCCGTTTGCTCCCTCATTAGTCCAAGCAGCGTTTGAGTCGCCTGCTGGTCTTCCTGCCGCCACCTGTCCTCCTGTTGGCTGTGTGATCGCTGGTATTGCGACATGCTCTCCCTCCACTGGGTCTGCTGTGCCGCCTCAGCTCGGGAGCAGCCCATAAGTTCGGAGAACATCTCGTCCCGTGTCCTCCTCTTACGGCGCCTAATCTGTGCCAGCCTCTGGGAGGGGGATGCCGGGGTAGGTCGGGAGACACTCGCAGCTGTGGGATGGGAAAAAGGGAGTGAATTCCTCACAAAGATACATTTTTGTGAACAATGAACATAGTCTTTCTCTGTGAACAAGACCATGCACAGCACCTATCACATGCGCACTCAGGACAAGGTCGAATTTTCGGCCTTCCCATTCACTGCCTGGGGTCTTGGAGTACAGATCACACAAGCGGGGCAGGACAGCGGAATTCGGGTAGCAGGCGGACATGGTAAGCCGTAGACTTTTGGCTGCTGAAAGCTCAATTTATAGCAGTGCCCTCCTTTCACATTCAAAGCAATGCCCCTAGCGTTGGCCAGTTCCTGCTGCCGGCAATCCAGCCAGCATGAACTCTGCCCCTGTCCCACCCCCCTCGCAGCTGTCCCCGGGAAAGGTCCCTGTATGCTGCCCCTGTCCCGCCTCCACTGCGTGGCTGTAAACCGCCGGTTACACTTATGTAAAGGAACAGGCAAACAGTCCCAATACTAACATTCCCCTAATTTAAAGCAGGTCACCATGAGTGATATCACTCTGATGAGGATTTCGGACACTGAGAAAGACCGCATGCTGCGTGAATGCCAGCAAAAACCAGGGCCGTATGCGGCCATGCTGTACGAGGCACTGATCCCAGAGTACTTGCTGCTAGCCTGGCGCGGAAAAGTTTCCTACCATGGAGGACGCAATAAGGCCGCTCTCCCCAGGAACCTGATGCAAAGGCTCTCAAATTACCTCCAGGAGGATTTCAGCTCTATCCCCGGACATATTGACCTAATTTTCCAGTAGCTGCACTGGCAAGGACTAAAAAGTAGAGCGCCTAGGGCAAATTAATCATGAGAAACCGGACATTTTGAGATACTTTTGCAGTAGTTGCACTGGCAAGGACTAAAAAGTTAAGCGCCTAGGGCAAAGTAATCATGAAAAACCCATTGTTAATATTCCATTCCTGTTCTGTTCCAAATAAATGTTTACATGTTTAAAACACTTACCGACTGATCCTTCCCCTGATTCAGGGTCACGGTTAACGCCTTGGGAGGGTTGGTAGGGGATCTCCGTGAGGGTGATGAAGAGATCCTGGCTGTCGGGGAAATCAGCGTTGTAAGCGCTGTCAACTGCCTCGTCCTCCTCATCTCCTTCCTCATCTTCCCCGTCCGTGAACATCTCTGAGGAAGCGGCCGTCGACAATACCCCATCGTCAGAGTCCATGGTCAGTGGTGGGGTAGTGGTGGCGGCCGCACCTAGAATGCAATGCAGTGCCTCGTAGAAACGGCATGTCTGGGGCTGGGATCCGGAGCATCCATTTGCCGCTTTGGTCTTCTGGTAGCCTTGTCTCAGGTCCTTGATTTTCACGCGGCACTCCGTTGCATCCCGGCTGTATCCTCTCTCCGTCATGGCTTTGGAGATCTTCTCGTAGATCTTCGCATTCCGTTTTTTCGATCGCAGCTCCAAAAGCACGGACTCATCGCCCCACACAGCGATCAGATCCAAGACTTCCCAATCAGTCCATGCTGGGGCCCTCTTTCTATTCTGCGATTGCATGGTCACCTCTTCTGGAGAGCTCTGCATCGTTGCCAGTGCTGCTGAGCTCGCCACGATGTCCAAACAGGAAGTGAGATTCAAACTGCCCAGACAGGAAAAGGAATTCAAATTTTCCTGGGGCATTTCCTGTGTGGCTGGTCAGAGCATCCGAGCTCGGACTGCTGTCCAGAGCTTCAGAGTGGTGCACTGTGGGATAGCTCCCGGAGCTATTAGCGTCAAATTCCATCCGCACCTACCCAAATTCGACATGGCCATGTCGAATTTAGCGCTACTCCCCTCGTCGGGGAGGAGTACAGAAATCGATTTAAAGAGACCTCTATGTCGAACTAAATAGCTTCGTTGTGTGGACGGGTGCAGGGTTAATTCGATTTAACGCTGCTAAATTCGACATAATCTCCCAGTGTAGACTAGGCCTAAGTAATGTTTAGAATCCCCTGTAGCCATACTATCCAGGTATTTGAAGTGCCCAGTGCACTCCAGTCTGCCTCAGATTTGGGTAGGAATATCTTTGCTTTTTCAGCAGATTGAGATGTCACTACTGTCTTTTTCTTTTCATGTGCTATCTTTAGACCTAACTTTTCCGCTTCCATTGCTAGACTTTTTGACAACTTTTGTACCTCTTCTTGCAACATTAGGTCAGTATCATTGGTGAAGCACAGATGACTAATTTTTTGTCCATTGACGGATAGGACCTTGTATAGGTTTCCATCAATGGCTCTTCTTAAAATTTCTTCAAGATAACAGTGGGGGTCGGTGATAGCATGCAATCGTCTCTGACACCTATCCTCAAGTCAAACCAACTACTTTGCTCACGCTCCACAAAAAATGAAACTGTCACATTTCCATAGTAATTTTATATCAGCCTTATTACATTTTCACCAGCTGTCATCAACTGCAGGATTGCCCAAAACGGTTTGTGCCACATGCAGTTAAACACCTTAGCAAAATACAAAAAGACATAAACCATCTTCCCATGTTCTCCAGCACTCTCTCACATAGCACATGCAGATTGAATATTTGCTGCACTCTACCCCTTTGGGCTTCAACTTGGCTTGTTCTTCATCCATAAGGCAGATTTGGTCAACATAGTGTGAAGGGGTTATTCAAGTAATTGGCAGTACTTGACTAACAATGGACTTTGGGAGACGCCAATCCACATCTGAGCTTTCCTGGGAACGTTCAAACTAACATGTAAACAATAGCATCAGCCTGCAAAAAGCTGAATCATCCATAGACATGTGACTTGCCCAGGTGGCTAGAGACCCCATCTTGTGGCTGTGATGCACAAGAGAGGGAATATAAAAGGCCCTGGAAACCCCTCCATTTTGTGTTCAGCTGGCTCAAAAGATAGCCTCTCCACCCCAAAGAGATGCCTGAAAGAAACTGGAACGAAGGACAGTAACTACAGGGGTGTGATTGATTGCTGGACCCAGACTAGGAAGGAGTCTAGTCTGTGAAAGAAGCTTATTGGAACATCTCTGAGTGTGAGATTTACCTGCATTTAGTTTCCTACTGTATTAGGCTTAGACTTGTGTGATTTTGTTTTATTTTGCTTGGTAATTTACTTTGTTCTGTCTATTACTTGGAACCACTTAAATCCTACTTTTTATATTTAATAAAATCACGTTTTACTTATTAATTAACCAGAGCAAGTAATTAATACCTGGGGGAGCAAACAGCTGTGCATATCTCTCTGAGTGTTATAGAGGGCGAACAATTTATGAGTTTACCCTGTATACGTTTTATACAGAGTAAAACAGATTTATTTGGGGGTTTGGATCCCATTGGGAACTGGGTATCTGGGTGTTGGAGACAGGAGCACTTCTTAAGCTGTTTTCAGTTAAGCCTGCAGCTTTTGGGGGATGTGGTTCAGACCTGGGTCTGTGTTTGCAGCAGGCTAGCGTGTCTGGCTCAACAAGAAAGGGTACTGAAGTCCCAAGCTGCCAGGGAAAACGGGCTCAGAGGTAGTCTCAGCACATCAGGTGGCAGTCCCAAGGGGGGTCTCTGTGATCCAACCCATCACACCTGGACTACAGAGTCTCAGTCTCTCTCTCTCCCTATAGTGACTGTTCCAGTATAGATAAATACTTAAATAGTCATTGGGACAGAGAGAGAATGACTCTGTAATCCAGTGATGAAGGCACCCAAATTCACAGGCTCTTCCCTATTTTAAGAAAAATCGGATAAGAGAGTGGCACACAGGGCATCCAAACTGAAGTAGTTCCTGTCATCTCCACACAGTACCTCGAAAAGGGACTACAAGCCCAACTACATGCACAAATTTTCCTTTAGTCTATCCTCATCACGGAAGTTGAAAGGAAAGCAGACAGGTACGTCAGAGGAAAACCCTGCAACTGTGGATCAGGAAGTAAAGCCAGAGGTAGCTGCAATAGCTCTAGGAGCTGACTATGAAAGACTGTGCCTCCTACCCAATTTGAATCTAGGAAGCAGAATATCCACTTCTTTGAAGAATGGTCTTTTGACCACAGACACCTAACTTGTTTTAAGACTGAGCTTGATAAGTTTATGGAGCGGATGGTATAATGAGATTGCCTACAGTGGCATATGACTATCCGTAAATATCTCCAAAGTCTGATGATGGGACACTAGCTGGGGAGGCCTCAGGTGTGTGGCTGGTGGGCATTCCCCACATGCTCAGGGTCTAACTGATCACCATAATTGGGGGGGGAGGGCGATTTTCTCCCTGGTCTCCCTGGCAGAGACCCTGGGGATTGCCTTCTTCTGCAGCTTGAGGCATGGGTCACTTGCTGGTTTGATCTAGAGTAAATGGTGGAGTCTTTCTTCCTTGATTAGTTTAAATCAAGGATTTCAGTAATTCAGCCAGAGGTTATGGGCCTACCTCCTGAGGGGATGCGTGAGGTTCTGTGGTCTGCAATGAGCAGGATGTCAGACTGGATGATCATGATGGTCCCTTTTGGCCTTAAAGTCTATGAGTCTATATGGGTGAGAAAGGTTGTGTATTTCACTAGCTAAGAGCCCCACACTGTCCCTACATCCAGTCACCTATCTGGAGTAGTAAGAATGAGAGCTCTCTCTTTCTGGCTACAAGAGCAATAGAATTGGTTCTTTCAGAAGGAAGGTTCTTCTGGATAATGAAAAATATGGAGTGTGCAGCCTGAAGTGCTGGAGAAAAAGAGGTTTAGAGCATCTTGGACTTTGAACAGCTCAACAAATGGATGAAGAAAACAAGATTTTGTATGGACTCCATAGCCTTGGCAGTAACAACCCTATCCAAAGGGATTTTGTTACCTCATTGGACTTAGCAGATGCTTTTCATCAGCTCCCAGAGTCTTTACCAGATGCTAGTGGTGGTCATAGCCAGTCTCAGAGCCCTAACCTGTATTTCTTCCTAAACTACATTTTTTATCAGAGCCCTGACCAAAGAAGCAGCTCACAGCACCACAGTTCCAGAATTAGAGTTGGTTCAAGCACATGAGTTTGTGATAAACAGTAGGAAGAGCTTTTTTATCCCTTCCCTTCCACAAAGAGACACATCTGTGGCCAAGGTTTTCCCCTTACTGGACAGAACCTGATATTCATGCTTGGAAGGAATCCAAGATTGTTCATCTCTCAGTGTCTGAAGCTACTAGGCCTTCTGGTTTCATGTATAACAATTATACTATGCACAAGATTCCATATTAGGCATCTCCAGAAGGTGTGGAACTACTCACTGGAATGCGTGATAGATCAGTGCTGGTTCCATACTACATGCTGGAATCTCTCAGTTGGTGGACGATCCCAGGGAGTGTCTGCAGGGATCTTCCTATCTGTCCTCCAGGCCCTCGGGTACTCCTTACAGATGCCAGCTTAATGGGGGTGGGGAGCACATCTGGAACACAGTACACCTCACGGCACATGGAACTCCATAGACTAGAATGAGAGCATCAACCTCTTGAAGCTAAAAGTGGTGAAACTAGCCTTCATTTCACCACCTCATCCAGTCAGACAGTACCACAGAGGCATACCTCACCAACCAAGGGGGAATTTGAAGCTCAACTCTACACTTGGCAGCGATGGAAATAATGGAATGGGCTGAAGAGAATCTGGCTTCTGTAAGAACGAGTCACATGAAGGGAGAAATAGACATGAAGGCAGATTGGCCCAACAGACATACAGTCAACAACTCAGAATGGTGACTAGTTCCAGCTGTCTATCTGTTTGCCAGTCACAAGAACAAAAAGTTACCAAAGTACTTCATCAAGGAAGCAGATCCCAGGTCACTTGGCTGAAGGGCTTGCTTTCACATTCCCACCACTTCCACCTTCTAGAGGAGGTGATTCAGAAGATAAGGCAAGAGGTAGCAAAGGTGATATATAGTTCTAGCTCTACACTGGCCACCGAGACCATCTTTTATTGTACCCGGTAGACTTGACGTTGGAACCCCCACAGCATCTACCAGAATCTGAACATCTTTCACCAAGGTCCTGTTCTCCAGGCCATCTCCAACTGACAGCATGACTATTGAGAGGGAGCTGTTAATTGCTTTGAATTATCCTCCAAAGTAAGTGGAGTGGGATTCTACTGGCCTCCAGATGCTTTTCAGTGCTAAAGACCACCTCCTCCGTCTGGTCATGGGTTAGCTCATAATGTCAAGAAAGCAGAAACCTCAAGGATCCTGGTATTCCAGCAATTCTGGATTTTCTTCAAGATGGAATGGACAAGGGTCTTCCGCCCAACATCATAGCATTTCAGGTGTCAGCCATAAGTAGTGTCTTGCGTGCAGAATCCTCAAGCTCTTTAGTCAAAAATCCTCAAGTCTCAAGATTTCTCAGAGACGTGGTCAGAACAATCGTTCCTAAGTGGGATCTGCCATTGGTTGTAAAAGCTCTAACCACCCACTCTTTGAACCACTAACAGTGGTCACACCACTCTATTTTCTCTATCAAAACACCTGCTTGATCGCTATCGTATCTGCTGGATGAGACTCGGAGTTAGCAGCTCTATCCACATGCGAACTATATTGTGTGTACCACAATGACAAGTGGTTTTAAAAAATCCAGAGCCTCTTGCCAAACGTGATTCCTTTTTCCATATGTCACAGTAAGTGATACTCCCATCATTCTGTCCAAATCCTGTGCCTTACTGAAGTCTGTGGCATAATGTGGATATATAGAGAGCACTAAAGATCTAGCTTAGTTTACAAGAAGATTAGGCTCCTTGTTCATGTTCTTTCCCCCAAAGTGCCAAGGTCTCTGGGCATACAAAGTATCCTTGGACAGATAATTAAGTTATGCATTGTGGAGGTATACAAGCCATCAGGTGAATGTATTCCTTAAGAAATGGAATCAAAACACACACTACGAGAACTTTGGTGACTCTAAACAGAAGGAGCTTGTGCTTCAACTGTCAGGAAGTCTACAGAGCAGCAATGTATCTTCTATCAACACCTTTAGTAAACATTATAAGGTGAATTTTCTGTCCTGCTAAGGCCTCCTTAGAAAAGAAAGTGCTGCATGCGATGAGCTATGGTAAATAACTTACCATTCATGCATTTAGTTTCAAGGGTATACCTCTCTTTTTCAGTATGTTTGTTTATCCCTCCCTGCTTACTATTCATTGCTCACTACTTCCCATACATCAGAGAATTGTGGGAGACATTAGGCTGCAGAATGGGAAATTTCTTACCCAATAATTTCCTTTCTGCTAGCAGTGTCTCCTGTGATTCTACAATCCATGGTGTGGCTTCATTAGCCAACAGACCCCATTTAATTTTAAGTCTGTAGTTTTGTGTGCTAGTTAGCCTACTGTACACAGTTCACTGATTAGCAACAATAACTTCAATGCCAATCATCTTATAAGAATTTTTACAAGCCAGAGAATGTTGTGACATGTTGCAAGCAGAACTGCAGAGAGGAGAACAGCTCTGTTATGGGACATGTTGCAAGCAGACAGGAAGTTATCCGGTAAGAAATTTTCCATTCTGGGACTAACTTCTTCTCCCAGTCTGCCCTCCTTCCTTCCAGATAAATTCTTTAAGGACAATTACAGCTGTGCTCTGTGCTCCTGTATTGGACTTGTTATGCATAGTAGTGCCATCTAAGGTTGCTAGCTAAACTAATTCTATTGCCAATAAGATTGTGTTTTATACAGCTTCAGAAATAGTCTTTGTGTGGACAGACAAAAGGAGCATGGTGAAGCTCTGGAGCCCCAGCTCATGTCTGAAGTGTGTCCAGTGTCTGATGAGAAAGGGGGCAAAGTACATTGGGCTGGGTAGGAGGAAAGGTTGGGCCCAGAAAGGAAAATTTTAGTCATCTGAACGAGTTTATCAATCTTTAAATGTATGACTTTTTTCCCTACAACACATTTTCTGAAATTTTTCTCCACTCTAGTTTTCAATGTTCCAAACAGTGCATCCTCTGTGACCTCCTATGTGCTTTGATCATCCTCAGTAATTCCTTTTCCTCATGTTTACACCCTTTAACTGTGTAATTATTATGTTGTTACTCCTTCCTTATTCATCACTTAAACTATACATATTTAGTTTCTTTAAACTTAAATGTATACATGTATTATTCAGTATCTTTAGTCCCTGACAATATTTTTTTCTTTTCTCTCCCTTTTGTCAGTTTTTATCTTTCCAATTAATGAGGTGCCCAGAATTAAATGCAATACTCCAGATTCATATATGTTTGAATACATCATACATGTATAGATAGCAAGTATATTTCCTTTTTTGTGCTGTTGCCTTTCAGATGCTTTTCTAACTTCCTGTCCATTATCATCTCTGTCTTTTTCAGCATTATCTTCCTTCCACCTATTGAATATCTGCATTTTGGATTTTTTGTGTAGCACTATTAGTTTTACACATTTGCTGGAGCTAGCTGGAAATTTTCTGTTGGAATGATTTTTTGACAGAAGATGCACTTTCCACAAAATCTAAATTACACAGAAAATTTTCAGTTTTTCTTCGAAATTGTTAACAGATCTGTGGCTCCCCGATTCCATGGCAGCCCACCAGGTTGAGTGATGGGGAGCCCAGGCTTCCAAGCTCCACAGCTCTGGAGCAGCCTCTAGGTGGGCTCCTGCAAAGCTGGGGTTCCAGGCTCCCTGGCTCTGCTGTAGTCCGCCAGGGATCCTGTGTAGCAATATTTAATTTCAGAAACACTTATATGGTTCCACTGTGGGAATGTTTTGTTATTTCCAAGACAAAATATTGCAGAATATCCATACTATGAAGGGAAAAAATTGAGTTTAGGGGTTTCCATCCTGAATCAGACCAAAAAAATTCCAAAAACTAGAAATTGATGGTAAAATTGAAATTCTGTTTCCCAGGCAACTCTAGCATTTACCTTTTTACTTGGAAGTTCCCTGCTTGGAGTATCATGGAGCTGCTGATATACAGTAGTTCCCCCTCTTGCATATGCATGCCCAGCAGTAGATGGAGCTACCAGGCTGTAGAATATACTTGTTTTCTTGCAACTGACTGCCCGAGCATTTGTCTTGTCTTTTGTTTTCTCTGTGGTTTTTGGTTTTGAGATTTGACCATTTTTTGTTCTTGTGGAAGTTAGGTGCTGTCAAAATTTCTTAATGTGTTCATGCACTAAGCAAAACAAACTTTTTTGTATTTAAACAAAATCCAACAATGTTTCAATAATAACTCAATTTGCTCACTATTAATATGTAGAATGAGGACCCATTTCTTATTAGAAAAGGCCTCAAAAAAAGTCTTATAGTTTGGCTTATCATAGGATACATTGCATAACATCTGACTATTTTATGCCATACATAAGTATCACTGGCTGAGTTAATATCAACCTAAGTAATTGCTAAAATGAAGCCTATCTGAAGCATACCATTGAGCACATTACAAGATATCCAAAGTGTTGCTGTATTAGAGAATAATCATCATGCTCAGCTAGTTAAGATAGCAAGTTTACAATAGGATAATATTTGTAATGCTTGTCTAACTGCAGTATGCAAAAAGCTAGACTATCAACAACAGACTTAAGAAGAGAAAGCAGTACTTTTCACTTGCAATTCTTTTCTCCGTTAGCTATACTTAGTGGACACAGTATAATTCAGGGATTTTCTTTTACATCACACATTTTCTCCAATCTCCTTGTCTTACATTTCTCACACTTAGTTGGGCATTTGAATCAAGAATTGTTAGAATCACTAGACTTGTCAACGTTGTTATCATGGTAGTCAGTGGTGAAGACACCAAGCAAATTCAAAACTGAGGGTTTCCTGCCATAATTTTATTTGCTATTTCACAAATTAATTTAAAGACTTAACAATAGCTGCTGGGAAATGAAGGACTGGTTTTGTTTGGTCAGCAAAGACAATGGGCATGAGTCAAGGGTTAACAATAATGCATTTGAATAAATTGAAACTAAACAGAGTGCATATGTTGAATTTGATTGCAACATGAATGTCCTTGGAAAAGTTTTTTGTTTAAAGCAAATCAAGACCAGAGCTTAATTATCAAAGCAAAACAAGAGACATAAAGAGCTACATGCTTTTAATATTGCTTTTTTCAAAAATAGCTCCCTTCACACATTTATCTACATGTTTAATTTCCATGCATAATAGCACTAGTTATTGTTGTCATTTGTAAAGAGAGATTAACAGATAGTAAGTACAAACAAACGCAAATAAGTACTGAATAGCGAGGTGACAAAGAAGAAAAGACCTCTTTAATGTTAATTATAACTGGTAGGAAGTCTAGACAAATTACATTATCTGTTTTCTATATGAATTGAAGGGACATTTAGTCAGTATCTGTGTCAGAGATACAGTTGGGTATTTGCTTTAAATGCAGGTGACTTGACAACTTAGCACTTCCCCGGTTTTTAACATACCTCAGTGAACTATGGAATTGTAATTTATCTAGAAAAATAAGTTTCAGCTACGTATGTCAATAACTAGACATTTCTTAATAATTAGAAGCAAAAGAAGAATATTAATGAGTTGTAGAATGTTGATTTAAAATATGGTGATTGTTTTCAGTTTGGTTGTCAGTCTGTTGATTCTTGTTTTCCTTAAATGCATTGTGTGACCTGTAAAGTTCATAGTTCTTTCTTAAGCAGTGAATAAAAAGAAGTAGTTACATAAAGAAATTTGCTTCAAGTGTAATTACTACATGATAGGTTTGGTGGCCCTTTTTATGTACTTCTTAGTGAAATAATATAAACAGCTCCTTACAAATGAATCATTTTTATGTGGCTCTTCAAATCCTTGATCATTGGCCCTGAATGCCAACAGTTGGCAGAAAGCAAGCAAAAGAGGTGGGAGATTGTCACATTCCAGGGTGCAGTCCAGACCAGTGAGGAGTTGTCACTGCCTGCCCTGCAACCTTGGGTGTTTCACAATGCTTTGCTGCTGTAGCTGTCAGCCTGGGCTGCTCCCAAACAGCATACAGGTCACACCCTGATTGTCTATGTATAGCTACAGCCCTGGTCCAGCAACTCTGACCCCAGTACCCAATCAGCAATACACCCAGCTACACTCTGGCTTTCAGCAGCCTTGGTTACTATCTACAGGGTGACCCCAGCACACTCCCAGTCCCAAATTTTCCCTCAAAATGTGTGTTCTTCACTGTCCAGCCCTCTTCTGGACAGTTCAGATATTAGAGGTCCATTTCCCCTGTAAAGGGTCAATATTCAATAGTTTGCTATTTTTACTGGAGTTATCAAACAGTTCAGTGTAAACACAACAGTGGATTAGTTTTGATTAAAAATAAAGCAAATTTATTTAACTACAAAAAGAGACTTAAAGTGAGTACAAGGCATTAAAGACAGAAATGCTTACAAGAAAATAAAGAGAGAATGCTTTCTAGTAACTAAAACTTAACAAACTAGACTTGGTTCAAGGTCAAATCCTTACCACATGTTCCCAGCAACAGGACTGACCAAATCAGGGGTGGGCAAACTTTTTGGCCTGAGGGCCACATCGGGTTTCCAAAATTGTATGGAGGGCCGGTTAGCGGAGGCTGTGCCACCCCAAACAGCCAGGCATGGCCCGGCCCCGCCCCCTATCTGACCCCTCCTGCTTCTCGCCCCCTGACGGCCACCCCGGGACTCCTGCCCCATCCAACCACCCCTTCTCCCTGACCACCCCCGGAACCCCTGCCCCTGACTGCCCCCCGCCGCCCCATCCAACCCCTCCTCTCATTCCTGACTGCCCCCCAGGGACCCCTGCCCCACCCAACCACCCCTTCTCCCTGTCACCTGACCACCCCCGGAACCCCTGCCCCTGACTGCCCCCTGCCACCCCATCCAATCCCCCCCTTCCTGACTGCCCCCAGGGACCCCTGTCCCCATTCAACCCCCCTGTTCCCTGCCCTCTGATTGCCCCCACCCCTATTCACACCCCCTCCCCCTGTCCACCACCCCGAACTCCCCTGCCCTCTATCCAACCCCACAGTCCCTGCCCCCTTACCACGCTTCCTGGTAGCTGGCAGCGCTACAGCTGCGCCGCCCAGAGCACCAGGACAGGCAGTTGTGCCGCCTGGCTTGAGCCACCACGCAGCACAGAGCACCAGGTCAGGATGCGGCTCTGCAGCTGCACTGCCCCAGGAGCTCGCAGCCCCGCCGCCCAGAGCATTGTCCAGCAAGCCATTGAGGATCAGCTCTTCAATGGCCAAATGCTGTTCTCTGACAAGACTGACTAGACACTCCACTCCTTCAAGGTCTCTAGGCTACCATGTGGTCCTTGAAGATAGGCTAGCCTGCTTTCACAATGCTTGGGGCTTGACACTGACAGCTAGGTCCTAAGCACTGTCAGATCAGGTTAGGCCAGCTAGTTCCTCTCCACATCTCCTCTCCATCCTCTCTCCCCATCTCTCTTCAGGGACCCATCTCACAAGATACTGCTCCTTAAGCAGGTCTGCTCTCTACTTTGGGAGTGATGGACGAGTTTCCGCTGGAACACTGTCATCATGGCTTCTACTCCTGGGACTTTCTGGTACCAAATCAAAGGGAGGGGTAAGTCCCATCCTCGACTTTTGCGACCTCAACAAATATATCAGGTACATGACATTCCGAATGGTCATTCCATTTACTATTCTCCCTGTTGCATCTCAGAACAACTGGCTTGCTGCTCTGGACCTTCAGGACACCTACTTTCATGCGGCGATTTTGCCAAACCATAGAAAGTTCCTTTGTTTCGTCGTCATGGAACACCACTTTCTGCACAGAGTACTTCTATTCTGCCTCTCTTCTGCTTCCGAGTTTTTATCAAATGCATGGTCGTTATTACAGCATACCTCTGGAAGAAGAAAATTCACATCTTCCCATATTTGAACGACTGGTTACTGAGGGGTAGATCCAGAGAGGAAGTTCTTGCTCATGTTGGAACCACACTGCACTTACTCGACCATCTGGTCTCATCCTAAACACCAGAAAGTCAACCTTGGCTCCCACTCAGAAAATCTAGTTCATTGGGACCTTGTTAGATTCCACTAAGTCGAAAGCATTTCTGCCGACTTACCATTTTCAGACAGTTTGCCACCTGTGCCTCAGTCTGCAGTTTCAGCCTTCCACAATAGTTTGGACAAGTCTCCGGCTCTTGGGCCAGATGGCCACTTGCACACAGGTGGTCCAGTTTGCAAGGTTGCACCTTTGCCCCCTTTATATGTGGCTCAGGACTGTTTACTGTCCCACTCTTCACCCTTTAGATAGACTGATTCATCTTCCTCCACTGGTCCTGGACTCCTTGCAGTGGTGGATGAATCCAGAGAACATTTGCCAAGGCATTCCCTTTGTCTGGCCCTTGCCAACCATGTTGGTTGTTACCGAGACCTCCTTGATAGGTTATGGGGAACACCTGGGAGTCTCTGAAAATACAGGGGCTGTGGTCGGAGCAAGAGGTCTCACTCTAAATCAACATTCTGGAGCTTCAGGCCACCTACAATGCATGCCATACTTCTCAGGACCACATCAGAGACTCCGTAGTTCACATACTTACCGACAATTTTGCTGTAATGTACTATGTGAACAAACAAGAAGGAGCACACTCCAGGTTGCTTTGTCTAGAAGCGATCTGGCTGTGACAGTTCTGCATTGAGGAAAACATTACTCTGATAGCCATTCACTTGCCCGAGGTTCAGAATCATCTCGCGTACCATCGCATCAGGTATTTTTCCTGAGTCATGAGTGGTCTCTGAGGACAAATGTACTCTGGGTCATCTTCACAGTTTGGGGCGTCCCAGCAATAAACCTGTTTGCTACAAGGGATAACAGGAAATGTCTGTTCTGCTTTTGAGGGGGCCTCAGTCCAATGCTTTCCACCTCAGCTGGCAGTCAGCTGTTCTGTATGCCATTCCCTCAATCATGCCTCAGGTCATCCTCAAGCTCAAGGTGGATTGGGCCAAGCTAATTATCATTGCCCCTGCGTGGCTGAGGCAGAGCTGGTTCTCCTACCTTCATGCACTGTCTGTTCAGCATCCCAAACCACTTCCTTACCATCCCAACTTACTCAGAACCAAGGCCGCTCCTTACGTCCTATCTTCAGCTCCCTGCATGTCGTGGCATGGCTGCTGCATGGCTGAATAAAGAGGAAGAGCGGTGTTCGGACGCTGTCCAGCAAGTCCTCCTTAACAATAGAAATCTCTCCACCAGAATGGCCTATTCAGTGAATTGGAAGAGATTTTTGGTGTGGTCATTTGTTGCGGAATACAAACATTGCTGGTCTCTCTTCAGGACATTTTGAAGTACTTGCTGCACCTTCAATCGTTGGGGCTTGCGTTTAGTTCATTGAAACTGCATCTGGCAGCAATATTGGCATTTCATCCCCCCATTCAGGAAAGATCCGTCTTCTCCAATGCCATGCCATCATATGCAGATTGCATGAAGGGTCAAGAGGTCTCTTCGCAGACAGTCTCCAAATGCATATGAAATAGCTTTGGCTCTGCCTCCTCAGCGGGTGAGAGTTCATTCTATGAGGGCACAAGCAGCATCCATAGCATTTCTCAGAGACCTTTCTGTATTGCACATTTGCACGGCTGCTACATGGTCATTGATGCATACATTCATGAACCATTACGCCATAACTGCTTCTTCCAGGGGGATGCAAGGTGAAACAGTCCTGCAGTCTTTGTTTAGGTAGACTCCAAGCCTTGCCTCCTAGGGGCGGAGGGGACGGCTTGTAAGTCACTTAGGTGGAATATACAGCCGCAGCTACTTGAAGAAGAAACAGTTACTTACTGTAACTGTGGTACTTTGGAGATGTGATGCAGATGTGTATTCCACGACCCACCCTCTGTCCTCTCTGCATCGGAGTCTCATTTCTGGGCATTTTGAGGTGAAGGAACTGAGAGAGGGTCAGGGCAGAGCTGCCTTATGTAGCCAAGTGAGGAGCTACAGCCATGAGGTGTGAACGCCACCCCTCTACGGGTACTGCTACATAAATTTCTCCAGCTCTGGTGCACTGGGCACGCACACATCTAAGTGGAGTACAGGTCTGCATCACGTCTTGAAGAACCACAGTTACATTAAGTAACCGTTTCTTCCTTTGTTGAGGATAGACTTGTTTAACAACTTGTGCCTTGTCACAGCTGTGTGGGTTTGAACATGTGCTAACAAACATCATACAGGGGGTATTCTTAACTTTACATATAATGTTGCCACGTATGTTTCATCATGATATTATTGACCAGTAAGTTATTAGCTTTCAAATGATACCTCACAAGGCATATGTTGTACTCTCTCTCTCTGGACCAAGTAATATTTAAGTATTTATACAAAGTGGAAAAACTTCAACAGGAGAGATTGAAAGAGTTCCACCCCCCCTTCCCCCGAATAGCCCGGTGATTAGGACACTTACCTGGGATGTGGGATACTTGGTTTGAAGTCCCTGTTACAGAGTGGTAAAATTAACCTGAGTCTCCTAAAATGCTGAGCCCTGGCACCTCTAAGATTGGCAGTTCATAGCCCCAGCACCTCTGGGCTTGCTGCAGTTATTAAAGTAAAAAATTGCTTGAGTCCCGGCATCTCTTTTATTACAAATTAAGCACCAGTCTTTTGCATACCAGGTGAGTGCCTTAACCAGTGGGTAATTAGGTACAAAGGGATACCACCTCCTCCTCTTTTCTGAATGGCACCTAAATCTCCTTGTGAATCTAGCCCGGGAAAAAAAAAATTGGCTGAAACTATTTGACGAATTTGGGTCAAAATCATGAATAGTTTAGAGTTGACTGAAACTGCATTCTTTTCAAATACACTATTCAGGAAAAAAAATGTGCCCAGTCTTAGTGAGACCTTTCCTCATTAGATAAATGTATGACAATCTGTCCCTTGCATTGGTGTCTTCCTAATCTGGTAGTTATTGTTTTAAGGCCTGAAGCATGAGGTTTAATATCCCTTCCATAATTTTTGTTTTTATCTATTATGATAACTCTGGGTATAAATACCCACTCTTTTAAATCTTAAATTCTTTGTCTGATTGACTTCCTGTAGTAATGAGTTCCATGGTTCAATCACTTGTGTTAAAAAGTGTTTTTCTTTTTTTTTATTGTTTTTTTTTTACGTTCTCATCTTTTAATTTCATTGGATGTTCCCTTGTTTTTGTGTTATGAGACAGGGTGAATAGAAGTTCCCAATCTACCATCTCTGTCTATACCATGACAGGACTAGAAGGGATCTCCCGGGTCACTGAGTCCAGTCCCCTGCTATCATAGGCAATACCTCTTATAATTATGTTCATAAACTTGCAACTATCCATCTTAAAACTAGTTAGTTTGTTTGTTCCCACAACTCCTGTTGGAAGGCTGTAACAGAACCTCGCTCCTCTGATGGTTAGAAAACTTCTAATTTACAGCCTACATTTATTCATGGCTAGTTTATACCCATTTGTTCTTGTGCCAATGTTGTCCTTTAGCTTAAATAACTCTTCTCCCTCTCTGGTATCTACCCCCTCCCTTGTGTATTTATAGGGAGTAATCATATTCGTTTATCTTTCAAGTGTGAAGAAAATCAGTCCAGTAGTTTTTAAATGAAGAGTGCTTAAATTTGGCATTTTCACACATGTGGTTTAAAAATTTTTGGATTTTGGCTGCCCCCAAGTCAGTTAAATATGAGTCATTTATAGATGTGCTGCAATTTAGTAGCACTTTTACTTTTTTTTTTTTTTTTTTTTTATAATCTGAGTACATGTGTGGAGATTTATATGTAAAACTGGAGCTGAGAACTAAGGGCCTGAACCAAACCTGTTCAAGTCAATAGAGTCACCATTGACTTCAATGGGCTTTGGATCAGGCCTGAACTCCGGAACTTCCAAAAGTTAAGGCTTCAACTGAAGCATTAACATAGCCTGTATTGTTCGATGTAGCTTAAGAATCCTAAGAACTAGTTAATAGCTGTTTACATTTAACCATGAAAATGGCACTAAAAAAGGACTACATAGGTGTATAGCTAACCCTGAAGGAGATACCTTAACTCTTGGAATTTCCAGACCTTTGAACATTTAATTTTATATTAATACTAATTTTATATTTAACTAATTGCATTTTCTAAAAGTTAAACCCACTGAGCAAGTGTTATAAACCAGAAATGTTCAAAAAGAGTTTTCTCTGTCATTGTGTGTCTGAATAGTCTCTTATTTTTCTGCCCTCTTTATGGTTATTGTGTATACTACAAATTCTGCATAGAAATTCTGCAGTGTTGTGGAATTTGCCTCTAGCATGATGTTCTTCAGAAAAACCTTCCCTGTCCTGCATGGAGGTGCATAAAACCCTCCCTTGAGAGCACAGGTAGTGCATTAATAGATGCTGTGCTTGTACTGCCTGGACATAAACAGGGAGCATTGCACTAGCCTCAGGAGTGCTTCCACTCTTCACTCTTCTGCTTACCTCTGTGTTCTTGAGAGAGAGATTCTGCACACTTTGACTGGGCCATGTCAGAACAAGCAGGGCCAGATTTTTTTTGCTCAGCCAGACAGATTAGGGAATGCTTTGTAATCATGTCTATCAGTGTTGGATTTGCTGGGTCCTCCTGTGGAAGAGTCACTGCTTATCACTAGGGAATCCACCAAAATAGATCCATATTGTAATCCCTTAGTTCCCCCTTAAATCTCAAGCAAGCAAATTATGTCAGTACCCCGTGAAGCAATACTGAACGGGTGTTGGAGGGAGATGTAAAATAAGAGTCATGAATGAGACAATTAGCCGGACCTCTGTGGGGTCTATATGGCAATTTCTTAAGATTAATGTGGATATAGATAGGTTATGCTTGCTAGAAGCCAGCGAATGAAAAGAAACTTGTTTTGCCAGTCTGTCATGCTGCCCCAGAATTGTCCTGCTACTACATTAGTGTTGCTTCGCTGCACAGTTGTGGAAGAGGAAAGTAGATGCAGAATACACACCTCGGGTTATGCATCTGTTAAGCATAGAATGCAGTATGTTGTGGCAGTAGGGGAAGTGTGTTGTATAGTGAGTAGACCAAGGAATTTGAGGTCAGGACTGCTTGGTTCTTTTCTTGGCACTACCACTTACTAGCTTACCTTGGGCAAGTACCTTGACCTCTCTGTAGTTCAGTGGCTACATCTTTAAAATGGGTATTATTTATAATACCAACCTCCCAGGGGATGTTGAGGCTTACTAGTTAGTGTATTCCTAGAGTACTTTATCATCAGAGAGAGTATCTCCTTTTTAAACATTGTTAAAATCATCTAGGTAGAGTTCAACGTTTGGGTGGGGAAAAGGAAGTAGTAGTTTTGAATTAATCATAGTAAAGTTTATTTTATCCTCTCTTTTCCCTTCTCCTTCTGCAGAGTTGGTTAATATGTGAGGAGCCGACTTGCCAGAATCGAACCCGTCGCCTTCCCCTCAGTTTCTCCCAGAATGGTGCTTTATGTCAGGCCTGTAAGAAGGCTATCCTCAGACCTGAAGTAAGTACCAAAAGCATCACCCTAATACAGTGGTGTACACTTTGTGACCCAGGGGGTCCTGAAGCTCTGAAAAGTCTAAATGTGGCCCTTGAAGACAACTGTATTAAGAAGAAAATGTTATATGATTAAGCGAAAATGTGTTTCTTGAGCTATGCACTGCCAGCTTTAAACTGTTTGTATCAGCCTCGTTGCTGTGGACTGGAAGTAGAGGGTTTTGCCTCCCATTGCTTTCCCTGCAGCCACAGAAGCAGCTCGGAACGTTCAGAGCAGTTCCTTTCCCTCTTGCAGCTTCTCAGCAGTTCCCCTGCTGGCCACCTCCTGCATCACAGGACGAAGGAGAGTAGGCTCTGGCTGCTCTGTTTTCTGCTTC
>NW_020664373.1:16667433-16692433 GCF_002925995.2 Terrapene triunguis
TGAAAAGTGCCCTGGGATCTTTAATGACCACAAATGGTCAGGACCTCTATTTTGTCTCATCTGAAAGACAGAACCTCTGGCAGTACACAGCCTCCTAACACTGGTTCAGAGGAAGAATGTTAATAAATCAACAGAATCCTTTCTTTTTCCATTGAATCACTCCTGTACAAAAACTGACCCTGCTTGGCTTGAAAGATCCGATTGGAACCACTGCAGACAGTAGTATGTTTGCAGGCTGAACATATTGTTGCAGGCCATTTTCCACCAGGAAGCATACTGGTTAAACCAATCTCAATACTCCACAGAAAGAAGTGAGTAATTTTCTGAGGGAGAAGAAGAGTTAATAAATAAATTTATTTTAAAAAATATACCTGGCTTGAATTACTTTTTTTTCCATTCAGCTGCCACTGAGGGCTTATTTTAGTGTTGAGGTATATTAAGTGAAATTGTGTTCATGACCATTAAAAACTAAACTTGGCTAAAGCCAAGCATAGTGTATACACCAAATAAGTCTCTATAATTTCAATCTTACCAGACGTATTGATGCTACTCTGGCACAAGCCTTTGCATTTAAATTGGGCCATTTTCAACTGTGAGCTTATTAGAATTTACAACATAGAAGTAAAAGGGAAGGGAAGAGTCAGCAGCTACTCAACAAAAAATTTTTAGATCCATGCCCCAGAAACTAACTCTTGAAATTGTAGATTTTCTCAACTATCATGTGGTTTCTGGTCTTTTTTTGAGGGAAGAATATTGAGCAGGTTAGTATCAGGGCTGTCTTGCCCCATCTGGAGTTTTCAGAGTTCTTTTACCCTTGACAGCATGGTTTCAGACCCGGGTATGGGTCTCTCTTGTTGAACTCCTGATGATGAACAAAACTCAAGTGTTCACACTGAATCTCTTACATCCATCAACTTCCTTCAGTACCATTGACCACTAGGCGAGGCTGCAGAACTTTGACCAGAGCTGCTTTAGAGTGCATTCATTACTGTATTGGTAGCCCCATTTGGTGGAATTGGGCAATTGCTTTTCTGCCCTGAGGCCTTTCTCATGAAGAGGTATCAGAGTGCAGAATGTGGAGGCCTATCTGGATATGGAAGGGGGAAGAAACGCAGGCCTTTCCTTTCCTTTATGAAAACCACTTCAACCACTATGGCAAGCACATATGGGCCCAGACATATAGCAGCAGCAGCAGTGAAAGGCCAAGCAAGGGGTATTTTTTATTTTATTTTTAGATTTAACTCCATGATAAAGAACACCTCTCTAAAGTTTTGAGCACCCTTGACACAAATTTTCAAATGTGTCAGACTTCCCTCTGTGCATCCAAAGAGCACATATCTCATGGAAAGGAGCACTCCTCTGAATGGTAGAAATCTTTGGACTAGGATGTCTCCCTTCCCATCTCTGAGGAATGAGCCAAAAGAGTAGCAAAGCAGGAAGCAAGTCAAAGCAACTTCAGATTCCCTAAAGCATCAGGCCACCTTAAGATCACTCTTTCTCTTACTTTTCCCTATAGTCAAACCCCCAAAATATACATCTAAATAATTTATTGTCTCACTGGGAGAACAATTGGGCATGCCTTATCCTTTGGGAGGGAAGGTGTTTGGGGGTTACTCCACTCCTGACGAAAATAACTCTCATCATAACTCTCTTAAAGCCAGCCTCTTCTTGCTCAAGAAAGAACCAGAGACATCATTGGACAGTCAACTTGCACATCTGTTTTCACATCCCCTTCCCTCAGGGACACAGTAGAGAAAGAAGAAGATATCTAAGCAGTCAAAAAGACCTAGCTTGTTAGAAACCCAAGCAAAAGCACAGGTTGCCAGATTTCTTGCCCCGCACACAGGGCCAAGTTACCTGCTGATTTGTCGCAGGAGGAGGAGAGAGGGCTCAGACTCTGAGCATGGTGAGTTGGATCAGAAATGTATTTTCCCATCTGACATGTTTGACTCAATGACTCATCAAGTAATTACAGCTCTTAGCCTACAGACCTTGATAGAGGAGATATAACCAGTAGCTGGGGCTTAATTTTCTTCAGAATTCCCTAAAATTAAGATATACTGTTAAACACAGCTCTGGAAAATGAGGTCCAGGTGGAATAGGAGCATATTAATAAAGTAAACTTCCTAAACTGCCAATGCTAAATGTTCCATAAGGGCCTAAAACAGGGGTGGGCAAACTATGGCCCGCGGGACCATCCTGCCCGGCCCCTGAGCTCCTGGCCCAAGAAGCTAGCCCCCGGACTCTCCCCCGCTGTCCCGGACTCTCCCCCGCCGCCTCAGCTCGCTTGTTCCGCCGCTGGTGCAATGCTCTGGGCGGTGGGGCTTTGAGCTTCTGGGGCAGCGCAGCTGCAGAGCCTGGCCTGACCCAGTGCTGTGTGGCGGCGGCGGCAGCAACGTGGCCCGGCTCCAGCCGGGCGGCGCAACTGTAGCGCCACCAGCCACCGGTGCTCCAGGTAGCGTGGTAAGGGGGGGGGGGATAGAGGTTAAGGGAGTTCGAGGTGGTGGTCAGGGGGTGGGAGTGTGGATGGTGGTCGAGGGGGAAACAGAGGGTTGAATGGGGGCAGGGATTCCAGGGGGCAGTCAGGAAGGAGGGGGGGTTGGATGGGGCAGTAGGAGGCAGTCAGGGGCAGGGGTCCCGGGGGGGGCGTCAGGAATGAGAGGAGGGGTTGGATGGGGCGGCGGGGTCCGGGGGCATTCAGGGGACAGGGAGCAGGGGTGTGTGGATGGGGCAGGAGTCCCAGAGGGGCCGTCAGGGAACAGGGGGGTTAGATGGGGCAGGAGTCCTGGGGGAGGGCAGATAGGAGGTGGGGGCCAGGCCACGACCCCCTCCCCTAACCGGCCCTCCATACAATTTACGAAATCTGATGCGGCCCTCAGGCCAAAAAGTTTGCCCGCCCCGGCCTAAAAAAACAGTGCTTTTTGATTCCTAATCTTGATGTAGCAGTCACAGCACATATGTAAGGACACCATCATGCCAAATTATTGTGACTTTCCGTAAGGGTCATAAAAACCCAGAAAGCAGGAATTCCAGTTAAAATTTTCAAAAGCACTTTTGAAAATTTTGCCTTGCAAGACAACTTCAGTGGCATTGGAGACAAACAGTTAAGGCTTTCAGCCCAGTTCCTCACTGCAATATAAGCTCACTATCAACCGACCAGATTTATATTGCCTACTCAACTTTAACTTTGTCCCCCAAATTTGCAAAAATATATGGAATGGTCAAACTAATGAATTACTTAAAAATAACATCTGATTCTTCTTGGAATGATGGTCCCTGTGTGTATGCCACATAGGATACACATGTGCACTATATGCCTGAATCCAGAATTTCTTGTAAGCAGTGTCTGTTGGCCTGCACATGTGCTATAGCTCTCCTCATGCTCCCAACTGAGAATATAGAGTCATGCGGGCAACTGCCTCCCCAGTTCCTTCTTACCACCACATGATCTTAGTCAGAATCGTCGGTGTCCTCAGCTCCTTTTTACTGCGTCATTCTGTAAGAATATTGTATAGTTCGTTTTTAGTAGTTTTATAGTATAATATTGCATAGATAGTTAGATATCATTTTTTCCCACTTTTTTCCCCCACCTTGGTACTTTTCCCCTGAGAAGTATGGGATTATGCCCAGGGTCCTGGGGTTCAAAAACTGATTCCTACCCTTGCTCCTTTTCTGAGAGTGATGAACATCAGCGCTGCTGGGTGAGGCTCACATTTCTGCTCAGTGCAGCATCTGCCACTCTTTTCCCCC
The DNA here is from genome assembly GCF_002925995.2 of Terrapene triunguis. NCBI lineage: Eukaryota > Metazoa > Chordata > Testudines > Emydidae > Terrapene > Terrapene triunguis. The sequence continues at coordinate 16,671,184 of NW_020664373.1, forward strand.
CAGAACTTGAGGGTTGGGAACTGAGACTCAGAAAACATCTCATGGAGAAAGCAGTGAAGCCTCAATCAGATATGGGCTGGGGATCCACCCGCTCCTCATACATTAGCCTCAACAAGTAGGCAGCACCCTCCAGGCATGAGGTTGGGAAGAGAGACAAATTCTGGAGAGTAAGGGGCACTCTCATAAGGGCAAGTCATCTATGTGTAACACTGTCCTAAAAATAAGGGATCCCTCCCCAACCCCATCAAAGTCAGGAGAGCCAGGGTGCATAGCCGCTAAGGACTTAGGCCCAAGTAAATTGTCTCAACTTGAGGAGGAGGCACTTAAGGGAACAGATCTGGTGGTGAAGATGGGGGATAGATAGTGCTTCCATCACTTCAGGAACCAAGGAGGTTCCAATAGCGATGCGGCCCTGGCAGGAGCCAACCACCATGGTAACCAAAGAGGCTCTGGTTCCGCCAATGTACTCTCCTCATACTCTGGGATGCTCGGAGACATACGTCTCCCCGGAAAACATCTTTGTTCTCTCTTATCCGCATTCGCTGCTCCTATCAGATCTATCTATATGTTGGAACTTTGTTTACACTAGAGGAGGAGTCTCTCAAAAGGAGACAGAGTCGTTCCCCCATTCCATCCATCAGCATGGAAGCACAGCCTTTGGTATTGTTGGTTCCACCGGTGATCAGGGATCCAGCTTTCTCTTCTGATGCATCAGAGGTTCCACAGGAGTCTCGGTGGCACCAAGGAAAGGCAGCCCTGGACTGAAGCTCTAGAAGATCAGGGTTCTGATCGCCAACTATTCAGAGTATTCAGAAGAGGAAGGAGAGCCAGTTCCAACGGTTGTCGGAGCAACCTCATCATGGTCACCAGATGAGGTAGTCACTCCATCTTCTCCGTCTCTGCCGGATAACTTGAAACAATACCAAGAGATCATGCACAGGATAGCAGCAGAGCTACAAATCCATCTGGAGGAAATTCAGGAGCCTCATCACAGCTTACTAGCCATTCTGTAGCCCTCCAGTCCCAGTAGAGTGGCCCTCCCCATCAATGAGGCCATCATGGCCCCAGCAAAGGCAGTTTGGCACACCCCTGCTTCTTGTGCTCCCACCCTGAAGAAGCACTACTTTGTCCCATCCAAGGGGGGAGATTTCTTGTTCTCTCACCCTCTACCAAACTCCCTGTTGGTGCAGGCAGCTACAAAACAGTCCAAGCAACAGCACCCATGGGCTACTCCCTCTGATAAGAGATACAAGAGACTCTGATTTCTGGAAAGGTCTTCTCTTCCACCGCCCTCCAGTTCAGGATCTCTGATTACCAGGCCTTTTTGACTAAATATGGTTTTATCAATTATGCTTGATTTCTAGAATTTAAGGGCAAACTCCCTGAGGAGATTCATAGATTCTAGGACTGGAAGGGACCTCGAGAGGTCATCGAGTCCAGTCCCCTGCCCTCATGGCAGGACCAAATACTGTCTAGACCATCCCTGATAGACATTTATCTAACCTACTCTTAAATATCTCCAGAGTTGGAGATTCCACAACCTCCTTAAGCAATTTATTCCAGTGTTTAACCACTCTGACAGTTAGGAACTTTTTCCTAATGTCCAACCTAAACTTCCCTTGCTGCAGTTTAAGCCCATTGCTTCTTGTTCTGTCCTTAGAGGCCAAGTTTTCTCCCTCCTCCTTATGACACCCTTTTAGATACCTGAAAACTGCTATCATGTCCCCTCGCAGTCTTCTCTTTTCCAAACTAAACAAACCCAATTCTTTCAGCCTTCCTTCATAGGTCATGTTCTCAAGACCTTTAATCATTCTTGTTGCTCTTCTCTGGACCCTCTCCAATTTCTCCAAATCTTTCTTGAAATGCGGTGCCCAGAACTGGACACAGTACTCAGTTGAGGCCTAACCAGCGCAGAGTACAGCGGAAGAATGACTTCTCGTGTCTCGCTCACAACACACCTGTTAATGCATCCCAGAATCATGTTTGCTTTTTTTGCAACAGCATTACACTGTTGACTCATATTTAGCTTGTGGTCCACTATAACTCCTAGATCCCTTTCTGCCGTATTCCTTCCTAGACAGTCACTTCCCATTCTGTATGTGTGAAACTGATTGTTCCTTCCTAAGTGGAGCACTTTGCATTTGTCTTTGTTAAACTTCATCCTGTTTCCCTCAGATCATTTCTCCAATTTGTCCAGATCATTTTGAATTATGACCCTGTCCTCCAAAGCAGTTGCAATCCCTCCCAGTTTGGTATCATCTACAAACTTAATAAGCGTACTTTCTATGCCAATATCTAAGTCGTTAATGAAGATATTGAACAGAGCCGGTCCCAAAACAGACCCCTGAGGAATCCCACTTGTTATACCTTTCCAGCAGGATTGGGAACCATTAATAACAACTATCTGAGTACGGTTATCCAGCCAGTTATGCACCCACCTTATAGTAGCCCCATCTAAATTGTATTTGCCTAGTTTATCGATAAGAATATCATGTGAGACCGTATCAAATGCCTTACTAAAGTCTAGGTATACCACATCCACCGCTTCTCCCTTATCCACAAGACTCGTTATCCTATCAAAGAAAGCTATCAGATTGGTTTGACACGATTTGTTCTTTACAAATCTATTCCCTATCACCTTACCACCTTGCAAGTGTTTGCAGATGATTTCCTTAATTACTTGCTCCATTATCTTCCCTGGCACAGAAGTTAAACTAACTGGTCTGTAGTTTCCTGGGTTGTTTTTATTTCCCTCTTTATAGATAGGCACTATATTTGCCCTTTTCCAGTCTTCTGGAATCTCTCCCGTCTCCCATGATTTTCCAAAGATAATAGCTAGAGGCTCAGATACCTCCTCTTTTAGCTCCTTGAGTATTCTAGGATGCATTTCATCAGTCCCTGGTGACTTGCAGGCATCTAACTTTTCTAAGTGATTTTTAACTTGTTCTTTTTTTATTTTATCTGCTAAACCTACCCTCTTCCCATTAGCATTCACTATGTTAGGCATTCCTTCAGACTTCTCGGTGAAGACCAAAACAAAGAAGTCATTAAACATCTCTGCCATTTCCAAGTTTCCTGTTACTGTTTCTCCCTCTTCACTGAGCAGTGGGCCTACCCTGTCTTTGGTCTTCCTCTTGCTTCTAATGTATTGATAAAAAATCTTCTTGTTTCCCTTTATTCCCGTAGCTAGTTTGAGCTCATTTTGAACCTGATTCCAAGCCTTCATGAATGAGAGCAGATTGATGGCCAAAACTTCCCTCCAAGCCATGGTGGACATGGCTGGATAATGCATCAAGACAGATGGCTATGGCCATTGTCATGTGGAGAGGCTCATGGTTGCAATCCTGAGATTTCACTAGAGACGTCCAGAGTACCATCCAAGATCTGCCCTTCACTATTATCAACCTATTCCATGAGAAAACGAATGAGTCTCTTCGCTCCCTCAAGTATTCAAGAACAATGCATCACTCAGGCATTTATACCTGTCCCCAACAGGAAGCATCATAGACAGGGATATAGGATAAGACCTCCTCCTCAGCCCTTTTATCATCAACGTGCTCAGCAGCCACCATGCAAGAGACAGAGGATGTATAGACCCAGGAACTCAGCCTTGCAACATCCACTGCCACTTTATACTCTAACCCCCAGGCAAAAAGTTTCTTTTGACAGAACTATTGAGACCCATATCCCTTACTGATACGTCTTCAGTCCCCTATTCATATGTTTGATGCCACCTTGCCCAATTTGTCAAAATCTGGAGAGTCCTAACTACTGACAAATGAGTACTAGAGGTTATTCTTCAAGTAGATACAGCTGTGTATTCCACTTAGGTGTGTGCAGTGCACCAGAGCTGGAGAATTTTGCCTAGCAGTACCCATGGAGGGAAGGCGCTCATGCCTTGTGGCCATAGCCTCTCCCCTGTTATGTGGTGCTGCCCCATATAGCCAGGGGAGAGGCTATGGCCACAAGGCATGAGTGCCTTCCCTCCACAGGTACTGCTATGGGGATGCACCACCCCAATGCCCCTCAGTTCCTTCTTACTCCCTGGGGCTGGAGTCTGAGCTCTGTGGTAGTCTTAACCTCACATTCTCTCACTAGTTTAGTGAGGGGGTTTGTAATTGTATGTGGTTAGTAGTACCTTTAGTGTTAGTTAGATTAGTGCTAGTTGTATTTAGTTAAATATTCCCATGTGATGACCTCATTAAACATTGTCCGTCTTGTGGGGGAGCAATTCCTACATGTGGTGCTTTTGTGCTTGGGTGAGGTACATGTCGGGATGATGTTAAATCTGTAAATTATTCATGAAATGGACTCAAATGGCTAGGGATCGTTGCCTAAAACAGCACCTGCTCAAACAGGCCATGTGGCCTGCTTCAGCACCAAGGCCCTCGTTGGATTGGAGGTCACCTTCAATTTCTGAGAGTGAAGCCACCTTGTGCTCTGGAGCAGGTACCTCTTTGTAGAAACGGAGGAGCCGTTCCCTGGCAAGTGCTGGTTTTCCAACCTTCTTGCAGTGTCGATCCAGTCTCCTATATCCCTTCCTCTCCATCCTGACCTGCTCATACAGAATCACCATCACACTCTGCATCCTGTGCTCAGCTCTCTGCATCTTATGGTGTGGCTGCTCCATGGGTGAATGAGGAGGAAGAACAATGTTCAGCAGCTGTTCAGCAGCTGTTCATTAGGTTCTACTCAGTAGTAGAAAATGCTCTACCAGGATGGCCTTTTCAGCAAAATGGAAGAGTATTTCAATGTCCTTGGCCCATGGAGTTCAGCCAGTGCTGGCTAGTATCTAAGACATCTTTATTTGCTGCATCTTCAGGGTGCACCTAGTGACGATCTCAGCCTTCCATCCATCCATTCATGGAAAATCAGTGTTTTTCAATGCCTTGGTGGTGAGATTCTTGAAAGGAATCCTTAGTCTCCATTCACCGGTGCAGGAACCAGTTCCTTTGGGGGACCTTAAAACGGTCTTAGTGACTTTAATGGGACCTCCATTCGAGCCTCTGGCATCCTGCCACTTTCCTCTCGTATGTCAAAAAACGGCATTCCTCATGACATTAACATCTGCAAGGGGAATGTGAGAGTTGCAGGCTTTGATAGCAGAGTCTCATTACACGCAATTCTCCAAAGACAAAGTAACGGCTGCATCTACTTGAAGAAGAAGAAGAAGAAGAAGAAGAAGAAATGGTTACTTACTGTAACTGTGGTTCATTGAGATGTGATGCAGACGTGTATTCCACAACCCATCCTACGTCCCCTCTCTATCAGAGTCTTTGCATGTTTGGTGTGAAAGACCTGAGGAGGGTCGAGACGGTGCCATCTGATATAGCCAAGGGAGGGGCTATGGCCAAGAGACATGAGTGCTGCCCCTCTACTGGTACTGCTAGGCAAAATTCTCCAGCTTCAGTGCACTGGGCATGCACACACCTCACTGGAATATATGTCTGCATCACATCTCAAAGAACCATAGTTACAGCAAGTAACTGTTTCTTATCCATGACGGCTATCTAATAAAGTTTCTGACAACTCCTACCCACAAACCCCCTTCCCGGTTCCTCTTAAGGGACCACTCTCACAAGAAGATTTTATGACAGGAAGTGAACTCCCTGCTTCTCAGGAGAGCTATAGAAAGGGTTCCACCATGGGAAGGGATTCCATTTCCCCTTACTTCGAGATCCCCAAGAAAAATGGAGGATGATTCTCAATCTATGTCAATTACACAGGCTTATCCAAAAATTAAAATTCGGCATGATATCTTTGGCATCAAGAATTCCCTTGTTAGAGGAGAACACATGGTTTACGGCTCTCAACATTAAAGATCCATATTTTCATATAGAAATCCATCCAACTCACAGGTTCCTCTTCTACAAAGACCCTTAACAATTCAGAGACCTCCCCTTCAGCCAGGCCACTGCACCCATGACTTTACAAACGTTTTTTCAGTGGTCACTGCTTGGATGAAAAGAGAAAGATTTACAGTTTTCCCAGACCTTGACAACTGGCTTCTTACAGGCAACTCCTACAAGGAGGTCCACAGGGCAACCTGTGTTCTGCTCAGCCTTTTATCTTCCCTAGGTGTCTCTGGGTCAATTACAAAAAATCCACTTTGACCCCCGCAAGATGCATAGACTTCATAGGGTCAATGTTAGACTTGACTACAGCTGGAGCATAACTCCCTCCCGAAAGAGTTCAGGCCATGAGCTCTCTTATGCACCAGGTCCTTATCAGACCCAGGACGTCAATCAGAACTTTCATTTCCCTCTTTGGCGACGTGGTTCCCTGCACACATGACACCATTCTCCAGGGTTCATCTACAATGCCTACAAGCCCGGCTTCTCTTGGTGTACTCACCAAAGAAGGGCAACATAAACGACCGTTAGCCTAATACCTTGGGTGGAATTGTATCTTGTCTGATGGACAAAACTGAAGAAGGTTCAGATAGGGATCCTCTTCCTCACACTGACACCCAAGGCAACCACCGTTTCCGATGTCTCCCTCGTGGTTTGGGGTGTGCACATGGGCAATCATATGGCACAAGGTGTCTGAACCCTCCACGAGTCCAGAATACATATCAACTTACTAGAACTCAGGTCCGTTGGCCTGCAGTGCCTTCTTCCCACTCATCTGATCCAAACATGTTCAAATAATATGAGACAGTATGACAACAGTATTTTATATAAACAAGCAAGGAGGAACGAGGTCTCTCCCTCCGTGCCTAGAGGCAGTCATCCTCTGGAATTGGTGCATCAAAACATCACATAACCCTATCAGCAGCATACTTTCAGGTGAGCTGCCAAGTGTCAATGCTTAGAACTCTTACCTTGACTAAAAAGCACTCTCTGAATGGAAGTACTACCTAAGATACTGGTGCCAGCAGGCTCTTAATGAGACAGCATTTGGGCACCAGACAAAAAATGTCCTGTCATAGGACTGCCTCTGAATTCTGGGTAGACATGGCCTAATCTAGGCAGCTTCATGATTTACTCATTTATTATAGATTTTTCTATGGTGCTCATCACCATAACATATTAGTGTTCACATACTGTTGCACACCTGAGAGATGTGAAATACTGTTTTTACAGAGCGGGTATCTGAGGCACAGAAAGACAGTGACTTCTCCACAATCACACAGAAAATCTGTTGGAAATTTAGAGCCAGATCTTGAGTCCTAGTCCAGTGATTAAATATGACACCATCCTTTCTCTTTCTAAAGGTTTGTTCTATGAAAAGATTAGGTGAGACAGTGTCTTATTGTGAAAAGGAATAACGTCCCATCCTCCTTGTCCATGCTCTGCAAAGCTCATCTCTGTGTCAGAGATTTATATTAATCCTAACCAGTTCTCAAACTTAGTTCTCAAATATTTTACCTTTTAAGCCCTTCAGACTCCTACAGGAAGTATCTATCTTTGATGAAATGATGTCTTTCCTGTGACAGTTAGTTTGATATCCAAATTGGGACTCTTTCAGTCAAAGATCAGTATTGCATAGGTCACCAAGACAAGAGTGTACTCTGTACTGCACCTGATATCATCCTAAAAACAAATTTTGAATTTCACTAGCAGCAAGAAATTCTGCCTTTTTTTTTTTTTTTTTAAACCAATATCTTTCTGAGTAGGTACGGCATAAGCTATGTATTAAAAAGGTAGTGAGTTTTATCTTGCTAGAAATTTAGAAATCAGGACATGGTTTGTCACTTATCTTCCACTACTGTGGAAGTAGTAAGACTTAATGAACCGAAGACATTTGTATGAGGAAATCTTTTTACTATTACGATTTTTACAGCTGACTTTTTATGGTAGAAATGTGTCCTACACAATAGCAAACACTTTCCCTTAATGGGGGAAACCTTGGTCATCAGTACACTTTGTTTATATTGTTTGTTTGGATTTTATTTCCCACTCTTTTATCTATGGATCCCTAATTAGGATTGCTGGCTATGTACTAGTAAGAGAATCATTTTATTTATCATCTCATAATTTCCTTTCTCTCATGATTGATACTCCTAGACATGCTATCAGTGAGGATTCCATGCAGTTCTCTAATATAAGAAGGCAGTATTCAGGCTGAATAACTGGGGGAACCAAAAACACGATAACTTCACCTCTTGTGTCAAATGGTCAGTTAATGTCTTTCAAAGCTGTAATTACTAGAGATATGATCATTAACATGAATGAACTAGCATAATTTGAATAAACCATAACTGTGTACATGTGACCGTCCCACTCGGAGCAAAGATGAATATGAACAAAAAAAACAACAACATGAAAATGAGTAGAGTACCTGTTGAAGATTGTAGTGGTCAATTTGAGGGTCTAGCCACAAAAAATCATAGTGGACACTTTTCTTTATTGTTAATTGTGCCAGATGGGTAGTCTTAATCAAAGCCATCAGAAAATCTCCCTTTCACTCATGATTCAGATCCGCAAATGATCTCAAGTGTCCAGAGCAGAAAAGCTAAAGTACAACAACCAGTAAGAAAACTGTATGGCTTGTGATTGTTAATGAGATACAGAACCTTCCATCTCTGTCACTATTTAAAATGTAGTCTAGTCTGGTAGAGGTAAAACATTATTGCTGTCTTCTGGTTTGTGGAACTGAATTGGTGGTCTAGAATGTTCACATCATCACTACATTTGGCATTCTTGTTGGCAGTTTTAACATGTCGGTTGGATTTTGAATCAACGTGCATACTGGTCTGCCCTGTCATGCTGTCCAAGTAAGGATTGAGTTATTTCAGTAGGGAATTGTGAGGAGAGTTGTACTGTAGCTGGTTATGCTTGTTCATGGCTGTAAGCCTTTCTGGCCTAAATTTTCAGAAAATGGTGCACATGCAATTGTGCAGTTCATTTGTATGCAGAGAAGACGTTTTCATCATATAACTGTTCATTCGTGCACGCAGTTACTGCTGTGTTCACAAGCACAGCATGTTCTTGCAAATTATACATCTAAATGTACATTTTCAGAAAAATTAGGCCTTTATGTCCAGTGCACATAATCAGACAGCTTTCAAGAACAAGAAATTAACTTTTTTGAGAAAAATGAAAATTAGTGATTATTTTATTTTACACTTATGATTTCCTATTTATCTTTAAAACCAGATTGGTTTTTATTATAACACAGTATTCACACTACTCTGATAGTCCAGGTTTTCTGGTTATGCATAAATAATAAATATGGAATGCTTTAATTTGTAAAAAGAATACAAATTGAATTTTATCCTAATAAATTGCTGTTTGAGGAGAAAAAAGCAGAAATTTTATAAGCAATTACTCTTATGTTTAGACTGATGGGTTGCCTTTATAATTAGTGTTGGTTTTGTTTTTGTATTTTTTCTGTTCAAACCAAGTAGATTGAAAACTGTATGTGCAGAGACTGTTTCATAACTTTTTTGTAAATTGGAAGAAGTGTTTACCAATAAGAGGATAAAAAACTTGAGGTTGAGACTTCTGAGTTCAGTTCTTGTTTCTCCCATTTATTCTCTGTGAGTTTAGGCAAGTCACTTAACTTATTTTTGCTTTAGTTGATCTGAAAAATTAGTTTAATATTTATATGGGAGTTGTGATGCTTAGCTATATTTTGCAATGCATTCTCTGGTTTCCAGATTAAAGGTACCATTTAAGTGTAAAATATTTATTATAATTACAAAAAATTCAAAGTCAAGGACTCCAATGTTGGAAAATGCCAGAATTCAGGTTGCCTGTGCAACCTTATTTCAGCCCCTGTGTGTGCAAGCATTATATAACAGTCTTTAATTACGTGATCATATCTGTTTTATCTGCAGGACCTGCCTCAGTGAGTGCACAGGATGTACAGTGCTCATTGAATAAGCAGCTGTTCAATGATTTTGTTTTATCCTCATTCATTGTTCAGTGTATGTCCCATGCCTTATTTACACCATGCTGAAACCCTGCTGTGAATACAGAAGTATTAATTTCTTCATGGGCTTTTCTATGGTGCTCATCACTATAGCATCTGAGTTTCATGAACATTAATGAATTTGGTGATGGTATAAATCCCATTTTACAGATGGGAACTGAGGTACAGAAAGATTGAAAAGGTCAAAAGTGCCTATTAATTTGGGGTGCCTAATTTTCATAGACTTGATTCATAGATAAGAAGGCCAGAAAGGGACCATTATAATAATTTAGACTGATCTCCTGCATAATAGAGGCCATAGGACTTCCTTGAACTTTTAACTGCTGTTTGAACTGGAGTATGTCTTTTTAGAAAAACATCCAATCTTGATTTTTAAAATTTCCAGTAATGGAGAATCCACTACAGTCCTTGGTACGTTGTGCCAATGATTAATTATCCTCACAGTTAAAAGTTTGCATCTTATTTCTAGCCTAAATTTCAACTTCCAGCCATTAGATCTTGTTATACCTTTGTCTGCTAGATTGAGGAGCACTCGATTACCAATTTTCTGTTCCCCAAGCAGCCACTTATTAAACTATGTTCGTCACTCCTTAGCCTTCCTTTTGTTGAGCTAAATATCTTGAGCTCCCAAGTCTTTCTTTATAAGGCATGTTTTTCAATCCTTTAATCATTCTCGTGGCTCATCTCTGAACCCTCTCCAATTTACCAACATCCTTCTTGTGGACACCAGAGCTGAATACAGTATTCCAGCAATGGTTGTACTAGTACCAAATAGAGATATTATAACCTCTCTGCCTCTACTTAAGATTCTCCTGTTTCTACATCCAAGGATTGCATTATCCCTTTTGGCACCATGTTGCACTGGGAGTTCATGTTCCGCTGATTATCATGACCTGAAAGTCTTTTTCAGAGTTGCTGCTTCTCAGGATAGAGTCCCCAATTCTGTAAGTATGGCCTGAATTCTTTGTTCCTAGATGTATGCATTTACATTTGGCTGTATTTAAATACATATTGTTTACTTGTGCCCAACTTACCAAGCGATCCACATTCCTCAGTATCGGTGACTTGTCCTCTTCATTATGTGCCACTGTCCCAATTTTTATGTCATCTGCAGATTTTATGAGCAATTATTTTATGTCTTTTTCCAGATCATTGATAAATTACATTTTGAGATCTATCAGTTAGTCAGTTAAACCACTCTACTGGCTTAATGATAGGACCATCCTTTCTCTTCCTGTAATCCCCCACCTCATTCATTACACAGCTTCCAACTTCTGCCAGAAATGAGGCCCGCTCCTTGTTACAATGCTGATTCATCCCAAGAGAACCATGTGTCCTGTGCACTGAATGAAGCAGGGGTCCTTTGGAAAGAATAGAGTGTACTCATGTTATTAAGGGCTGTATAATAAGACATTGCACAATGGAGCTGAATTAAGGTTTCACAGACAACCTTAATTCTGGCATTTCCTAACTTTTAAGTGCCTTAACTTTGCAATCCTAATAATGTTCTTTTAGCATAGTTTTTTGTGTGTAATTTTTCTAGTTTAAAAAAGCAAACTGGGAAAAAAATGCCATTTTGTCGCATATTGACACCCACACAGGTCATCAGCAGGGTTGGAAGCAGAGCTGGTTGGAAAAATTCTGACAAAATATTATTTCACTGGAATTGGCTGATTTGTTGAAATCGAAACATTTTGTGGGAGTTTGTCAGTTTTGACTAACTTCCTCTGGAACCCAGTATTTCTCTCGGAACCCTGCCTGGTTTCCTACCAGTTTGTCTGCCCAGCTCCTTGGCAGTCTGCAAACTCATGGTTCCTCTTCAGCCCATGCTCTCAGGATTTCCAGCCTTCCTGAATCAGAATGTAGACAAACCTAGAAATCTCTAAATCCTCTATGAAACTGCCCAGCTGTAGTTGGAACTTTTAGAGCCACCATGCAGACATCTGGTACTTGAGCTAAGAGAGTGATTGATAGCAGTAATAGTTTGCCAGCCTCTATGTAGACTTGCACTAGAGGGATTGAGAGAGATGGTTTGCAAGTGGGTTTCATAGATATTTGCAGACAGCAGAGGAATGGTGAGACTCGGGAAACTTGGGTTCCATTCCAGGCTCTGGAGGGGAGTGTGTTTTAGTGCTCACAGACCTTTGTGTCCCTTTCCATCCAGCTATCCTTGTCCTAGTCCTGGACCTTCTCCCACCCCAAACTAGACCAGATGGAGGGAGAGAGTATGTCAGGACAAGGAGAGTGGTGGGGAAGGGGACTGGGATTGGAGGCTGGTTGGTGGAGAGAGAAACTGGGAATTGGAGGCAGATTTGGAGACTGGGACTGGCTAGGCAAGGAGACTGGGAACGAGTGGGGTAAAGGGAAACAACTTTGACTAGAAGCCAGAGTGTGAACTGAACAGAGAGACTGGAACAAGCAGCTATGTATATAAGGGGAACTGAGATTGGACAAGGAGCCTGGCTTGACCATCTATCTCAGAGTTGGAAGTTGATTTTAAATACTTTGAAGAGACCCAGGGCCTTTTATCTCTTTCTTCCTTTCCCCCGAACCACTTGTACTATCTATTATCAATGAGGAGGTCTGTGTACCTGCACTTTGTTACATGGTTGCCCTGTCTGATACTTTTGATGAGAGTGATAAGATAATTCTTTATGAGAGGAGGGAGTACATGATCAGCTGGAGTTAATGTGGGTTACTCATTCTATCTAATGACTTCTGAAGTTTCAAGTTCTTCTTGAGTGTGTTTGACAGAGGCCCTCGCTCTTCATTATCCAGGACAAGATGCACTGTCTATTTGAAATTTTTGCAGTACATCAGAAAAAGAAAGTGTCTATACCAGTCATTGAGGGCCTCATGGAACCATCTCACAATCTATGGCTCACTCCGGCATGCGTAGCTGCAATGTCTAAGACAGTTGATACGTGTATTGAGGTCTTCAGCATTGATTTGACTATTTGTACCAGAATTTTGCTCTTGGATCATTTTGTCCCTGGCTGCTGACATTATAAAGAGCCACACCAGGGAGAACCTCTTGATCCAGTTAGCTGAAGGAGAAAGCAGATGGATTTAATTAGAAGGAAATCTTAGTACCCTGGGTAATGTCAAACTGATTACTATCTGGACTGATGGACAGCTGTGTCCCCTTAGTTCTCCATCCTGGAGTGCTGTTTACACTGCTTTGCTGTGAGAGCATTCTCTGCTAGTTTGCTCACACACAGCCTTCAGTATGTAAATCACTCCAAGCTACACTGTATGAGTGCTATAGCCAGCCACTCATGAATTACAGTGCAGGGCAACACCAGCAAACTCCCAGTCCCAGATTTTTCCCTCAGAAATCTATCTTGTACTGCCCAGCCCCCTCCTGGACAACACAAGCGCATATAAAGTCCGTCATTTATTAATAGAAAATGATATGCACAAATCCTGTTATCCCAAATGCAGTTTCCCAAACACTTCAATTTAAGCACACTGGGTTAGATAAAACAACAAAACAAATTTATTAACTTTTTTATCAGAAAGATAAATTTTAAGTGGTTACAAGTAATGAGGCATATACGTCAGAATTGGTTACAACTAAATAAAAAGCAAAATGCAACTAACACCTAACTTAACAAACTAAATGAATACAAACCAAAGGTCTCTCACCACACGTTCCAACAGTCTTATTGGCTGAACCTCTTCCAGACAGGATCTCTCCCCGAGTCCAATGCTGCTTCCTTTGTTCAGGTGTTGGTGATGTCATGGACAGAGAACAAGGGAGGGATGATTTGGGAAGTCTGCCCTCTCCTCTTATAGCCCTTTCTCTTGTGCAAAAATCACCAGCAGCTGATGTTTCAAGACATAGAAAGTCGGGGTGGCCAGAAGCCTTAAGCTGCTTCTTTGTCAAAATATAGATTTTTTTTGTCCATGCCTTCTATCCTGCTGAAGAGTGGCCAGTTAATCATGTGATAGCCCCTTTGATGCCATTGACACCTGGCTCAGGGGCTGGCTAGCCTTTTGTCCCTGGAGACTTGTTTATGATTGCCCTCCAGAACATGTTGGTATATGTCTTGGTAATATTATACAGTGGAATCTTACATCTTTATATACAGTGTTGCCACACATTTTACCAGGACAATGATGATTGGCAAACCATGAGTTTTCAAATGATACCTCTGACAATATGCTTTGTACAAAATTTAACATAGTCTTGTAAGGGGGTGAACATAGGGGTACAGACTGTCACAATCAGCTATTTTTATGATCATTTTTCCCCCATATGCCTTCCTCAAAATGTTTACAATCTTTGTTGATAGTTGCTCTCCGTTCAGGTCTGTTTTTGTCTTTGTCTCTGAAGTTATAGATATTGATACCACATATGATTAGATTCTGCTTAACCCAGTATGGCCATTCTTCTGTTCTTAAGATCATTCTGTCAGAGGGTATGTACATATGTCTTAAGGGATGCATATGACACACCAGTGACTCTTACAGCAATTGGCAGTTAGGACATTCCATCCTTACTTGAAGACGTTTTTCTGGCAGTCTGGTTTAAGATTTTACATCTGCTATTTAAATAGTATTTACATTCTGGATAAATTAAGACAAACGAAGGCCACACTCTGGGCTTTGTTTTCTCGCCTGCCTCCTCTAGGAGGAAGTTAATACCATTTCTACTTTCTGAGTTTCTGCATTAAAAAGCTACCAGTCATTACCAACAACCATAGCAATATCACTATTTTCTGCTAAGCGTAGAGAGAAGCAACAAAGATCAAAGCCTTCATTTCTGGTTCATCTGAAGCACCTTTAGGAAAGAACCCGGCTTGACGGAGTTCTTGAGAGCCCTTAGTTACACCATATGGATGATTTCACATTGACTTTTAGAGGTCACTTTTTTTAAATATTTTTTCCCCTTGTGACGCAGTGTGGATTGACATCAGACAAAAGGGCCCTAAAAATCATTCAGAAAGTTATCCCATTCATTTCTACTCTGTGCCACCACATGCTTCTCTTCTCTCTTTTTCAGGGATCCCTCTTGTGAGGAACTACTGAGAGATAAGGTAGCATCCTTTCTGCACCTTATCAAGTCTAGTCAAATGTTAACAGATAAGACTACTGTTATGTATTTAAACAGGTACAGTAGAGCTTGCGGCCTACCACTATGTTAAGAATGCTATCCAGTTTACAAAAGGTATATCCTGTATCAGATTGTTCCTCCCACCTTCCGGGCAAGGACTATGTTTTGGCAGTGTTAGTAATCCTAGTGGCACCCTGGTGGCTGAGGCAGTTTTGGTTCACCAGCATCCTTCAGATGGTTTCACATCAGTGCATACATATTCCAAATCTTTTGACTCAGAATAAAGGTGAGACAACCTACCCCAACCTAGCATCCCTCCATCTAGTAGCCTGGTATTTGGAGTCCTTCATTTGAACCTTTAGCCTTTTGCTCTGTTCTCCATCTGTCTATGAAGGTAGCCATTTCTGAGTGCATTCATCTCCACCACAAGAGTAGGGAGCTTGGGGCCATTATGGCGGTCTCTCCCTACGTGGTCTTCCATAAGGATAAGGTTTCCCTGAGGTTATACTCTAAATTCATTCCAAAGGTTCCCTCTGAATTCCATTGAAATCAGGACATAGACCTATCTGTTTTCTACCCAAAATCTCACACCACTAGAGAAGACAGGAAGTGCCATTTTCTGTATGTCCGTTGAGCCTTGGCGTTCTATCTGCAGAAGACAAAACCCTTCAGGAAGTCTCCTAGACTATTTGTCTCCTCTGCTGAATGTATGAAGGGGGAAACAATCATCTCACAGAATCTTTCTAAATGGATTTAAGGTTGCATCCTGCTTTGCTATGAGCTGATGGCACCAATTGACCCACAGGGTGTGTGAGCCCACTCGATCAGAGCCCAAGCTAACTCAATAGCTTCTCTTCACTGTGTTCCTCTTCTGGAAATCTGTAGAGCAGCACATGGGGCTCTGTGCATATCTTTACTAGGCATTACACCCTGGTACAAGCTTCTTCAGTCGACACATCCTTCAGCACAGATGACCTGCAAGTGGTAATATATCAGGGTTCCTCACATCCTACTCAATGAGTATTGATTGTGAGTCAGTTCAAGTAGAATATGCACAATGACCTTCACTCGAAAAAGAAAGGAGGGTTATTAAGGGTACAGTAATTGGAGTTCTTTGAGATGTGTGGACCCTGTATGTATTCCACTACCCACCTTCCTTCCTCTTGTACGGGGAGATGTCAGCAAACCAGTAAAGTGCCTGAAACTACTATGGCTTATTGCTAAAAGCAGCCAAGTCAGCAGGCCGTAAAGTGGCCATGTAGCAAGCTCAGCTTGAACAAGGCAGGAGGGGAGGGGGTTTTGAGTGCCACAGAAAGGGCAGCTTGACCCCGCATCCTTCCTGATAAAAATTGTGTTGAAGTTGCTGATACATGCATCTTAGAAGAGCAGGATGTGCCCTCAGGAATGTGTCTAACAGGGTCTCAAGGCTCCAAACTCTGAGAAAAACCCACACCTGGATAACGAATAATCAGAAGGAAGCCTCTTGCTTGACCAATAATCAGAAGGAAGCCTCTTGCTTGACCATTGGAACTGCTTGCTTAACAAGTTTTCTTTAAGGGACATGTCGTAGAAGGGGGAAAAGTTTGAGGTAGGGGGAATCTTCAGGACTGGTCTCTCCCTCTGGATGCATCTTGTGTTCCGCACCAGCAGACAGGCTGTTTACTCCTAACCGGGGCAGAAGTTCACTTATCCCCTTCCCTGAACTTATTTTTTAATCTGTACTGTTGTTTCCAGTACTAAATTGGAACTAAGTGTGAGTGCACATGAGTAGTTTAAGGGTAAAAACATTTTACAGAGTTTGTAATTTTCTCAGAAATAAGCATTACAGACTAAGGAAATTCAGAATTATGACTAAATTTAAAAAATCCAAGCATCGTAAGGTATGAAAATGCACAGTTAAGGCACCCAAACAACCTTAACTTCTCCCTTTAGTGACTCTATGTAATAGCCATACAGTTATAATCATGTTTATAGTCCCAGATTAAATTCAACTGATGGTTAAAGATTCATTAGATTTTTTTCATTTTCTTTTCTTCCTCCTGTCATTACAAGGTGGAGTTAAGGTTGTTTGGCTGCCTTAATTGTACAATTCCATACCTTAACAAATTTGCGTTTCTTTCAAGTTTAAGATAAACTCTCAATTTCTTAGGTTTGAAATGCTTGATTCTGAGGTAATTACAGCCCTGTAATGTTTTTACTCATGAGATACTGGTACGTAAATCAGTGTAATGTAGCTTTTAGCTGAGAATTTCCTTGGTGTTGCTTAATTAAAAATTACATTCTTGAACACTAAACAAGGACCACACCCAAAAAGTTATGTGAGCTGTCTAGTGATTCAAAAATATATGGTATCAACTTAATTTTTTTTTTTAATATTAACTTTTAGGGCCAGATTCGTTGGTATTTTCCAGCTGGTTTACCACACTCTTGCTTTGTGTTGCTCCAGAGTGTAGTGGCCAGTTTCCACCAGCTTCTGATGCACTCACTCCCCAGTTTATCCTGCCTTTATGATTTCCACTTTCTCTGTACATGCACACATGTGCGCACACTCACACACACACATTTGTTTTCCCCTGTACATGCACCTACCCTGGTTTCACCCTCACTCCCATCATCCAAATATCCAAATTCCCTTGAACACCACACCTGAGTCGTCTCCTGTGTGCTCTGTTGACTAAATCTGATGCAATGTGACTTGTTTTTGATATATTTTTTTTTAATTGTCTCTATTATGTTTCATAATCAGACTGAAGCCACAGGCTGCCTTCAGGGAAAATAGTGACTCCCACTTTCATAATTACCACTGCCTCCCATTTTTCCCCAATGGGAGTGAAGCTGAGCTATGCTCAGGAACAGCACAGATTTACTACCACAGCGTGATGATGGCTGTTTTGAAGGAGTGCATCTATGATCTCAGTTCTATTGAGAATAATAGGAAATAGCAGCCATTTTGAAAGAGAGTAGTTCTTCATGGAATTTTCTTTATAAGAACATTGTCAGCCCCTGCCAAAGAAGAAACTTTCATTTATAGACTTAGACTTTAAGGCCAGAAGGGAACATCATGATCATCTAGTCTAACCTCCTGCCCATTGCAGGCCACAGAACCTCAACCACCCACTCCTATAATATACCCATAACCTCAGGCTGAGTAACCGAAGTCCTCAAATCATGATTTTTAAGACTTCAACTTAGAGAGAATCCACTGTTTAGATTACTTTAAAGCTGCAAGTGGCCTGTACCCCATGCTGCAGAGGAAGGTGAAAAACCCCCAGGGTGTCTGCCAATCTGGCCAAAAATTACCATTAATCCTTGAAAATATATATGTATATTTTAGGTCTGACAACTAACCTCAGTTAACTCAAGCAATTAGCTAAAAAAAAAATTAACTAGATTTAAAAAATTAATCACGATTAATTGCAGTTTTAATCACACTGTTAAACAATAATAGAATACCAGTGGAAAGTTGTTATAAATATTTTGGATGTTTTTCTACATTTTAAAATATATTGATTTAAATTACAACACAGAATACAAAGTGTACAATGCTCACTTTATATTATTATTTTTATTACAAATATTTGCACTATAAAAAAAAAATAAAAGAAATAGTATTTTTCAATTCACCTCATACAAGTACTGTAGTGAAATCTCTTTATCGTGAAAGTGTAACTTACAAATGTAAGGCATGGCACTGTTGTAGCCAGCGTTGCAAGGTATTTACATGCCAGATATGCTAAACATTTGTATGCCCCTTCATGCTTTGGCCACCATTCCAGAGGACATGCTTCTGTCTTTGAATTCATACAGTTGCTCGCTACATTGATAAGCTATTCTTTTTTGTTCCTAACTCTCAGCTCTGTATTTTTAAAAGGATCCATTTTTAAATTAAGTTTAACTCATAAACTATCATATTCACTTGTAAGTTCTCAGATAATTCATTCTTTGAGTAAAGAGTAAGTTCTGTAATGCTAGGGAGGATATGCTTTATCCTTAATACACAACAAAGTGGTTGACTCCAAGTTTTGAGTGCTCAGCTCAGCCTTAAATATGGAATTGGGAGCACTGTTTCCATAACAACTCTTATTATTTATATGAATTTCCTATCCTTTTTTTAATCCTGCTAAATTCTTTGGCTTAATAATATCTTGTGGCAATGAGTTCCACAAGGTAATTGTGTAAAAGAATTTCCTTTTAATCGGTTTAAAAATTGCCACCTCTCTATTTAATGCCCCTTTTGTTCTTGATTTGCAAAAAGATGAATAGAAGTTCCTGATCTACCTTCTCTATAACATTTATTATTTTGTATACCTTTTATCATGCTGTGTCTCATTCTTTTGTTCCCTAAGATAAAAAACAGTTCCAGCCTTTTCAATGCTTGGAAGCAGGGATGGGGATGGGTCGGAAGAGCTATATTTTGAGAAGGTGGCTGTGTTAAGGAGTTTGGCAGTATGTAAAGGAGAAAGTTGCAGGGAAGAGGGGGACCCCAATCTCTGTGTCTATGCACTTTAAAGGCTCCCCCTGCACTCCTACCTCTGTTGTCCAGGCAGTGTTGCCTAAGTTAGTGGAACTAAGGCAGCAGTGATAGGGGAATCTTTCAAGCATTGATACCTAAGTGCCATGTGGCCCTGGGACCTTGAGGGAACAATGAGAGTTGAGGCCAAGTCATTTCTGTTGAGGATTCTTGACACATTAATCTCTCTCATACAAATGGCTCATTACATCCAATAACGTAGAATGCAAATTAACTGTTGAGGTAAGGTAATTGGTTGAATTGCCTGTGATGTCACAGCAGCTGCAATTAAGTGACCTGAGCTGTTGACCTGTGCATTTTTAATTAATTTTAATGTGTATGCTAATTAAGGGATTTACATGTAAATTCTCAGAAAATTAATTCTGTACTCGAAGAGCTGTGATTTTGGGGAAGGTATGCTGTTATCTTCATGTACAATGGAGGTTCAATCCTTAGTTTATGAGCAGAACTCAACTCAAAGTTAACTATGGAACTGTGACCAGTACCTTTATAACATATTGTTTGACAGTATTTGTAACATTTTTTTTAATTGTTAAGAATAGAAACATTTAGTACAAGTTAGCTTTAGCAGAAAGTTGTGTGTGTATATAATGTGTTGTTGCCTACTTATAGCCATAGTTGGCGCAGAGGAGACTATAGCTTCAGATTTTGATGGTGATAGATAAAGAGAGAGTCTGCATTAACTTACTGAAAGCAACAACAACAAAAATCTTATTTTTACATAAGAAAGTATGATGTATGCAAGGTATAGTCCTATACTTCCCTTTATTCCAATGAAGCCTTCATAGGCAGTATTCATATTTATAGACATCTGCAGTGTTGAGCTGTGCCCTGTTTCCTAAGATAGAAATTGCCATGTGTAAAGTGACATGATGGAAAATGATGTACATCCTATATAATCTTCTAGCAGCAGAATGAGACCAGTGGCACTTCCCCGAAAAAATAAATTACCCGAAATTTGCAGCACATTCATATTCAATTTCATCACAGCAGATGCTCATTAGTATGTTGTTATTAATTGGTATTCACTTTAGGTTTTGTTTAAAATGAAGATAATAATTAGGTTTTAATTACTGCATCTTTCCGGGGGGGGTGGGATTGGAGAGAGATGCCTCTCAAAACACTGAAGTACTTCCTGCTATACTAACTCAGTTATATGTAGGCCTGTAAACTATGAAAATGTCTCTTTAAGTGAGATGTGATTCTCTGACAAGAACTTAATTTTTTTATTAAGAACTTGTCCTAAATTGTCTGCTTTATGGACATATTGAATCAGATAATAATGTGAGCGACCATTCATTCTAATCAAATTACCAAAAAGATTTCTTACAAAAGTA
Source organism: Terrapene triunguis (assembly GCF_002925995.2). Classification (NCBI taxonomy): domain Eukaryota; kingdom Metazoa; phylum Chordata; order Testudines; family Emydidae; genus Terrapene; species Terrapene triunguis. The sequence continues at coordinate 16,691,990 of NW_020664373.1, forward strand.
ACTCTCTCAAGTGGCTGATTAATGAAGTGGTGCCACTGTTTTGTATTAGAACTAATTGAAGTAATACAAATACATTATTTCTGTAGCCTGTAGAAATTATTTCTTTTGCAAAGCAGTGCAATGGAGTTGGCAAGTGTGTGTGTGTGTATTTCCCTTCCTGTTGTCTTATGGCTCATAGAAATAGTAGGGGAGCATAAAATAGAGAGAAATACATGGGGTGAGGAACTGAAATGGAGGCTTGGAAAGGCAAGGAGTGAGCGACCTAAGTTAGGTGCAGAAAGAAGGGTGGAAGTGAGGATGCAGAAAATATGTGGAAAATGGTCATTCATAAGGTGGGGCTATGGAACATTTCTAGGCAATTATAGTAGGCTTTGGGTTGCCACAGTTTAGGAGACTTCATCCACCTGAGAAATGTAACAGTCGCCCAGAAATGCTTTGCACACC
>NW_020664373.1:16697433-16744933 GCF_002925995.2 Terrapene triunguis
AATTCATTTCTGCAGTTTGAGCTTCCAGAATGGAATACTGAAAATCAGTGATACAAGCTTTCAACTTGAGATAGTTCCTTTGCTACCGAGATCCAAAGGAGGCCAGGCATTTACTAATTAGTCTGATGTTTTAGTCCAACCACAGCATCATGAACTTTTTACTAAGGTAATGTTCGTTCTGTCAGTAGCCCTCTTTAGTTAAATACAAGGACCCATCGGCCAGGGAAGTCATTCCCAAAATAGGGTCCTTCCTAGGGTTGTACAATTAGATCATGAAATATGAAGAGTGTTCCTAGGAACCATTCCAGAAGCTAGAATGTAAAGGAACAATATTTAGCATAAAACTGGACAAGACTTTTCTGACCCAGGATAAGTGTCTCAAACTGGACAGGAAGTATAAATTCTGCAACTACTACACCTATTTTGATGTGGGAATGTTTGTTTGAAAGCACAGAGTTTCGTGTTTACAAGCCTGAAACACTATGAGCACACATCTGTATTTATTTACTTTATATATGTACATGCTAAAAAGGGCACCTATGCATACATTCTTGTCTTAATTTTAAAATGTATCACAAAAATACCCTCTTTGCAGCCGTAAAATGTAAGAACGCCCAGCATCAGTTAGCCAGGCAACTTAAAAAATCAAAATTCCCATCCAACAACTCCCCATTCTACAATTCTCCTTTTCCTCCATTTTCAAATGTCTGGCAAAAAAGACAAGCTTTGCAATGTGCCAGGAAGGTCCATCAGATTAAAGCTGCCTTAGACCATAGATGGGGGAGTGAAGTCCAAAGCCCTGAAGCCCTCACAAAGAATATCCTGTCAGAAGCCCTTTCTCACTTATGCCAGTGTGGATCCAACTTGTGCACCTCAGGTGCTCTCACCTGTGGTAGTACAGCACAGAGAGAGAGGCAGTCTCTCTGATTGGTAGGCCCTTCATCATTTGGGGGGGTTTATAGGTAAAAAGTATTGCCTTTAAATTTCATGTGGAAACCCCAGGCAGACAGAGCAGATCTTAGCTTAATATGTTAATAGTGAAGTCCATGAGACCTTCTCACACTTTTCTGCTCTCTGAAAGGAAACCAGATTCTAAAGGCTCCCAGAAATTCCTGCTGCTGACTGCCTAAGTTAGGGCCTATTGCTTATGTAATGACAGTTCAACAAGAAATCTGACCTTTGCCCCCCTGTTGAATAACTCTGATCACAGATGATAGTAACAGTTCGGGAACTGTCATGTTTTCTTGTTAATTCCCTTCCTTTAAAAATTGGGGCAGAGGAGGAGAAGTGTTCCATTAATCAACTCAAAATGTGAGCAGCAAGGCTCATTTTCTTACACTTACAAGACAGGCTCTGCAATGCTTCAGTCTGGATCTGATCAGACAACTTGATTTCACAAACTGCACTTTCTGAAGGCATGGATGAAGAGGGTAGTCTGTCAGCCATTTACATAAATGGAGATATAAGCAACACAGCACACTGACTAACCAGACAATAACTGTGCTCATTGTGTGAGAACTGCACCCCAAAATAAACACTTTTTTTCATGGCCACATCAGAAAATCAGAAGTGACTCTAGTGGGACTTATTGAAGATTCTATATGGCCATTCCATAGAAATCTCATACATTATGCATATAAATAAGAATTTGCTATAGTTGTTTTCTTGCTGACGTTTTTAAAAAAATCAAGAGGTATAAAGCCCAAGTAACGCTGGGTATTACCACTGTGGCTGAAACATAGCTGCTTCAGTTCCCTCATGTGCCATAGACTTCCTGTGTGACTTTAGGCAAGTCACTTAGGACCAGATTCAGTCCCTTTACTCGCACTGAGTAGTAAATTACTCGACAAGTAGTTTCATTAACTCAGGTAAAACTGTTCATTGTGTAAGGTACTATTCAGTGTAACAGGATCACAATCTGACGATTAATCTATCTGTCTCCATTCTTTGTCAGTAAAATGAGGGTAATAACACTTACCCCTATTGCGAAGGGCAAGGGTGGCTCCAGGCACCAGCGCAGCAACCCCGTGCCTGGGGCGGCAAGCCGCAGGGGGTGGCCTGCCGGTCGCTGTGAGGGCGGCAGTCAGGCAGCCTTCGGCAACGTGCCTGCGGGAGGTCCGCCGGTCCCGTGGTTTCGGCGGCGGGTACGCCGAAGCTGCGGGACCGGCAGATCACCCACAGAAACGCCACGGACCGCCTGCAGGTGTGCCGCCGAAGCCCACCTGACTGCCGTGCTTGGGGCGACAAAACACATAGAGCCGCCCCTGGCGATAGGGTGTTGAGGATAAATTTATTCATGTTCTTTTTAGGCACTCATATACCACAGTGATGGAGGCCATATAGGTGCCTAGATATATTCTGTGATATAGAATGTTCTCAGCTGTGGAGCTCCTTGGCACTGGAATCCAATAAACTGAACCTGTCAATCTAGTGACTGAACAGAAAACAGTGAGGAAGGGAGGATACTTTGAAGTCATTAGTAGTAATTGAAACATTGCTGGATTTTAGGAAGCACTGCACCTCCAAAACTTGGGCTAGTATTTGGAACCACAATCTAATTCTTCAGATTAGGTATTTATGTGCTGTGGCTCCATAAAAGCCTGTGCATGCTCAGAAAATGCTTTTACACGGTTATCACAGCCGTGTACGTCCCCTACCTCCACCCCTTCATACAAATACCAAAAGTGCCTAGTTTACTTTCTGGATGAATAAACTGCAAAATTGAATTGAGAAAAATGAAACTGTTTTAGGCTGTGTGACTTACACATAAAAACACAAAATTCAACTCTGAATATTTGTTTGCATCCTATAATTTAAACATTGTTTTTCCCCAGTGTGTTCATAACTTGGTGTGCCAAGTATCAGTATGAAGTGAATTTTTTTTATGGATGAGTTATTATAAAGCTTTGAAAGTAGACCCTATATAATGGAGATGTTGGCAGGGCTACTTAATGGGGTGGGGCTTTAGTATCGGCATGTTGGCTGGTGGTGGCTGTTTGAGAGGGAGACAGGATACTGCAGCTAAGATTGGAAGGGCACCTAAGCAAGAAGATATTTTTGCTCATACGTGAGATGTGGAAGTTGATGTTTCTGATGAAGAGAGAGACTGAGATGGAGACAATAAATGAATCACTGTGCAATGAAATATGTGGCCCTTCAGTCAACACTGGAGTTATTTTCCATATCTTTTCTGCCTGCAAAGATGAAGACTGTAACAAATGGCTCACAGCAGTGAGCAGGGAAGGAGATGGAATTAGAAGTATGAATATTAATTTTTTTTGAAGGGGAGTGAAGAAGGGGGAAATAGCACAGAGAGCCATTCGTTTAAAAAAGTCAGTGTTAGTTGTGTTCCCATCTGCTAGCAATGACAGATAAAAAAGGTGATTTCACAATACAGTGAGGTTCAACAGATAATTATCTGAGTTCTACACCTCTTTCAGTGGACACTGAGTTTCAGTTAGTGTCACACCTTTAGGCACTAGTAATTGTCTTCAGTTCTTAAAGGTGACCAAGTGTTGCTCTGCACAGGATTTTAAGAAGTCTTGAGTGGATTATTTTCCATCCTGTCCTTCAATAAATGATTTTTAAATTTAGCAATTTCTAAATCTGAGAGTCAGCAGCAGATTCAACAATGTCAATTAATTGCTCCCAACTGAAGATTTGAAACAACTTTTTCTGCTTCAAAGAAGACAACTTTTAAATGTGTTTGGCTTTAGCAGTGTTTGGCTCCAGCATCTTCCCGATGACCTTCCTTGAATTACAGTTACTTTTGGAGAGGAAATGTGAAACCCACAAAATAGTGAAGACATAGAACTAGAAGATTGAGGTTCAGGCATGAAGTCAGATTGTTTTTGTAGCTTTTTTTCCCATTTACATTTCCAACAATATATGTGGAATGGCTATAAAGGAAAGTGAAATAGTTTTTACAGTACTTAATTATTATAAATAATTACAATATTTAATAATAATTAAATCATTTACAATCCTTTACAATATTCAGGCAATTAACAGAGTTTAGCTATTTCCTAGACCTTTCCCAAATAACTTATGTTTTAAAAGTTGTCTAAAATGCATGCATGTGATCTTCACAAAGTCATGGAGACTTTACAGTCTACATGATATTGTATCATGTTTGTTTTTTTCCCCCTTTATGAAAAGCACCTCCCCAAGTAACACTTAAAAAACCCAATATACTTGACATTTCTATATCCCTTTTCATCTAAGCTCAATGCTTTGCAGACATTAATGAATTGAAGCTTATAATACTTTTCTGAAGTTATGTGAGTCCAATTTACAGCTATGGAAACTGAGGCGCATAAAAATTGGGCATTCCTAAGGTCGCACGGGAAGGCTATGGTAGAGCCAAGAATGGAGAGCTTCTGAATCCCTGTCCTGTGCTTTTAACCATGGTCAGTCCTTCCTCATTAGTAAAACAGGGTTGATTAAAGATGGATATTTATCATTGCACTAATTTTGGGGGGAGGGGGAAGAGAGATTGTAGTTTAATTTACTCCTGACTCAGCATGAATTATAATAGTTGACTTTTTCAAGTAAATATTTTGACACTACTTTGCAACTTATTGTACTTACATAATTATGCTACGTTAATGACTATTTTACATATAAGCGAAAATCAAAAAAAATATGTAAACTAGAAAGTGGGGAGAAAATTCAAAATAAAATGTTGCAGTCATCTTATTGAAAATATTTAATGATATTTGGCGGGTTACAGAAATCTATATAGCACCCTTTATAAATGGTACAGTTGCCATTTTGACTATCATTAAACTAAAAACTCTTTTGAAATCTCCACTGCCCCACCCCATTGTTTCAATTTATTTTTTATGTATACCTCAGCACTGAGACACTTTTTTCCATGTAGACCAATGTCATTCTGCTTTCAAGTAGCTGAACACTGTCAGTTTTATTTATAAATTGAGTTAAAATACAAAATAGCTTTTAGTATAGATCTCTTATCACAGATGGGAGGAGAACACTTGCTGTAGTGAAAAGAAAGTATCTGAGATGCTACTGTTTTTTCAATAGGGCACTGTCAAGGTTATTGGACCTGACTTCAAAGTTTGTCTAGGTTTCAGATCCCAATTTTCTGGTGGGTTTTTTTAAGCTAATTTTTGTGGAGTCTGGAAGTGTAACAATGCAAACGGAAACAATTTAACTCTGTATAAACCTCAGTATGTGCATGCCTAGATGGCAAAAGGAGATAGTGTAATGCTGGGGTTTAGATTTCAGATGCTTTTTTTTAATGTTCCTGTAAAAAATATATTTTTACAAAACTTGCCAGCAAGCGATTGATAACAAGGTCTAATCATTTTGATATTTAGAGAAATATAGTTGTTTTAAACAGATGATACAGAATTTATTTTTAAAATGTATTGTGCTTATACAGTTAATGGCTTTTATTTCCATAATGTTTTTTACTACATAATTATACATCTTAATTACGTAATTACCATCATAATTATTACGTAATTACATGTAGTTCCACTAATTACAAAATCAGGAAGTGTAATTATCTAGTAAAAACTTTCTGAAATCTTATTTATTCACTAGAGATTATTTAAAAGACCAACCAGTGACCTATTGGTACTAGTGTCTACTGTTATATATGACACCCAGGTTCAATTCCTAGACTCTTTCTCCCACTGCCAATAAGATAGGGAAAGCTGCAGAAAGATCTCTTTCATTTTCTGTCAGTGTAAGTGTAAATACTACCCACCACCTGTGGATGACAAAGAAATTGTGTTGATATGTTCTGAAGGTTGTTTTGTACCCTCCTTCTATTAGATTAGTAGTACATATATATCCTTTGTTACTAAAATCAAATGTCCACAAGGACTATGACACCTTAAACTGGAACTTTTAATAACTGGAAGCAAGTTAAAAGTTGAAATAATCAGATAAATGTGTAGCTTAGAACAAGATAATTTTGTTTTGAATATACCAGGTAAACTGGTATCATATCACAAATATGAGTCCAAAAATCATTACAAAAATATAACTTGTGTCACCAAGGCAAACTTGCTGTACAGCACCACCTGTAAACACTGAGATTATACATTAGAATCAGTCTTCCAGAGCATTCCTGTAACTTTTTGACCCATTTGGGTAAGGACTTTCATTCATTTTATTTGCAAATTTACCTATACCTATCATCCATTCAAATTTGGTGTTCCTTCATTTTACTATTGAAAATTATTTACATTAGAAATAATCATGAAACTGAGGATATAGAATGTTACTTTCATTAACTCCCACATTTTTCTGTGTCTGGCATTTTGGGACTTTCTGCGTATGGAGTCTGGTCTCAGTCAGAAATATAATAAGTGAAATATGTGTCTGCTTATGGCTATGTATATATATGGGGTGAAATCTTGACTCCATTGAAGTTAATGGCAAAATTCTCATTGACTTCTCTGGGACTAGTATTTCATCCATGGTCTATCACTGTTTTTTCAGGTTCATCATTTTGTTTCCTAGTATTGCTGTATTTTAATGTCTGATGTTTGATGACACTTTCTATTACTTGTATTTAATTTATATAATTGGATAATAATACAGTTTGAAACAAAAAAATAGGTTGTAATTCAGACAGTAACTTTTAATTTTTTTGATTGTTAAAATTTCGTGCTTACATTTGGTTAAAATGGAGTGGAAAACCATTCACATCTATACAGTAAATAAATCAATAACCTTTGGTAGACTAAATAAAAAGAATATTATAAAGTCCTACTTAATTCCTGGATGTATCATTCAGCAAACCTGTGACATTAATCAAAATAACATCAGAAATACAAGGCTTAGTCTTACATTCACCATGACAGCAAATATATATTAAATATATGTCGAAATATTGGTGTAAAGTGAAGCTCCAAAGAGAAAAATACCTTCAGTAACACAGGGGAAAAAACAATTTGAGCCTGGGATGAGGGTGTTGCAGGAAAATAAATAATTAGAATTTAGTATGGACCAATAAAAAGGGACAAAGAATCTCTGTGGCAGAAGGAAAATGGTACTAAGTGTCAGGAATATTAAATCAATGTTATTTTTGTGGAATTGTCCTGCACATTATAGACATTCTGGGTGGAGGGGGGTTGTGTGTATGTATCTTTTATATAAACTTTCTGCACTGACTAGAATGACTCGTCCCCATAGAAATTTTACCAGCCATTTTAAATGTATGTACCAACTCATCTTATTTTAATTCTCAAATTGAGTTTTAAACATAAAGGGTTATATCCTCAGACGATATAAATTTGCGTAGTTCTACTGACATTAAATGCAGGTACACCAATTTACACAAGCTCAGCTTCTCTTTTTGGGTCAGATCCTATTTTCAAATCAGTTTCTTAAACTTCCCACACAGGACTTTATTGACAGTTAAAACTAAAGTATACATTAATTATTGTTGTAAGCAGAGTTTAAAAAATGAATGCATTTTTTGTCGCTAAGTCAGATTTTAGTTTTATTTTGCTTATGGCAGTAGCCTTGAAAAAACAATAATAATCACACTTGAGAAAATTCATACAGTCTATATATTCTAATCAGAAAAAAATTACATTTTCAAAGACATGGTGAAGCTTGTTTATCTTTTTTTTCTTCCCCTAAAGCATGTATGATTGAAAACTAAGGTATAGCCCACCTCAAGGTGTTGAGGGCTATGTATGTAATAGCTTGGCAATATAGAAAGAGATTTTTTTATTATTATTTTATTCTCTGGCAAACATGAGAATTTTTTAATTAATTGATATGGGTTTTGTGAATTATGCATGATCCATTGATAAAAAAATTAGCATAAGACAACTGAGCATCTGAATGCAATTTTAAATTGATTTATTGAAATGTTCTTATTAGAATTTATACTACAGTGTGATGCTCATCTTTTTAGCACAGTAGAGGCAAGGTAGTGTACAATGGAGAAAATTGTGTTTGTTTCTGTAAAAATAAAAAATAAACCAAAAACATTTTTAGAGATTTTATTGCTATGAAAGTGAAATATGCATGTGAAACGTACAGTGGGCATATGCTGAATAAAAGTTCTCAAGGAGTCAATATCCCCCAGTCTTGACTTGTAATCCACCTACTATTTCAGTCTGTAGCCTGTCTAACCAAAGAACTAGTTGTCCTATGTGATGTGATGGTTTTATGATGTAAACAAAGAAAGGTGAATGACTAGGATATATGTAGGGTACCCAACACCAGACTTGGGACAAATGAATCCCTGGTCTAATTCCATTGGCTTCCAGGGATGAATTAGACTGCTTGCCATTTGTAACTTGGTTGAAGATCTGCTCCCAGATCTTCAGGATGAAAGGTTAGTGAGATAATTCTCTCTGTTGCTTAGCCCCCTTCTGTATTTTTTTTTTTTAAACCAGTGGAAGCTCCTTTGCAAGAAGTTGATTTGATCCTGCCAGGATTACAACTGTCAAATGAATATCAAAATGTTTTCCCACCTTAAATAATTTAACTCAGAATATAATAATGTAATTATTTTGACATGAAAACGTTACATACTGTAGTATTTCCACTTATCTTAAAACAGACGTTTTCACTTTACAAGAGATGCATGCAATAAGACAAAACAAAAAATGAATAAAAGGGAGTGAGTGACAGACTGAGCTACTTTGTTTAGAGGATAAAAACAAATAAAATCCTATTAGTGTCAAATATTATGAACTTAGAATTAAAATGTTCCGCTATTTATAGGGCTGTTTCATATATTTTATATAACAGTAGGTGGGTGCATAAATGTCTAACACATGAAACTAGCAACATGTTTATCAGGTGAATATTTTCTGTTTGAAATGGTGAGTTCATGGTGGAGTGGAAAAGGGACGTTAGTAGAAATTGTTCGTATGTTGCATTATGTTGTGTAAAGTACATGTGTCACATTACATATATTTTCCTTCCAAAATCCTACTTTTTCATTTGTGAAACAGAATGGTTGTGTTTGCTTTTTGCTAAGACTTAAATAGTTCGAAACATTTTTATTAAAAATTAGCTAAGGCAAATGACCAAAATAAGTCTCATTAATGCAATATAATTACTAACAGAAAGCTATTATGCTTTTGAGCACCTATTAAGTGGCTACCAATAATTACTAATTGTTTTAATCTCTTCCAGTGTTTTTTGTAGGGGCAGGGGAAGAGGTTTTTATATTTGATATCTTGTCCATGACTTATTGGGGTTGTAGGTTGATTAAGTGTACAAGTTGATGATAAATCAACTTGATACACCATATAATTGTGATCTATGAAATGTTACTTGTGTAAAAAAGTAGTGACTGTTGGTTTCTTGGCCTGTATTACAGGGGGGAAATATATATACACATACTTTTTCAGATTTTGCTTATGTGGGTGTCTGAAATTTAAATACATAAATTAGTGGATAGTGAACCACAGAAGGTTTAGTTCTCTTCATATATGCATATTCCTTATTAGGATTCTTATCTAAATCTTTTTTTTGAGAGAGAGCTTGACTGGACATCTGAGAACTGATTTTTTTTATCATTATTATTATTTATTATTACTTAAAGTTTCACTCTTTCCTGGTTTCAGCCAGATTTAAAATACCACACAAATAGCCATTGTCTCTGTGCTTCCAGAAAAAATAGGAAGAGTAAGTCAACACCGAATTTTAAAGAAAGGTCTCTGAGCCTTTTTGAGCTTAAACTAGAATGTGAGTTGAGTTTATTTTCAGTTTTTGAGGAAAGTTTTAGGTTAGTTCAGTTTTTTCCAGAATTAATTTGGATTACTGGGTCAGATTATTTAAGTATGGAAATTATTCTGTTTTTAGTATCCCATCTCCCATCTATGCCTTGCTGCTCTGGGAAGAGGTTTGCTTTTTGCGCCCAACCCCAGTTACTGTCTTAGTGCTCTAGGTTTCTGAAGGAGAAGCAAAAGTCCTTGACTACTACTTCCAGTAGTGCACCCATGGGTGCTCCACTTCAGATGCTCATGCGCGCCACCACCTTTAATCAGAGTTATTCATTAGCAGCAGGGGCAGCTCTATGTTTTTTGCTGCCCCAAGCACAGCAGGCAGGCGGCTTTTGGCGGCGCGCCTGTGGGCGGTCCGCTGGTCACGCAGATTCGGCGGCATGCCTGTGGGTGGTCCGCCGGTGCTGTGCCATCGGCATCCCCACCGCTGAATTGCAGCCGAAGCCACGGGACCGGCGGACCTCCCGCAGGCATGCCGCTGAAAGCTGCCTGCCTGCCGCCCCCCGCAGCTTGCCGCCCCAGGCACGTGCTTGCTGCACTGGTGCCTGGAGCCGCCCCTGATTAGCAGCGTCCATTTGGCCTGCACATACACTGCTTACCTCATGCCTCAGACCGTGGCTATATAAGGTTGTGTGGGCAAACTATATTCAATTCCTTCTCAATTGCCTCAGCCTGAGAAGTAGCCTAGTGTATGCCTTAGATCAGTGGTTCTCAAACTTTTTTACTGGTGACCCCTTTCACATAGCAAGCCTCTGAGTACGATCCCCCTTATAAATTAAAAACACTTTTTTATATATTTAACACCATTATAAATGCTGGAAGCAAAGCGGGGTTTGGGGTGGAGGCTGACAGCTTGCGACCCCCCATGTAATAACCTCGTGATCCCCTGAAGGGTCTCGACCCCCAGTTTGAGAACCCCTGCCTTAGATGCTTGCTGAGTTCATTTACTTAGTTTATTTAGTTTACTTAATTAGTTTTAAGTAGTTAGTTACTGGCTACTGAAAGATTGTTTTATTTCCTTCAAGGAAATCCCCCCTGTGAGGAGCATTCCCAGTTCACTGGGGTTTAAACGTTGCCTCACGTGTAAAGAGGCTAGCTTGGTCAAACTCTTTAAATGGGTTTGCTGCCTGGGGGAGTTGCACTTCCCACAGCAGGGTAACATCTATTTGACCTTCAAATCCAGGGCCCAGAAGAACCAGGCAGTCAAGTTGTGACTGTAAATGATGGAGTAGTCTCTTTGGAGCCAGATCAGAAGAACCCCCCTGTATATCAGTCCCTGGGGGTTAGTAGTGCCCCTTAAACCTCAGTGCAACACTCTTCTAGAAAGAGGAAAGCCTCAGAGACCTCCTTTTAAAGATCCTAAGAAGAGGCATTTCAATTGTTCTTCAAGTAGTATCCCTATGGGTGCTCCACTCCAGGTGTACATGTGTTTCTCAAGCCCTTGATTTCTAGCTAGCTGTACCGGTTCGGCCCATGCAGGCATCCTATGCCTTCTCATAGCAGAAACCAAGCTCTATATAGGGGTATGTGGATGAGCCACCATCAGTTCCTTTTCTACTGCCTCAGCCCGAGAGAGAACACTAGCAAATCTGCCTAGAGCGTACGCAGACTTTCTCCACTTTTTTCTATTAACGCTAGTTAGTTTACTGTTATTAGTGTTTGTATAGTTAGTTGGTTTAGCCAAGAGGACTGCGTTTCCTCTTTTCTCCCAAGGAGTCTTGTCTTTCCCTGGCAAGGTGTGCCTAATTCTCCAAGATTCAAACATTGCCTCTCCTGCCAGAGGGCTATACTGGTGAGTGACAGACACTCCAAGTGTTTCCCTTGCTTGGGAGAGTCCCATATCTCCCAGAAGTACTCCACCTGTTTAGCCCTTAAGTCCAGGACTAGGAAGAACAGGGAGATAAAGTTCAGAATGTTGACAGTGGAACGTTCCCTGCAACCACCCTCTGAGCCAGGTCAGGAGATTCTCCTTTCTCCTCTTCACCCCCCCTCCCCCCCCCCGTACATCCAGCATCCCATCTAAGGACATGCTTCTCCTAAGAAAGAGAAGCCTTTGGTGCACCCTGGGATGACTTCCCAAAAGAGCACGGACTTTAAGGAGCCAGCTCCAAAAAAGACCCATGTCCCTGTTGAATCCCTCAGTCTCCAAGTGTACATTGAGGCCAAAGACTCTTCCCTTGGTACCGGCAGGCCCACGAAGCCCCATAGCTTCAAGTAGAGGAAACACGGCTCTGGTAGGGCGCCTCTACCTTCTACTAGTAAGGAGAAATTCAGGGTACCATCAAGCTCAGCCCCGTCATCAGCACTGTAGCATTCCCCTCAGTCGTTGGTGCTGTCATGCGCCTTAACCCAGCCATCGTTACTGATGCAAATAGCTCAGCTGGGTGTGCCTGTGCAAGTGATACTCTTGGTACTGAGCAAGCACTGGTGTTTGACAAGGCCTGTGGAACACTCAGCGTTATTAGTATTGTTAGCTGCAACCATGGCGACTTTGACTAAGGTGTCAGTACTTGGAACTCCTGAGGAAAGGACACAATACTTGAGGGATCTCTTGTTGTCGAATGAACCAGAGTCCCTGTTGCTCTCAGGTACCAAGCGTCTCAGGATACCGATTCCTCAGTCTTTGAGTGGCCTCTCCCTGGCATAGGACTCTCCTTTGTCCTCATTGGTTGCCCCCCTATGGGAGGATGTGAAGGAGTAGGAAGAGCACTCCCAGTCAGGCTCCTTGATTTCTGTTAGGGGTTCTCCTACATACCTCTTCAGGAATCTGCTCTTGCGCAGGGAGGACTTGTTGCGCATCAATCATGGTGGAACCACCCTGTATGCCAACCCCCACTCCCTTATGCAATGGGACCCATAGGCTGCGTATCGACAACAGCTCAATAAGCCACCAGTACTGTCCATTGTGGAGACCAGAGTTCCACAACCTTCTTCTGCCCTTCTAAGGAAAAGATGTTTGAGGAGTTGGAGGCTAGGGCAGATGAGGAATTTACCCCTGAAACTACAATTTCGTTATTGACCCCTCCTTCCATCGCTGATGATTTCAGACAATTCCAGGACATCAGTAGAAGGGTAACGGACACTCTGCAAATCCCTCTGGAGGAGGTCAAAGGCCAGCAGCACAGGCTGCTTGATATTTCACAGTAAGCAACGCCCTTCAGAGGGTGCTCCCCATTAATTAGGCTTTCCTGGATCCAGCTAAGACAGTATGGCAGACTCTGGCAACTATTCAACCAATGTGCAAAAGGGCTGACCAGAAGTATAATGTACCCCCGAAGGACTGTGACTTTTTGTTTTCCCATCCCCCACCTAACTCATGGTGAATGCTGTGAACGAGTGGGGTAGACAGCACTTTTCCCCTATGACAAGGAGCAAAAGCAATTGGACCTCTTTGTATGAAAATCTTACTTGTCCACAAACCTGCAGTTCCGGATTGTGAACTATCAGGCAGCCATGGGTACACATACAGCTTTACTAATTACAATAAGCTCATGGCCTTTATTGAACATCTGCAACATGACTGCAGGGAACAATTCTAGTCTATTGTTGCAGGGAGTCAGCTGTTGGCCAGAACAGCTCTCAAAGCATCCGTGATGCTGTAGATAGTGCTGCCAAATCCATCTCCATGGTGGTAGTTATACGCAGGGTGTCCATGCTCCAGCTTTCAGGGTTACTGAGAGAGGTCCAAAACACAGTAGAGGACCTCCCCTTTGGTCACAAACTCTTCTCGGCAACCACAAATGACTCCCTGCACACACTTAAGGACTCCAGGGCCACCCGTTTTTCCTTGGGTATTTATACAAGAAGCACTTCAGTAGGTCACAGACTGTCCAGAGATCAAGCCCTGCTCAGTTCCAGGGGTGTCAGAGACCTGCAGAACCTGCCAGGAAGAGAGAGAGGTTTCAGAGTAATAGGACTGTCCAACTGCCCTCCACAACCACCCAGGTGTCCTCTAACCAGCAGTTTCGATGGGTCGCTCAAGGGTTTGAATCCTCCCGTTCCACCCTTTAGCCCACCTCCCTGCCTTTGGGGATTGCCTTGTCCATTTCTACCAGCCTTGGGAGCAGATCACCACGAACCAATGGGTCTTGAAGGTCATAACCTTGGGGTACACCGTCCAGTTTTTGATACTCCCTCCCTTCCATCCTCCTTCCCATCCCTCGTCAGAGACCCTCTGGTGAACTTCTACTAAGGCAGGAGTGAACTTTCTCCTCCAGCTAGGATCAGTAGAGCTGGTCCCTTCCACTTACAGGGAGAGGGAGTTCTACTTGAAATACTTCCTAATAGAGTCCTGTGCGGGACTATTTTTAATCCCACTCCTGTCCCGCCCCACAATACCCACTGTCACTCCAACTCGCTCCTGCTATTATGGCAGCAGTCCTGTGGGATCCCAGTCATCCTGCAGGGCTCTACACTAGTCCCACAGAGGACTCTACTTCCTAGTACCGAAAAAGGACAGAGATGGGAGCCTGATCTTAAATCTAAAACAACTGAACAAGTTTGTGACGCCTCAGAAGTTCAGGATGGCGACTAACACTATAATTCCTAATCCAGAGGAAGGGAATTGTTTTTTGTCCCTCGACCTACAAGACACTTACTTCCATATGGCCATACACCCATTGCACAGGAAATACCTACAATTCACTATGAGCCAACATCATCTCCAGTACAGATTGTGCTTCCCTTAAGTCTATCTGCAGCTCCAAGGGTGTTCTCAAGGTTCCTAGCAATAATGGCAGCTCACCTTTGGCAGGAAGCAATTCTCATCTTCCCATACCATGATCACTTGCTTCTCAAAGGCCAGTCTTTCAAGGCAGTGTTGTCATCCACTCAGAAGGGACTTGCTCTGTTCCAAGAGTTAAACCTACAGCTGAATGTAAAGAAACCCACTTGAGTACTAGTGCAGGGAATTCAGTTTATAGGGATGTACTTGGACTCAGTGACAGCCAGAACATATCTTCCTTTAGACAGATTTGTGACTCTGCCAGGACTAGTAGGGATGATTCATGGAATCCCTGGGAAATCAATAAGGAACTGTCTTCAACTCCTTGGCTATATGGCAGCATGAACCTTTGTGACCAGTCACGCCTCTGTTGCATCCAAGGTTGGTTGAGAACTGCATACTGTCGGACCAAGGACAACTTGGACAGGCAGGTGGCATGTAAAGAACTCCCTGAACTGGTGGAAGGAGCAGCTCCACATCTATTGGGCATCCCTTTCTGCCACCCAACCCTGTTAGTGACTCTAACAGCCGATGCATCCTTGTTAGGGTGGGGAGCCCACCTTGGTACCCTCACAGTTCAGGGCAAGTGGATGGCATAGGAAACCAGTCTCCACATCAACCTGTTGTATCCTGCTCTATGAAGGTGCAGCAGGTGTTATTACACAGCAGAAAAACATCAACCCACACTTCTTACCTGCAGAAATGGAAGAGATTTGCCCACTGGCACTGTCATCACTATCTCTGGCCTCAGTTGATTCCCCTTTCTGTCATCATGGGTTACTTGCTGAATCTGAAGACATCCGGGGTATCCATCAGCTCAGTTAAGGTACACCTGGCTGCTATATCAACTTTTAATCCCCGGGTTTGAGTAATCTCTTCCCCACTAGGCACCCCACCCCTTCCTGGGACCTCAGGCTGGTTCTCAGCTACCTCATAAGACCTCCATCTGAACCAATGGCTACCTGCTCCCTTCTTCAGTTATCTGTGGAGATAGCCTTCCTAGTTGCCATCAGGTCAGCCCGTAGGTTTGGGGAAATTGGTTTGGAACTTTGATGGCAGATCCCACCTTTATCACGTTCTTTCATGATAAGATCTCTTTATGTTCATATTCTAGGTTCCTACCCAATGTTACATCAGATTTTCATTTTAACCAATCTACCCTGTTTCCCCGAAAATAAGACAGTGTCTTATATTAATTTTTGCTCCCAAAGATGCGCTAGGTCTTATTTTCAGGGGAGGTCTTATTTTTCCTGGAGCTTCGGGGCCTTATATTCCGGGGTGGCCTTATTATCGGGGAGGTCTTATTTTCGGGGGGATGCCTTATATTACAGCGAGAGGCAAAACTGGAAGTAGGTCTTATTTTCGGGGGATGTCTTACTTTCGGGGAAACAGGGTATCCATCTACTGGTATTTTTTCCAAAACCTCCCAGTTCTCAGCAGGAATCCTACTTCCATATCTTGGATGGTAGAAGGGTCTAAACCTTCTACTTTAATAGGAATAAGCAGTTTAGGAGATTGGCTAGACTCTTCATATCCTTTGCGGATCTAAGGGGGCCCGCATTTCTGCCCAAAGACTTTTGAAATGGATATCTGGTTGTATCTACACCTGTTATGCATCTGCAGGTGCTCAGCCCCCAGGGGGTGAGAGCTTATTCAGCTAGATTGGAAGCAACATCTGCTGTATTTTTTAAGAATATCTCAGTTTCTTAGATATGTAGAGCTGCTTTTCCTGGTCTTCAATCCATATGCTTTCCAAAGCACTATGCCCTCCTCTATGCAGTCAGGTCCAATGTGGTACTTGGCTCAGCAGTACTATCTTTGGTTCTGGACTCTGTTCCGAAGTTCCCTCCTCCTTCTGGGGATACTGTTCAGAAGTCTCCTGGAGTGGGACACCCATAGGGACACCACTCAAAGAAGAAGGTAATGTTACTTACCCTGTGCAGTAATTGTAATTCTTCGAGATGTGTGTCCCTGTGGAGTGGAGCACGCATAGGGAGGCACATCTCAAATAACTACAGTTACTGCACAGGGTGAGTAACATTTCCTTTTCCTCCTAACATACTCACCTCGAAAAGACCTGGCTCTCCAACCAGGTCAACAGTCTCCAAGACCTCTTCCTTGAGGCCTGGTACTTTAGAGGCTAGGGGTGCCTCATGTACCAGCGAGGCAGGAAAATCCTGTAGCTCAAAAGGCAAATATGGCTCGGGGAAGGCTCCGGTGTTGTCTAGCGGAGATGGTCAGAACAGACACAGAAGGTCCAGTCTGTCAGTCTTAACCCCTCTCCCAGTACCCTTATTGAGCTCTTTGGTAATGTGTAAGTCTAAGCCTGCATCTACATCAGTGCCGCCTGTGAAGTCTGAAAACCACTGCTATCATCCTGCAGAGACAAGCGTACCCGTCCGTCCATGCTGCAGCCTCACATGGTGCCGTAGGACTTTAGGTATCCGAAAGACTTATTGGTGACTGCTGAACCACAGTCTCCATTGCTGGCATCTCTCAGTAACAAGAACCTCTGTCTCCGGACCCTTATATATTCCCAGTACTGTCACCTCCCTTTTCAATTGGAGCTCCCTGATAGAGGAAGAAGAGGATGATCATGGAGACCTCCCTTCAATATATTTCTTAACCTTAGCCAATCTATTTCTGTTCAGAGACTCTCCTGTGTACCTATATACAAACCTCCTTTCTCGGAGAGACAGGGAAGATGTCTGGGAACCTCATTACTCCAGCGACATTCTATATAAACAGACAGGGTGGTGCTCGCTCCTCTCTCCTATGCCAGGAAGCCCTCAAACTGTGGGACTTCTGCATTGCCCACTCAATACATCTAGAGGAATTGTACCTCAGAATGAGCTGGCCGATCATCTCAGCATGTCCTTTCACAATCACAGGTGGTCCCTCCGCCCAGATATCATGATCAACATCTTCCAATGTTGGGGATTTCCCCATTCAGAACATACAGTTTATAGGGGCATCCCTGGATTCCTTGGCCTCCAGGGTATTTCTTCCCATGGACAGATTCATGATACTATCAAATTTATCACAGCTATTCAAGGGAACCCCCCGACTTCAATCAGAAACTGTCTTCAACTTCTAGGTCACATGATGGCTTGCACTTTTTTGACAGAGCATGTAAGATTACACCTTCACTATTTCCAGGGGTGGCTCAGATCAGTTTACTTGCCAAACAGGCAGCCTAGACAAAGAGGCATCAGTTCCTCAACAGGTCAGATGCTCCCTGGACTAGTGGAAGGTTCATTGAAAAGTAGGGGTGAGGGTCCCCTTCCTCCAACCAATGCTAATGACAATTGTAATCATGGATGCATCTCTGTTAGGACGGGTTGTGCAACTCAAAGTTCTAACAGTACAAAGCAGATGGTCACCCTAAGAGATCCGTATTAACCTGTTGGCGCTCAGAGTGGTCAGAAATGCCTACCTTCACTTTCTGCCTCTCCTCAGATACAGGTCTATCAAAGTCATGACACACAATATAGCCTGCATGTCCTGTATCAGTCGGCGGGGAGGAGCGAGGTCCTCTTCCCTCTGTGCTGAAGCAATAAAGTTATGGAACTAGTGCATAAAACATTGCATAAGAATTTCAGCAGTGTATCACCTGATCAGGCAAAATGTCAAAGCCGACACTCTCAGCAGGTGGTTTTTCCAAGAGTACAAATGGAAGTTGCATTCCCAGATTCTTGTTGGCATATTTCAGACGTGGGGATTTCCAGAAGTGGACTTCTTTGCAATAACTACAAACAAAAAATGCTGTCTATTTTGTTCAAGGGTTGGAGTCTAGGTCACAATCCCTTGAAGGACTTCTTCCTCCTCACTTGGAGAAAGAAGCTGTTTTATCCATTTCCCCCAACGCTTCTGATTCTCAAAGTTGTGAGCAAAATCAGACAGGATAAGACCAGAGTTATTGTAATCGCCCCAATGTGGTTGAGGTAGGCATGAGTTCCTTACCTGTTGTGCCTAAATCTTTGTCCAGCAATAAATCTTCCAATCACTCCTCTTTCAGGATGGTGGTCGCCCGCTACCTACCAATCTGAGCATTCTCAGATGTGGCTCCTTGATGATCCGTGGAATTAGTCGGTCTGTTCTGCAAAGGTGCAACGGATATTATTAAGTAGTAGGAAAGATTCTACCAGAAACAGTTACTTTCAAAAGTGGAGATGATTTACTCATTGGGGGGAACTCCAGAATACTGTCCCAAATCTACCTTGCTTATTCTTGTTCTGGAATACCTGCTTCAACTAAAGAAAGCGGGTCTATCACTTAGCTCTTTCAAAGTTAATTTGGCTTCATTAACAGCTTTTCACATCTCTATTGAGGGGATTCTGGCTGTTTACTTACCCTACAACTGATTGCTTTTGCAATCCCTCGATTTGAGGATGATCTCTACCATGGATTTACATATGAGTCCTAAGATAACTCAGCAGTCCAATCCTGGAACCGCAAATCCGCCCGCAATTGGTACAGACATTTCGTGGCAGGCCACCTGCCTGCTGGGAGAAAGTTCTTTCTTTTTCTTTCTTTCTTTCTCTCTCTCTCTTTTCAGCTTCGAGGGCAAGGCACTTCTCCTCGAAGCGGGCCACTGCCTGATGGAGGATATGGCGCCATTAGGGTCGGTTGGTGGCTTGCTCCTCCCAGCTTGTGATGTCCACATCAGTTTTCTTAAGATATGCTTTCAGTGGGTCTTTGTAGCATTTCCTCTGACCACCACAGGATCTCTGACCATGGGTGAGCTGAGAGTAGAGGACTTGTTTTGGGAGGCGAGAGTCTGGCATCCGCACACAATGTCCAGCCCAGCAAAGTTGGTGCATGAGGATCATTGCTTCAATGCTGATGACATTGGCTTCAGCGAGGATGATGGTGTTAGTGCGGCAATCTTGCCACTTGACGTGAAGGATCTTCCAGAGGCATCATTGTGATACCTCTCTAGACTCTTGAGGTGCTGTCGATAGTTCACCCAGATTTCCCATCCATAGAGGAGTGTAGGAACAACAATAGTCTTATAGACCTGTGTAGCAGATTGCAGACTCACCGGCATGGCGTCTCCTGCTGGTCATCCGGGAATTAGCTCAGTTCCAGCCTCGGCGCGCCCCCTTCTGGCCAGTGTCTCTCCTGCCTCAGGCCCCCGTATCCCTCCCGGACCTGGTGCCCTCTTATCTTGGGGTGCTGCCCCTCAGCAGTGCCCCACACTCTGGGTCTCCCTTCCCAGGGGAACCCCCAACCCTCTAAGCCCACCTTGCCTCAGTGGCTACTGCCAGTTGTCATCTAGCCCCCTTTCCCCGGGGCAGACTGCAGTCTGTAATGACACTCATCACTGGCAAGGGGGTTGGACCTGCTGCCTTTGCCTATCTCCAGGCTGCACCTCTGCAGCCCCAGTACCTTTACCAAGGCCTCAGCCTGGGGAGTTGCCAGGCTGGAGCTCCCCAGCTCCTCTTGCCCTTCCCCAGCACTGCTCTGCCCCCTGTGCTCCCAGGCAGCTAAGTCCTTCTCTCTCCAAGGCTGGAGACTCTGACCCAGCTCTTCCCTTAACCCTTCTTATCAGGGCCTGGTGTGGCCCCAGCTGTGGCCACTTCCCCAATCAGCCTACCTTTTCTCCCAGGAGTGGGGTAACTGCCCCACTACAACCTGGATCTTGGTGTTCTGCCATAGGTCATGGTCCATGAAAACGCGTCAGAACAATTTCCCAAAGGAAGCACTTGCGCACTGGATCTTGTGCTGGATCTCGTTGTCGATTTTTGCATTTTGAGAAAGTTGGCTACCGAGGTAGCAGAAGTGCTCGACTGTCTCCAAAGTCTGACCCTCGACGGTGATTTGTGGTGGATCATGTGCAAGGCCTGAAGCAGGTTGATAGAGCACTTTAGTCTTCTCAGTATTAAGTGAGAGTCCCAGGCTTCGGTAAGTTTGTGCAAGAAAATCCAGTATGGACTAAAGGTCATTCTCAGTGTGCGCGAGGATGACACAGTCGTTAGCATACTGAAGATCAGTAATGGACACCCTGAAGACTTTAGAGTTCGAGCAGAGACGTCAAAGATTAAAGAGCCGCCCATCCATTCTGTATTAAATGTCAACTCCATTGGGGAGGTGATCTTTAATGAGAACCAAAATGACTGCTAAACAGTTGAAGAAAAGGGTTGGGGCAATAAAGCATTCTTGCTTAACCCCAGTTTTGATGATGAAAAGTTCTGTCTGAAGGCGGAGAACCATGGCAGTCATCTGATCATGGAGAAGCCTAAGGACCTTAATAAATTTTGGAGGGCAGCCAAATCTGGCTAGCACCTTCCACAGGGCTTCGTGACTGACAGAGTCAAAGGCCTTTGTCAAATTGATGAAGGCCATGTACAGGTCCTGATTTTGCTCCCGAGACTTTTCCTGGATTTAATGGGCAACAAAATCATGTCGGTTGTCCTGTGGGATGGTCTAAAACCACACTGAGATTCCGGCAATATTCTCTCAGCAAGGGGAAGTAATCGGTTTAAGAGGATACAGGCAAGAATTTTTCCTGCTGTAGATAGCAAGGCAATGCTTTGATAGTTTCCACACTCTGTCTTATCTCCTGTCTTAAAGATTATAACAATGTTAGCCTTTCTCAAGTCTTCTGGAAGCTTCTCATTAAATCAGATATGAAGAAAAAGTTTGTGGCGTTTCCTTAGCAGTTCTTCACCTCCAAACTTGTAGACTTCTGTTGGTATGCCATCTGGCCCTGCTGCCTTGTTCTTAGTTTGCATAATGGCTCGTGTTACTTCTTTGAGCCGGGGAGTCAGCAAGAGATTCTCTTTCATGTCGTCGAGGTATAGATTCGATAGTGGCATCAGAGACAGTTGATTCACGGTTCAGGAGTAACTTAAAATGCTCCTTCCATCTGGCTTGGACTCTTGAGGGCAAGATTTCTAGGTATAAGCAAGGGATCACCAGCTGCTTAGCTGGGGATGTATAGCGCTTGCTTATTATACAAGCTTCTATTATCTCTTGAATCTTAAGACTGTAACCCTACAACTGTAAGGTTCATGAAGAGTGTGGGTAATCACTTCCCACCGATGAAAATCCCCACCCCAGTTTGGGACCTTTAATCTGATTCTTAAGTGTCTCATGAAATCTTCTTTTCAACCAGGGCCGGCTCCAGGCACCAGAGCCGGCCCTGTTTTCAACCGATAGCAACCTGCTCCTTACTGAATTTGTCCATGAAAAAGCCTTCTTTATGAGTATTACATCAGCTCACAGAGTTGGAGAGACTGGGGCCTCAATGGCAGAGTTTCACAGTTTTCTGCAAGGGCAGCGTTTCCTTCCGACCACCCCCCAGGTTTCTTTCTAACATGTCTTCTGAGTTTCATCTGAATCGGATCATTTACCTACCAGTTTTCTTTCCAAAACCACATAATTCCACACAGGAGACTGTTCTCCATATTCTAGATGTGAGGAGGATGTTAGCCTTCTATGTAGATAGGACTAAATCATTTAGTAAATCTCCTAGACGGTTCGTTTCATTTGCAGACAGACCTAAAGGTTCTGCTCTTTCTACTATCAAAATGGATTTTGGGGTGTGTTATGGCTTGTTACAGTGCTGCCAGCATTCCACCCCCTACTGGTGTGCCATCTCAGTTGACGAGGTCACAGTCTGCATCTATGGCTCTACTTAAAAATGTCCCAATATTTGAGATCTCTAGAGTTGCTACATGGTCTTCAGTACGTACCTTCTGCAGGCACTACGCCTTAGTCAGTGCCTCTAGATCTGATGCAGCAGTTGACAATGCAGTTCTTTCCTCTGTGCTGGACTCGATTTCAAAACTCCCTGTCCTTATGGGGATACTGCTTGGGAGTCACCTGAAATGAAGCACCCATTAGGGACACTATTAAAAGAAGAAAGAGAGGTAACTGTGGTTCTTCAAGATGTGTCCCCCTATGGGTGCTCCACTACCCACCCTCCTCCTCCTCTGCTTCAGCATTTTCTTCTGACACTTAGTGGTGGAGAAGGAACTGAGGGTGGTTTGTGTGCACAGCCTATTATAGCCTCGGTGCAAGGCATGAGGTTGTCAGCAGCACATGCACGGGCTGAACAGACACTGCTAATGAAGGTCTCAGATCAAAGGAGCATGGGGCACATGCGTACCTGAAGTGGAACACCCATAAGGGAACACATCTCAAAGAACCACAGGTACTGCACAGAGTGAGTAACCTTTCTTTCTCCTCAGGCAGCTGCTGTTCCACAGCTGGGTACACACCCCTAATAGGCAATACAGAAGTATACCTGGATGGGACTTCTGCCTGTAATCAGGAAGAAAATATAGATTCAATCAGAGGTCCCTAAATGTCCAAAATTCATTTATTCACTTGCACACACAATCTTTTAAAAGGCCCAATAGAGGCTCTTTAACCCCCCATCCCTCTTGTATTTTCAGAAGTGATATTAGGGGGCAGAATCACTGTAAAAAATACATTGTATTCAAACAGGATTTATTCAAATGAGACTTTTTTTTTTCGTTAGCAGTAATTATAGAATGAGGTTTTTTTAGAAACAGGTAAGGAGCTTACTGCCACTGCATCAAAACACATGGAACTGTATTGGCAGCAGTTATGCTGCAATAATTAAGGGTCTGCCAAAGTATCAAGTTTGGGGGTAATTGTTTGGTGCGCTACCCTGGGGATAGATCTGATCTTATTAAATAGGTTTTGTTTAATGAACTAAAAGAAGAAATAAAGTGTAGTTTAAAGGATTCTAGCGATTACACTAAATTAGGAGTTACAGACACTAGCGAGGAAAGAGAAATTATAAAAATGAGGGTGGGGGGAACCAGAGAAATTAGAAACTGGATGGGTGAATATGAAAACTTAGAAACAATGCAAATGAATATGTCTGAAGAAAAGTCATCCAAAATACATATATATTCAATGTGAGAAAAAAGCCTGGAGAATCGTAATGCTGAAGGAGATTTACCAGCAACAATTTTTTGCAATGCAACAAGGCAGCAAAACTGTCCATTGCAAATTTGGACTGCACATGCAGAGGAATCATTTTATGAGGAAAGATTGATTTAAATAAATGTAGCTTGTCTAACCAGTGACTAAGGGGATAAATAATTCTACAGATATTTGAAGAATAGATACATCAAGAAGGGAGGAAAAAATTACAGTTTATACAACGGGGCATAACTACAATTAATAGGATAACATTAAGGAAAGGAAAATGTAATGAACATCTGGAAAGTTAATTGTGACTAGGGGTACGTCTATACTTACCTCCGGGTCCGGCGGTAAGCAATCGATCTTCTGGGATCGATTTATCGCGTCTTGTCTAGATGCGATAAATCGATCCCGGATCGATCCCGGAAGTGCTCGCCGTCGACGCCGGTACTCCTGCTCCGCGAGAGGAGTACGCGGAGTCGACGGGGGAGCCTGCCTGCCGCGTCTGGACCTGCGGTAAGTTCGAACTAAGGTACTTCGACTTCAGCTACGTTATTAACGTAGCTGAAGTTGCGTATCTTAGTTCGAAGTGGTGGGTTAGTGTGGACCAGACCTAGTTTTCCAAGAAAGTGGAGGAGACTATGTTGCTCATGACATCAAAACTAGACTGGAAACACTAGTAAATGTACAACGAGGAACAAACCATCATTGGCAGGAAGTTGGACTATATAATCCAATAAGCCTTTCTCTTTTCCATATGTGGACCTAATAATTTGACCATTTCAAAAAAAATGTAAATGACTGGAATATTGTTGTGAAAAAGGGTTACTTTGTATGCCAATATGTTCTTTGTTTCTCTGAATATTTCATTAAAGTTAAATTTCACATATTTATTGTGTGCCTGTGGCTGTACCTTTGGCCTTTCCCTTAAAATATCACTTCTTTGTAGGAAATAGTACTACAGTAGAACCTCAGAGTAACGGACACCCCAGGAATGGACAGGAGGGATAGCTCAGTGGTTTGAGCATTGGCCTGCTAAACCCAAGGTTGTGAGTTCAATCCTTGAGGGGGCCACTTAGGGATGTGGGACAAAATCAGTACTTGGTCCTGCTAGTGAAGGCAGGGGGCTGGACTCAATGACCTTTCAAGGTCCCTTCCAGTTCTAGGAGATAAGATATCTCCATTTAATAAAAAAAAAAAAAAAAAAAACTCTGAAATGTTCGTAACTCTGACCAAAGCGCAGTTCAGGCTCCAGATCCAGCAGCTGAGCTCCCTCCTCAGTGCCGACAGCTTCTTTAAAGGGCAGCTTCTTTCCCTGGATCCAACTGAGTTTGCAAGCTTGTCCCCCTTCCGGACCGGGGAGGGAGGGTTAAAAACAGCATGTCCCCCTCCCAGCAGTTGGGGGGGACGGTGAAAGCAGTGCAGACCCCAGCACTGCTCCTACTCTGCTGGCTCCAGCTGCCTTGGGCTGGTAGCCCCAGCGTCTTCACCTCCTAGCTGTAAGTGGCTGCCCATTGTGTGGGGGTGGGGTGGAGACAGGCAGCCCAGATGTGCCTACCTTTAAGATGCAATACAGTCACAGTACAGTATTTGCTTTTTTTTTTTTTTTTTTCTTTTGGTCTCTGCTGCTCCCTGATTGGTTACTTCCGGTTTCACATGGTGTCTGGCTGACCGGTCACTCTGTAACGCTGGTGTTCATATCTTTGAGGTTCTACTGTACAGTGTATCACAAATTGGCCATCTTGAGAGACAATAGAGTATATTTCCACTTGAAAAATGGGAGCATGGTCATCAACCTTTCTGTAAGAACAAAACAGAGTGAATAGGGGTGCATAAACCAAATAGCCCAAATATTGGTCCTCTTCAGGAAGCTGGATATTTTTGAGCAGTAACTGGAAAACTTTTGTCTTCCATATACTTGGCCTCCTATTCCCAGACCCTCCCTATAGGGGATTTTGGATCCACTTTCTCTTTCGGGGCTCTACCCTATGGCCAGCAGTCTTTTTTTCCACCAGTTCACATCCTGTCTTGAGGGCTTCTTTTGACCTAACACCTTGGTATTCTTAGGGGGTTACAGCTAGTCCTCTGTCTTTGGAGAAACTGCCTGGTAGGCCTGTTTTCTTCTACCCCTCATTCCACACAGTCGTCCCTTCCCCTGCCCCAAAAAAATCTATAATGATCTATAGCTATATAGATAGATATAATATGAAAGTTATTTTTCAGAAAGGGGAAAGGCTGAGGCTGCCCACTCCCATTCCAAATTAGTGGGAGCAAGAAACCCCTCCTCTGCCATTGTCACTGTTCTGTGGCTCTCAATTACCTGATATGCTCCACAATTCTTGCACAAAATATCTATGGAAACCTTGTGGTATTGAAAATAAACAAGCTAGTATGCAATTTAATTTAAATTATAAGACATAAAATTATTTGTTAAATGAAGAAGAAGCCGTTTTGTTCTGTTATAATGCAAAAAAAAAAAAAAAAATGGACCAAGTCTGAAGTTTTCAGGCTACCCCTGCTTTACCATTTTGTTCTGGAGATCAGCGAATAAGAATAAGAAAGGACATATGACCAAAAGACTATTTTTTCCTCACCCTTTAAAAATAAATTATGGTGAGGTAGAAGGCCCCTTTTCTCTGCAGAAGTTAGCAATATCAGGGATCCAGGAGTCCATCCTTCTTGATAAGCTTCTCCAGCAGTGGTGGGTGTATTTAAAACTTCTGCAACAGGCCACATTTTCTGTTGAATAGATAAAGCCTCGAAGGCCATGAATGTGATGAACTATGTCCTAGCCTTTTTCAAGGGGGTTTATGGACTTTTTTTAAGGAATGCTGTGTCAGTGTGTGGATTGCAAGTGGAACTCTGAAAACCTACCCCTGAATACATGCTGACAATTTGAATTAAAAATATTTCAACAGTGGGTCCTCCTTCAGGAGTCATTGTGTAGCTCTACATTCTTTTCTTCATTATCCCCGAAGAAGGGCCTCATGGTCAAACATCTCTGTGATTATAAAGGAAAACTCTCTGTTGTGATGCATTCTAATCACTTTAATTATAAAGAAGAGTAAATCACTGAAATAAAATATTTTACATA
The DNA here is from genome assembly GCF_002925995.2 of Terrapene triunguis. Classification (NCBI taxonomy): domain Eukaryota; kingdom Metazoa; phylum Chordata; order Testudines; family Emydidae; genus Terrapene; species Terrapene triunguis. Next base: position 16,723,892 of record NW_020664373.1, read on the forward strand.
TGGTAATCAAGAAGCCACCATTACCTTGGTAATTGGCATCTAAGTGTAAAAATATTATTGCTTCTTTAAAAATGTGAGGGCTGAGACAGTAAATGAGCTACTCACAGGGGCCATCAGTAGGCAAGCCATCCATCCAGTTTTAAGCCAGATAGTCCTTTTATAGGATTTGTCCCCTGTCTGGTACTGAGACACAACTTGATGTGGTTTTGAAGAGTGCTCCGTCCCGCCAGAGTGATCTCATGTTGTAGTCATGTTGGTCTCAGGATATTCTTAGAATCTGTATTAACTACTTATGCTAAACAATCTGTTTCACCTTTTATTTAGCTGTGACACTGTGAGTGCTTTTCCCAGACCTGAAGAAGAGCTCTGTATAGTTTGAAAGCTTGTCTCTTTCACCAACAGAAGTTGGTCCAATAAAAGATATTACCCCATCCACCTTGTCTCTCTGAGAAGAAATTAAGAAATTCAGGTGTTTCCTTTGCTTTTTTTGGCCTACTCTGACTAGTCCTTGAGCACCTCATCACTGAAAGGGAAATTATCTGACTCTGAGACGTTCTAGACATATTCCCCGGACATTTTCTTCTTACTGAATATTTGGACATCGTGGTAAAAAGGATCCTGGAGAATTCAAGGCTCTCCTAATGTTGCTGGGAATGATGGTGCACTGCACTGAGATTTTCCTTTGCACCCCTGGTGAATAAGGAAATGGCATCATTTTCTACTCAGAGTGGCGCTAGAACCACTCCCGTATGGAAGATAGTTTCAATACCCAAATCAGTCTTTGATTCCATCCATTTAGCAATGAATATTCCTAGAGAGATTCTGTCAGGAAATACCACTCATGAGTCCTCACGTTAGATGCCTGACATGGAATGTAAGTAACAGTCCACTCTGCTCAAGGTCTTTTGATCCAAAGAGGGAAAAAAGATATAGCATCAAATACATTAACTGTGCCCTACTTACAGTTACAACCTCCATTGAATGGAGCAAAATGGGAAGAGTAAATTGTTCTGAAGTAACCCATATCCTCCTCTGCTCCCCAAAATAATCTTCTACTAAATACTTGGCTACTTGGAACAGATTTGTAGAATGGTTCCAATAAATTAATATTAACCACGAGTGATTATACATATCAGGAATCCTTCAGGACAACCTGTCTTGAAGCCTGAGAACTATCAAGTTAAAAGTCAAAATTTCAGAATGGAGTTATAGCTTCCTCCACAGATGGCTGTAAGTACACCTCTACCCCGATATAATGCTGTCCTTGGGAGCCAAAAAATCTTACCGCGTTATAGGTGAAACCACATTATATCGAACTTGCTATGATCTGCTGGAGTGCGCAGCTCCCCACCCACCCACCCCCCCGGAGCACTGCTTTATCGCGTTATATCCAAATTCATGTTATATCGGATCGCATTATATCATCGTAGAGGTGTATAGCAAACCTCCTTCATGTAGCCTATATTCTAAAGGCAGCAGAGAATCACTTCCAGGCATGGATTCTCAGCTTAATATTACAGGTATTCACATCATGACCATTTTAATCTCTTGTTCTCAAACATCAAGGTGATCGTCTTAATGGCTGTTACCTTACCCGAAGGGTTTCTGAAGTTAGAAGCCTTACCCATCAAACTCTAATACAGTATGTTTAATAAATACAGTGATTTTTAGAGCCATAGATGAGCTTACCCCAAAGAGGAGTTAAGTATTCCACAGGGCACAACACCATAATCCGCCCTTTCTTCAGCATGAGAAAGAAATACTATTGCGTAACTTGGATGTAAAATGGGCATTTAAAATGCACCTCTTCAGAACAGAGCAGCCTAGAAAAGCAATCACAAGCCCTTTTTTTGAGACACATAGAGAACAAAAGGCTCACATGCATATTTAGCTGCGTCAAGGAAGTATACAAGACCAAAAGCTGTCTCTGCATGAGGGACTTTGAGCATTCTCTTCCAGATGAGCTGTAACATCATGGATAGAAAAATCTGCAAAGCATTTTGTTTAGTATATGTTCAGTCGCCAGTCATCTGCTAGTTCAGCCTTTATCAGAAAGTACTTAATGTTGTGGTACTGAAGTAACCTGTTTCACTTGTATTGTTCTGCTGTATACATATCCCTTATATTCCCGTCTTACACTTTTTTCACAACTTCTTACTTTGCACAAATAATATATCAGCAGACATGTTCTCTTGGGAAGGAAAAAACTACTGCATAGTTCTTCAAAGCATTTTCCCCCTTCACACCAGCATCACATTGATCTTGTCTAGATCATCCAAGAGATGATCTCTTGTAAGGATTTTGGTGGTTGCATTGGTGGTGAATGATACATATAGTTGAGTGTCATCTACATATTGTTGGGAGCTGAGCCCATGGCATCTCTTCCATGTGGTCTCATATAAATATTGAAAGGGGGAGGGAAGGTACATATTGATCCATAGGCGCCAACTCCGTGGGTGCTCCGGGGCTGGAGCATCCATGGAAAAAAAAATAGTGGGTGCTGAACACCCACCAGGCGATCAGCTGTTGGCAGCCAATCAGCTCTCCCCATCTGGCCAATCAAGTGGCTTCGTGACAAAAGCTAGCTTCAGCTGTTTTGGCCGGAAGCCAGGTTCCCAGCATGTGTGATGGCTGCAGTTCCCAGCCCGGCTCTGACTGCAGACAGGTGAGTGTTTTTCCAGGGCAGAGAGAGCTGGGCTGGGGCAAGCAGGGACACAGGCAGCTTCTGGGCTGGTCTCAGGGGGTTGGGGAGAGATAGCTTGGGGAGGCCGGCAGCTTCTTGGCTGGCCGCAGGAGGCTGGGGGGAGACAGTCTGGGTGGGCTGGCAGCTTCTCAGCTAGCCTCAGAAGGCTGGAACTGGGGGGAGATAGGCAAATAGCTAAGCAGATGCAGTGTCTGGCACCCCTCTTTGGTATGAAGACCTCAAAATCCAAACTTGCCTCCATCCTGAGACCCATCCTGAACCTCCCAAGCCAGCCCAGTAGCTTATGCACACTCCCACAATCTACCCCCACAGGCACTCTGGATTATAGTTTAACTTTTTGGGGACCACATGACATTAAAGCAAGGAACACAAGTTCCTTTGTAAAGCCTCAAACACACACACACATGCACTTTACCCAGACAGCACAAGGGTTAGAGCTAGGCAAAACAAAGATTCTGAATACAGTCCCCCTTATTTTCACCCCCTGTTGTGAGTCTCTGGGTTTGGTTCAAGTCTTTAATGGAGGCCAGGTCCCTCCTGCCTCCATTGTTTCTGCTGAGACTTCTGGTTCTGGCAGTGACGTGGCTCCCTTTGCTTAAAGAACATGTCATTTTTAGAAACAGTGACAATTTTTCTTTGGTCCCGTCCTTCTGCTAGGATTTCCATCCTGCAACCCTGTATGGGATTGCTGGCAAAGAGTTGTTAGAAGTCAAGAGATCTGCCTCTAACTCCAGGGTAGAGCTAATCAATGTTGATGACTTGTTGATGGCCATCGTTCAGTTTCCAGACATAGCCTGTTTTCTGCTACAAAAATGGAAGTTAAATCAACTCTGAAGGTTACAAGTAAATGCAATAAAACCGAGGAATTCATATTTGGACACAGACATGTTCCCCAAACTGCCACGATGCATGTTCTTTGAGCTTCATTAAAACACTATTTTTTAGTATTTATTTATTAGCGTTCAGAATATTTCATACCATTCTAAGTAATTAAATTATGTACCAACAAAACAAATACAAACATCTATTAATAACATGTTGTAGGATCACACTTTGTGTTTTGGCCCTCATGGAGATACTTAAAAGACAAAGATGAAACCCCAAACAAGACGAAATACAGGTCTTCAAGCTTGACTGGCTGGCTGGGGAGAGGAGGGCAGGAAGGCAGCTTCTCAGCTCAGGGGCAGGGACCTAAGGGGAGGGGGCAGAATGGGGGCAGGAAGAGGTGGAGTGGGGGGTGGGGCCTCAGGAGAGGGGGCGGAGCCAGAATGGGGCACCTGCTGGCAAAACCAAAAGTCAGCACCTATGTATTGATCCTTGTGGAACCCCATAAATGAGGGCATTCAAAGAGATGAGCTATCTCTGAGTTCTGTTGCACAGGAATGATTAGAGGCACTGTAGTGTTGTCCTGTCTACTCTATGTCATGTAGATGGTTTGTCTGTGTTTTATAGTCTAATGCAGTGGTTTTCAAACTAGGGTACCCCTCTTGTCAGGGGGTACACAAGAAAAATCTTGTAATGGCGGACAACGCATCATGTTACCCCTTACAGATCTTTTTTCTGTTTTAATAGGTATATTATGACTCTATCTCATATGGCAGTATGTGGTAGACTGCATGTATCAAAAAGCTGCACAGATGTCCAGTCGCATGAGCATGGAGATCTCATCTATATCCATAGCTATAAGGAGATCATCTGTCACTAGGGCTATCTCTTTGCTGTGCCCTGGTCTGAAGCCTGAATGAGATGTGGCCTGGATATTGGTTGATGTCACATTGTTGAAGTTTGGTGATTTCTACAGTACTTTCTCAATTATTTTGCCTGGTAATGGGCAGTAGGAGACAGGAGGTATTTAGAGAGGCCATTATTTGCTTTGCAGACTCAGCTGTCAATGGTTTCTCAAAAGTAAACAGGAATACTTTTAAAAATTATTTCACTCACAGGTAACAATCAAACCTGTAAAAATCTAGTCACAATGGGATGCCATTGTTTTCACTACCCAACTGCACTTCGTTTATTGGAGGTTTGATTTTTCACTTTGAATTTCCTGGCTTTTGTGAATTTAGGCAAGATCCTGACTTTTTATTAAAGGTAGCTTTTGTTCAGAGAACTCTTTCTAACATTGTGGGTTTTAAAACTGTTGGTTTTGAATATTTTAAGGGCCTCTGGTGGCATAAGAACCTATTAACTGCTTTCGAAATCTGGCCGTGTTACCAGCTGTTGATAGGTCTGCTTACATCTCCTTTTAGTATTTTTTGTGAACAACTGATCAAATTAGATTCGTCACTCTTGGCTTGTGGTGATTTGAAATTGAAATGGAATATATTAAAGCAGCCAACCACACTGATTACATTGCAAGCCTCATTTAATTTCATACATTCACACATTATGGTGAAACGCAGGGTTTTTTTAATGCATGATTGTGACTGTACCTTGAGCTACTCCAAAGGTCATCTGTAATCGGTGCATAATTTGTTAGTGTGAGATATCTGATTTATGAAAGCATGCTCCACTGTACTATGTATACAATAAATATATGGAGAGCAAAAAAAGTCAAATTTGCTAGAATGTTAGTGTTCTATGATATCTTTTTATCCCCTGTTATTCAAAAGACCACTGCATTAAAATCTCATTCTATAGTTGGACAGTTGTCTTTCTCTAATAACTAAGATGTCCATATTAAGATACTATAGCATGAAGATTAAACTAAATGCTCTGAAGAGGGCAAGTTATTCTTATGAAGGTGTTGCCAACATAGTATGCTGCTGTTTCTTCTGCCCAAGTTATTGGAAGAATGAAATAATGTTTGTTTAGCTAACTAATAATACAATGTATCTACAATCTAACATTATTACATAAAAATAATAGGAAAATGTACATGTTCCATTTTATGGTGGCATTTATTGAACATAGGAACATAAGAACAGCCATACTGGGTCAGACCAAAGGTCCATCCAGTCCAGTATCCTCTCTACCGACAGTGGCCAATGCCAGGTGCCCCAGAGGGAATGAACCTAACAGGTAATGATCAAGTGATCTCTCTCCTACCATCCATCTCAAACAGAGGCTAGGGACACCATTCCTTACCCATCCTGGCTAATAGCCATTAATGGACTTAATCTTCATGAATTTATCTAGTTCTCTTTTAAACCCTGTTATAGTCCTAGCCTTCTCAACCTCCTCAGACAAGGAGGGTTTTTTTGTGTTTTGCAGTTGGGTAATCTGTTTAAATAAATCTTGTTTCTTCTTTTAAACTTTTAGCCCTTCACCCGGTGTCATGTTTATTGGTAGAAATAGCTGCTTTCCATACTTAGGGAATATTTAAATTTCCTTTTTTATTACTTTTAATATTTTTCCATAAACATTTATATTTACCAAGAAAAGAAAGGAAAGGTAGTTAGTATATGTTGCTACAATTCCAGGGAAACACTTCATTCCTAAGCCCGCAATAGTAAGATAGCATTCTTCATTTAAAGTTTTGTTTTGTTATGTTAATTGGCACTTCTTCCTAAGCTTAGGAATGCTGTGTAGGTAAGAGTTAATAGTTTAGTGAAAATGTAGACAAACTAAATTTTTATATGCACACTCCCTTTATAAAACTTTGAAAATAAGAGTCCCAGTTACTGTTAGTTTTTTGCTAAAGTGCAAACGTCTAAAAATCTAACATACAAAACAGTTACCAATAAAATATTTTGGCATTGTAAAGTTATATTAGTTACATTAGTAAAGTTAGGATGATATCTTTTTGCAAAGGTACTGAAAAGAAAAAAGCTATTCATTTGCAGTAACTTTTGAAAACATGAATAGTTCAATATCAATTTTTGTGTTAGTATTGGAACAAATACTACACAACTTGGAATTATTGGAACAATACAATTATTTGTTATTTATATACAGCAAATATGAATGCCTATTCCTGACTCTTGATGGTATTTTAAAATAAAATTTATTATTTGCACAACTAGCTCAATTTCATCCAACCCCTGCCCCCCAATTCCAGATTGAATGATCTTTGCAAATAGATATTGAAAAATCCTCCCAGCCCACTCACTACCCTTCTACTTCTCTAGCCTCTCCAAAAGTCAGGGAGTATAGATCTTTGCAGCATGCCCTAAAGATCAACAGATTTGGGCTCTTTAGGACCAAAGTAGTGAGTGAGCTCCAAAGTCTAGGGGCTCAGCCATCAGCTCCCTCTCTCACACATATATATGGCCAGGAGGATGCAGCCACTTCTTATAGATACGTACCTGTGACTCTCACCTCAGTAAGACAATTGCATTGAGTTTTATGTAGGACAACATCTTAATCCCTCTGGAAACTGAATCTTGGAAAGAATTCAGCAGTTGGAAGGAAAAATAAGTAGTCCCTCAAACCTCCCCGCAAAATCGAGAAATCTAGAAGATATAAATTGAGATGCACTATGCACCATATTTCCTTGTCACCACCACCCCTTCCTCAGCTTCAGCTCCCATGAAGCACCTCAGCACCATTTTGAATATCAAAATATTTTGATTTTTAGCCAAAATATTTAACAAAAAGTTGAATTTTTTCAGAGAAAAAAGTGTTTTCTTACCAGCCCTAGACTAAACATTTTGTCACAGGTTGCTGCTATACTACAGCCATAGCTGGACTCCCAAAATCTATCAATGCGGAGGTTGAAAGGGAAATGTTCAACAGGCTATTTAAGGAAATTTAATCATATCTACGTTTGTAGATCTTGCACGTCGCTACAGCATCTGAGCATCTCTCAGAATCTGGACGTTTCCATCAAGAATGCATATGCATCCCATATGTATTTCAGAGATGTGAAGAAATAACTTTCACTAGTTCAGTGACCAAAAAACTTACAACATAAAACATCTAGAAGTCCCTATGAAAGATAGTCTGTCCCTAGGACATGAATTCAGTTAGCTAAGAACAGTTCCCATTGCCAGCACAGGGAAGAGTAGTCAGCAGCATCAATTCCAATTCCGCGTCAGTATCTCAATGTCATAATATCAGATTCTGAAATTTGGTGAAACTATCAAAACCTTCATATCAAACCAGAATCGCAACCTGATCCTTGAGGCTGTCTCCTCACCCCCAACAAACACATGTTTCCCCCCCTAAATTCAGTGAGTCCATATTTTCTCTTTCTCTAAATGTGATCCTAGTTGCTATCAGTTCTGTGAGAAGGGTTTAAGAAATTATAACTCTGTTGATGGTGGAAGTATATTCTATTTTCTGTTAGGACAAGATAACAGTTGGGTCCTCATCCTAAAATTTTTAACCAAGCACAAAAAAAACACTTCTTCTTTCAATTTGGCCAAATCGAAAGCACCCACAAGAAAACATTTGGTAGAAACATGATGTCTATAGAGCAGCAGAATTCTGACAGAACGGATTAGAAAAGTCCACAGTTTTGCTGTTTTCTTTCCATATTGCAGAGGTGCTATATCATACAAACCTTTTACCGTATAATAGATTAGATGCTACCTCTCTGAAGCTAACAGGTCTGTAAGCAAACCAGTCCATAACAGCATTAAAAAGCCATTCCACAAGATTTGTGACTATTTCCTGGGTAGAGAGGGCATCTTATTGTGGGGGAAGAAATATGCAATGGTGGAGTCTGGTCCTCAGTTTCTACCGTCAGCAGGTACTCCAGGATCAATCTACAGATCCCAGCAAAATCTCTTTTGGTAGGTGGGCATTCCATTCATTGAGCCTTAAATAATTATTTCAATAAGGTTATACATGTCTGTCTCCTAAACCTAAAGTATGCCTTTTTCCCCCTTTCTATGACTATGCCTCAACAATTAGTAGAGTTTATTATAAAAGAGAACTGAATATTTCTTACCTGCTAATATCTTTGTTTGATTAATATCTACCCTTTTGCAGCCTGCCCAGTTCATTATCTTTATCATAAAGCATCTGGCTGCCTATTTAAGCCCTTTGTGTTTTTAGGGTAGTGTATTCAGTTAACATCGATCTTTCTCAGTAGTAAAATTATTTTACTATTGAGCTCAAACTTTTTGAGTCACGTTATTGTTTCAGCTTTGGAAGTACTCTTTTGGTGGTTTGCAAGGTGGATATTGCCAATATATCCATGTCCTCTTAAACTAAGTTCTAAAACTACCTCTGATTTGTGCATAACAGAAGGCAACCCTACAGTGAAGATTTGGGTTAGTGAAGTTTTTAACTGAAGAAAGAAAATTAGCTAGTAAGAATTTTCTTTTACACACCTAAGGTATATTTATCTGAGTGCCCTCACTAAGTGTATGTTGTAGACCACTAACTCACCCTGGGGAATAAAAATGCTATTAGTGTCCCTCACTAATTTTAAAAACACTGAATAGTTCAATATAGTTATTAACTGCTTTTGTGTGTGTGCGCTATATCATGAAACATATTCCCTACCTCCACTTTGAAAAATATATAAAAGGAGAAGGGAAAATATTTGGGGAAAGATTGTAAGCACCTTTTCTCTGCCATTTTGAATGCATTTCTTGCTCTCTTTTTAACCTTTCTTAGCTGCATGAACCTTTTGGACTCCTTCCTCCTATCTCCCCTGGGTACTGCTGCTGCTTTCTTCAGCAGTGTTGTGTGATCAGATGGACAGCTTGTAATGTGTTCTTTCCTTTGCAAAAGTGAAATACAGCTCCACCTTAAACTCTTACTTATAGAAAGTGACAGCGGAGAGTGGCCTTTCTGGCCACACAGAACAGTTGAAAGCAGCGACTAGGCTGATAGGGCACTTTAAAGCTGGTTTTTTATTTCCTATGGAGCATGGGGCCGCCTGGTTCATTAGCTCTCTGTGGGCAGTCATGTTGCTTTCTAATCTAAATTTTTATTTAATCAGTGGCACTAGGAATTTGACTAGCTCTGTGTTGCCATTTAAATAATATGTATGTTAAAGTGACTTGTATACTTGTGGAGAGTTGGGCCAGGCAGTTAAGCTGAAGTTTGAAGCCTGAAGCTGAAGGCAGTTGATGATCATGTCCCCCACAAAGTGTGTTGATCTCTGCACCTTAAATTCATTATTCTGTATGACTGGCTACCATCTAGGATGTTTTAAGGTTTCAGTACTCCTGATTTTTTTAAGCAAACATGAAAGAGCAGCAGCCAAAAATGGATTTGCTCAGATGCTGGGGCAGGAAAGCACAAATGAAAGCAGGATTGGCAGTGGAGCCTTCTTGAAGTTGTACTTCAGCATTTAAAAATCAAATTGGGAGGCATAAACAGCTCTAAGCTCAGCATGTATATTTGTATTTTAGATTTATACTGTATATTAAAAACTGCTTATACAGGGCCTGGGGTCTCTTTTCCATGCATTAAAATTATAATCCTCCTAGTACAAACAACAGTTCAACCCAACAGTCTCTGCAAAACTAGGAAGGGGAAAACCCACCCCATCTACTAATATCAGTCCTCAGTACTCCAATCCCAGTTCTTTGTGCATCCCTCTCTCCTCAGAATCCTGGGACAAGAGATGGGATTTGCAGCATGTCATGAAGACCAATAGATTTTGGGTCACTATGGATGGAGAATGCCAAAATTCAGAGCCCCTCACTAGCAACGCCTTCTCTTTTAAACTGAGGAGTCTTCAGCTTGAGAACCTCCACTGATCAAAACTGCAGCACTATTACATTACAATTTCTCAATTAAGCAGGTTCTATACCATATGAAAATATAATTTTAAGAAGACCCAGATCTCTATGAAACAAAAATGGGAGAGGTAGGAAAAACAGTCAGCCGGGTAAGGAGAGAACATGGAATCCCCCTTTTCCATGAAAAGGCCAGATTCACATAATTACTTATTATTTATATTACAATACTGTCTAGAGGGCCCCAACCTTGTGCTAGATGCTGTACAAACATGTTAGCAACAGTTCCTGCCCCAAGGAGCTCATACTGGAAGACAGATAAAGGGTGCGGAAAAGGGAAATGTTGTCAAGCCCAGTTTATAGATGGGGACCTGAAGCTCAGATAAATTAAGTGATTTACCTAAGGTCAGACAGGAAGTCTTTGACAATGCTGAGAACTGAACACATCTTCAGAATCCAGGTCTAGTGCTCTAATAACTACAAAACTGTCCTTACTTGTTGGAAACTCCATTCCTTTTGTGCTCGTCAGATCATACAAATGGAGCAGCATCTCCCCAGCTAGAGGTGCTCCCAGTGTCACATGCATTTGCAGCAAATTAATTTTTATTAATAATTTTGTTGTGCTCTTAATCAAGTTCCATGAACAGATAGTTTATTTTCTTCCAGTTACTTTTGTGAGATCAATGCACTCCTGGACTTTGATCTATTTTGTGAGTTCATGCCTATTTGAACCTGATTTTTAAGCCAAACGTTTCTCATTACGAAGGGTCTTTTATAAAAGGGAATATTTCCTAATATTGACAAGTTTGTAGAACGTATATGCTCATTCACAAACTGAACTACCACCACTCTTACTAATTCTTTCTTCACATCAATATGCATCATTGTGAAAATACAAGACATTAAATATATTAGGCTCCAAAGAGTAGCTGAGGCTATAGTATGTGAGCTGAAATACCTCTGCACAAATGGCCATCTAAGGAAAAAAGTGGTAGACTTTTAAAAACTCTCTCTCTTGTGTAAGTCACACTCTTCACCTTATTTTTGTGATTTCATTAATTAGACCAAAGGAAAAGCAAATGGTTTGACAAAACATTCATGAAGATTTTAAAACTCTATATGTAAAATGTTTGTAAATGAGTGCCTTGGGGAGCAAGTTACATATCATGGGAAAATGAAAGTCTCTCTGACTCTGCCATGGTAATCATTTCCTCCCTCCTTCCCCATTTCTCCTAAGCAAATACACTCAGGCTACTCTTCAGTGGTGATGTGTATAGAGGATATCCTCCAAAAAGAGATTGGCAGCTTTAATTTGTTTGATATGTGCAATCACAGTCCATGTTAAATTCAAAATGCTTGTCCAATCAAGGATTCAATATAGAAAAGAGGCAGTAACAAGCATGCTGTACACTGTAATAAAGAAATATGTTGATTGAAAACAGTTTGTATATTTTGGAAATGATAGGGAATGTAATTGGTAAGAAAGAAAAGGATAGGGCTTCATAAGTAATAGGAAATAGAGCATATTTTTTCACAGATAATGCTAACTCAATTTAACAATATTCTGGTGTTGTATTTTCATGTTCAGTAAAATAGGCTTGGTGGGATCCTCCACTATCACTCTAAATTTCATGATTAATGGAATGACCTCTTTATTTTGATGGTGGCAACTTTAATATGTTGAATTTCAGCCATAATGATTCATATTTTTTCCAGCTCTTAAGAACTGCTGATGAAGATGACTACCAGATCCTTTCCTATCTTCTCAATCAAACATGGCTTAAAACACTTAGCTATTTGAGTGTCTGTATAATATTCCAACATCTATTTTTCAGGGTATAAGATGAAAGAGGAGTTGGCACGGAAGCCAACTCCAGCATGTTTTATACACTCATTTATGTTTAGAACTGGTTATAATTAAAGTCCAAGACCTGCTAAAACAACTCCCCCTCCATCTGCCCTACACCTCCACTATTGTGCGTACCGCTTACCCTTTTTATTGCACTTCACTTGCAAGACCACTTTTATAATTAGGGGGTAGTAAATACTTGGATAGACCTTTAGCATATAGTTAATATATGTGCAATCTTGCAACACTGTTGAGCTTTAAAATAGAATGAGCTTTTGCAAAAGGCTAGAATATGTCTTAAATTTCTCAGGACTAAATTAGTGATCTCATTTCTTATCTTGAGCACATATAAAAAAAATTAAAACTACAAAAACTATATTAGGATATTGGTAAAAGAGTGTCTTAAATGGACATGTAAGTGCAACCATTTAGGCAATAATTGTTACATTACCTTAGAACTCTTATCATCTAGGAGGAGGAAGTACTTGACAGTCAAAAGCAAGAAAATCTAGAATTGCATTATTACCTTGTTGTGGGAAGGATTCACTTACTACTATAAGTGTCTCAAGCTTTAACTTATCCTTTTGTATTGAAATACTATAGTGCACACTGAGTTATATGAGGTTATCCAATATTTGGAGATAGCTGCTAGCATCTAGGCATAGTTTGGTATGTGAAAGACAATGTGTCAGCTTGGATTTTCATTCTAATTCAGAATGTTCATGTCTGATCATATTAAATTTAGTTCTGTGAAGTGTTGTTTCACTTTTAAATGTTCTATTTTGAGGTCCTTTTCCTTACTTAAAGTTGTAGTATTAAAAATATGAAAGTCTCTAAAATCCACAATTAAAACACCTCCTGGATCCCAATGAACTAAAATATGATTCATTAGAGCTATTACACACTGTTCAATAAATATGTAGGTAGGGATTTTATAATTTGTCCTATAAAGCACAAATAATTGACCCCGTTTCCTAAATATATTGTGTATACATGCAACATGCTGAGGTGTAGTGCAGATTTTGCAAAAGAAAACTTTATGCAAAAATATGAAACATCTTCTAAATTGTTCCAGTATTCTAGATAAATACATATTTGGGGGTCTTTTAATTATATTTCTTTACTGCACACAATACTGTATTTTGTGCTGTACCTACATAAGCTAGTTCCTGTCCTTAAGAATTTGGGTTTTTTTTTAAGTTTCTTTTGGAGTGGGCTATGTTCAGATGAACGTTGGCTCCATGATACAAACTATTGTCATGATACATTTTTGTATTTGCAGATTTTGGATAAAGTTCAAAACTGTGTTTTCGTGTATGAAAGCAGGTTTTCCCAAACTTTTTCAAAATGTCACTTCCACCAGCAATTGTACTGAAATTTTGTCTTTGGACAAGTTGCAAATTCTGAACTATTATACACTGGGATATTGATAGGTTGAGACAAAGTCACGTAACCCTATTGGCCTAACATAGTGAAATCTCAGCAGAGGGTAGCTGTGATGCAGTAACAGATTTAGAGCAAAGTAACCTCTTTTTGAGACATTTCAATCTATTACACACGTGAGGGCACATTGACATCAGTGGAGCTATGACAATCTACACCAGCTGCTGCTCTTTAGTGCAGTATTTGGGGCTTCTTTCCTTGTGTTTCTAGGTTTGACAGCTGCACTGCCCACAAGTCAAGTTGGAAAATTACATACTTTCAGATATTCCAGGGGCCACTCGAAGATTTCTGTCTTACCAGGAACTTTATGGACTCTATATGCTTTAGCAAATGCTTATTTTGGGGAGAGGAGATACCATTTAGTGTTCTGAGTAAAAACTTCTTTTAAAAATGGAGATGAAGGATATAAATTGTAACATATAAAGTAATTTTCACTTGCATTAATTTGATTCCTATAGCTATTATAGCTGGAGTATTGCTGTTGGTTGAGAAAGCATCATGTGAGCTGAAGACAAAAAGATATTTTAAAGGCTATAATAAAACACCACAGACTGGAGATTTCTACCCAAGGTGTAATAGTTTCCTTATAAACTAAGTGTGAATTACAAGATGCAGTAATGCCCTTAGCCTAAACCTCTGAGTATTATTGCCTACTGTCAGTCACTCTGTTCGTTATAAACCTCAATTCTAGACAATATATAAAAAGAGATACTAAAAAGCAAGCCTAGTAAATATCAATTTCCTTTACACTCACTCTTTCTTTCTGCACTACTCTGCAACGCTAGAAATACTTCCATTGTGCATTTTGGTCTTTACAGTTTCCACGCTTAAATGATGGACAACAAGTTAACAACACAAAATGGGTGTTGGCAGTTCTCAAAAATGAAATAATGTTTAATGTAACCTCCAGTTCCTCTCTGAACTTTGACCATACAATAGGAAACCTTAAAAGGAGGGGAGCAGTACTGTCAAGCACAGAATTACAAAGAAAAAAAATTAATCTAAATAGTGAAGGAGAAGTCTACGTTCTCTTGCATGATATTTAGCAGCAATGGTAAGGAGAGGGATGTTTCTTTCTTTGTGTAATGTGAAGTAGTTACAATAAACACAAGATTTCCAAATCTCAGAGGACTCTCTTGACAGTTGCTTGATAACAGCTTTTTTCACTCCATAGTTTTGACAGTTTGTGTGTGTTGCCATATCTAGTGTAAACTAAAACATCACTGTCATTCTGTTTTTCTTTTGTATGTGTCTTCCTTTTCTTCTTTTTTTTTTTTTTTTTTTCATCTTTAGGATAATGAAAAAGATGGGTTTTTCATTTGTAGACTGCAGTAACGCAAGTTATTGAGAGATTAGCATTTGTTTGTAAGTTTTGAAAGATTCAAGTTGACAGAAGAGACTGCTTTAATTTTTTCATATTGCTTCTTTAAAAGTGTAAGGAGGGTGTTTAAGTTTTTACTTACCTTTTGATGTACATCAGTTTGTATATGCATGTGTGTCTATATGTATAATATGAAAACACAGTACATAGCTAAAATAACCTCAGTCATTTCACGTTATTTACATTTTTACTTTTTTATTAATATAGAAAATCCATGGAATTACAGCACATATTAAGACTTTCTCCCCCCACTTGCACGAGTGCCCCTAATATAGCCTAATCAAAAGAAGGCTGAGGAAAGATATGATTGCTCTCTATAAATGTATCAGAGGGATAAATACCAGGGAGGGAGAGGAATTATTTAAGCTCAGTACCAATGTGGACACAACAACAAATGGATATAAACTGGCCATCGGGAAGTTTAGACTTGAAATTAGACGAAGGTTTCTAACCATCAGAGGAGTGAAGTTCTGGAATAGCCTTCCAAGGGGAGCAGTGGGGGTAAAAGACATATCTGGCTTCAAGACTAAGCTTGATAAGTTTATGGAAGGGATGGTATGATGGGATGGCCTAATTTTGGCAATTAATTGATCTTTGACTATTAGCGGTAAATATGCCCAATGGCCTGTGATGGAACACTAGATAGGATGGGATCTGAGTTACTACAGAGAATTCTTTCCTGGGTGCTGGCTGGTGAGTCTTGCCCACATGATCAGGGTTTAGCTGATCATCATATTTGTGGTCGGGAAGGAATTTTCCTCCAGGGCTGATTGGCAGAGGCCCTGGGGGGTTTTCGCCTTCCTCTGCAGCATGGGGCACAGGTCACTTGCTGGAGGATGCTCTGCACCTTGAAGTCTTTAAACCACAAGTTGAGGACTTCAATAGCTCAGACATAGGTCAGGGGTTTGTTACAGGAGTGGGTGGGTGAGATTCTGTGGCCTGCGTTGTGCAGGAGGTCAGACTAGAAGATCATAATGGTCCCTTCTGACCTTAAAGTCTATGAGAATATGTGGTCCTTTCTCCTTCCTTTTTTTTAATCCCTTATTTTACTGATGATTAATTTTAGGAATAGCAGGTCATTTAGAAAAGCTTCAGGAAAAAAACAGATGAAGCACTTTATTTGGTGAGGGATATTTGTCAGAAAGGGACCATAAACGATCTCTACTGCTGTTCCTTGTCCACTGCAGCAACTGATCACCTGTTTTGGCTTACCACAGTTCTTAAGATGTCCCTGAATGTAAGATGACTTTTTTAACCTTTTGGGTTTTCTATAAATCTCACTAAAGTTATTTTGTCATCAAACCAAATTTGCTTTAGCACAGCAAAGCGCCCAGTGTCGTCATCTGGCATGTTACAGACAAATTCCAATTACTTTTCTGCTTCACGCTATTGTTAAACAGTACAAGCTAGCTGACAGTAAAATTATAAATACAGGTGTTGTCACACTACACTATAATCAGAATTTTAATTTGAATTTTCATTTGTAAAGCCTTTTTTTACATGAAAATGGGAATAGAATTAGTTTTATTGACAGTAAAAAGACATTTTGAAAGCTTCCTAAATCATTACCTGTATTTAGGAGGAAAAAAATTGTATCTGTCCATGTAAAAAAAGAAAGTTTTATTATCACATATTTACTCATTATATTTAGTGGTAAATAAAACTAGGAAGATGTGTTTGACAAATGATTGACGTAACTCAGTACATTTTCACTTCATCAAAACAATAGAGAGACATAAATATATATTTGTTTTTGTTTTGTTCTGCTATTACTAATGCAAGCTGGCGATAAAATCTTCAGGTAAATTAAGTAGAGCCTGTTGAGTCTACATGCAGTGCTCAACTTTTTATTTTGCAATTTTCTCTTCTTACATAGATTCATCATCCTTCTCCCTGCCCCCTCCCCTCGCTTTGCGTGGTGGTTGGAGTGGTTCCCCCTTCTCAAGACCTTTTTTTTTTTCCTTGAGGCATTTAGTGTCGTGTCTGCCAGATTTCAGTGATGAGCAGCGAATTGCTTTTAAAGTGGGCATTATGCCAGTTCAGCAGCACAATGGAAAACCAATCTTCCACCATTCTACTTTTGATGCTGTTATTGTAGCATTTTAGATAACTGCTGCCACAAAAAAAGATGTGCTCAATTGCTACCAGTTAGTCAAGTTAAATCCAGAGTAGCATTAAAATTACTCTGAAAACTGTTTGTCAGAGGTCATGTGTTGTCTGTGGCTACAACGTATAGGATAGATGTTCTGGTCTGGTCTGATTTTTTGGGGGGAGAGGGGTTATTTGTTTGTTTTGTTTTGTTTTTGTTTTATTATTACTCTGAATGACCAGCTCTCTAAATAGCCCTTCACTACCTGTTTACTTACTGTCTTCACCTCACTGTTGAAAAAATGTGTCAAACAGAAATGTTGGAAAGTTTCTTTAAAGTGCTGGAAATAGCAGGAGAGGGAGTTGTTCAGGGTGCTACAGTTTGTACAGTGTGAAAGCAAAAAAGGGCGGGGGGGGGAGAGCAAGAGCATAATTCTCTGGTTTCTGTAGCAAGATTACTGTTTTCATCTTTTTATCCTCACTTTTCAACCACTGACTTCACTTTTCTATTTTTTTAAATAGCACAAATGGAATTTATCTTCTATCTCACTCTCTTCTCCGTCAGCTCCCCCTCCTCTTTCTTCTGCTGGCTTTGCTTGTGAATGAAGGGACTCTTACTACTACTATAGGAAATATGACAGCTATGGATTGGGGTTGTTTCATTAGATGGCTTCTAACTCCATTTTTTTGTAAAATACAAACAGATTATTTACGGGTGGTGAGAATTAAAAGAACAAGAATATTTTCGCTCACTTATTTGTTGCTGAGATTTTTGTTAATGAATTGTAAAATATCTGAACAATCTGCATGCCTGATTCATTTGCTCTTGTGTTACCCAATATAATAACAATGTAATGTATCATTTGTTTATTAGGCTTCTATTCCTTTTAACAGGGGAGTCACTTTAGTTACTAGATTATACTATTTTAGAGCACAGGACTGGGAGTTAGGAGATCAGAATTATTTTCCTGGCTCTGCAACAGATTTCCTGTGGGAATTTGAACAAGTCACTTTAGCCTAGGGTGACCAGATGTCCTGATTTTTATAGGGACAGTCCCGATATTTGGGGCTTTTTTTTATATGGGCTCCTATCACCCCCCACCCCCTGTCCTGATTTTTCACTCTTGCTATCTGGTCACCCTACTTTAGCCATAAACCACGACGACTGATGTTTAGAACCTTTGAGGATCAGGTCATTTATTTAGAAGTGTTTTTCAGCAAATTTTGACTATAACCTCCTTGTGGCTCTGTTTCTTTCTTTGTAAAATGGGGATATTACTAATGTCAGAAGAGTGTTGTGAGACTTAATTCACTAATATTTGTAAGGTAGCTTAAAATGCTGCTATAGATGGCAATATGGAAGTGCAAAGTGTTGTTATAATAATTATTACTTAGGGGTTATGAAATTTCACTTTAAAGTCCTTTTGGCTTGGCAGAGTTCTAACTATTGCAGTTGAGATTTTGTTGTTCTCATAGCAGGTACTTAATGAATTCTCCATATTCTTTTAATCAAGAAGCTTATTTTGGTAGTTTGGATGGGTTACATTTAGATTCTGACTTATAACAAAGTAGCATATGTAACTGGTCTGGAAAACCTGCAAAGTAACTCCACTGTGAAATATTTAATGGAACTGGTTTTGGTGGTTATAAAAGGCATCACCACAATAGAATAGCTTATATTCAGTCCTCTTTTTTTTTTTTTTTTACCCTTTTTAAAGGTTTTTGTCTGACTTCTTTCTTAACTCCTTTGATGAAAGAAAAACTAGGATCTCTGAGCAGATTGACTGAAAGATGCAGATACACAGAAGCGTAAAGAATTCTACTCCTCCAAAAAGTGGTGTTTAGAGATAGCTGAGCCAAATGGCAGCGAGGGAAGATGATCTTTGGATGAGTTGTTGAGCTGATAGAACAATAAACCTTGAAACTTGGAGAACTGTTACAGGCTTAGCATAACTTCTTGGGACCTACCTAGGACACAGGTGCAGATAGTTATGTCTAAATCTAAAAACAAAGTAGACCTCGTGGACTTTTTAAAGTCTAGATCTTCAGAGGTGTAGGACATAGAGAAGCAGACATCTTGTTTCTCTGTCATTTCAGAAAAGCTGTACCCCAGGAACTTTTGGAATCTCTCCATACTAAAATGTCTTCCCAAGACCAACTGGAAACTTTATCCACTGAAATTAAATTCTTAGATGGACATGTGCCCAAGGCAGAACACTGACTAACTAACTAACGTGAAGCTCAGTGAAAAATAGAAGTCAGACCTTGTTATTGAATGAAGTGACTTCCACACAGGTATATAAAAATTGCAGGAAATCAAAATAATTTAAAATATCTAAATTGTTGGCATTCCTACTGGTAGGAAAAAACATGAACTTATTGCTTTTTATATACATTACACATACTTTCCCTTCCTCTTAATATAATGGGTGGTAGAGCAACCTCTCTCTATTTTGGAATAAAATATGAAAGATTGACCACGTATACATGGCTAAATGTTACATAATTCCCCACTAAAGAGCCATCTACAGAAACAATGGAGGGAGCATAATCATAGCAGCAATTTCAGCTCTTGGAGTTAATTGCTTCTGCAGTCACGAAAGAAAGGGAATTAATTTCTGATTGGAACAATCCCTGTTTTCCCAGATATCAGTCCAGTTACACAGTTTCTGAGGAATTAACTAATGGAAATGTGGAGAGCTTTCTTAGAAGAACGTATAGGAGCTGAGATTCTGTGGCCAAGAACGTGCAAATAGAATTTTTGCTTTGGTGCTGCATTTTTAGGATACAGAATCAGCCAGTCAGTTGTTTTAAAGAAAATGAGAGGAAAATGAATCGGAGGTTGGTAATGATGAGGGCTTGGAGAAATAAAAGTAAGTGGTTGGACTATAGCCTCATTTTTGAATACTACCAGTTGGGGAAAAAATAGCTTAAATGAGGGGCTAGAAGGGTTGAATCATACTCTACATACTACATTTTTATTCCAGTTTGAAAGCTAGTGACAGAGCAAATAATGACTGACTAATAAATATGACATTAGTTTTAAGTAGAAGCCAATAATTTATGAATCAGTAGAATCATGTTGTAATTACCTTTGAACCTTCCATTAAGAATCATGTGCACTCAATGATCGCTCTAATAGGGCAATGCAAGGTTTCTAGGTTTCTGAAAGTGTGTGGTTTGTGAGTACGTTCAAGTCGAGGCAGCGTATGTGATCTATAAAGGCCTGATCGATAAGACCCAGTTGTATAAATGATAATCTTTCACTCTCTCTACCTTCTCATGACAATTGCAACCTGATAGATCACTCTTGCTCTGAGTTCCTGGGATTGATCCCTTCAAAACTGGCAACAGGGCATACTCAATGGAGACTTTATGCCACTGGAAACTTCTTCTTTTTAGCTGTTTGGAGCCTGTGTTTGGTGACATTTTGAAAGTAGTACAAGAATTGTAACTTTTGCCTGCTTTGGCTACACTTCTTTTCATATTTTCACTTAATTTAAACAAATAATGTGTTGTTACATTAAAACAAAGTTTAAATCAATGTTCAATTGAGTGCAACGTTAATTTTGAGAAGCCAACAATTCAGAAGTCCGTAAGTTCCATAAGTTAACATTTCTTCCATGACTCATCTCTGCTACAGTAAACTTGTATATTTTATGGCATATGTTGAAACAGAGGTTCTCAAACTGTACTACTGCTGGCCCATGGGGGCTTTTTGGTGTATTTTCTGGAGTGCTGACAGGCTAAATGATACTGACTCTTCTCATTTACAGCTGCTAAATCACACTGGAAGAAGCTGAAAATACATTAAATATTTTCATAATGTTACCATTTTCTAAGAGCAATTCCTGTAGTTGCCACAGGAATGCTATGCAAACTCCGATAAGAGGGGAATGTGGGCTTTGCAATGGTGAATGAGAGAGGTTATGTCCTTCAGACCATCTCTCTATTAAAAAATTTTCCCCACTGTGAAGAAATTTGAGAACTCTTG